>NW_026884399.1:0-549415 GCF_032173495.1 Musca vetustissima | reverse complement strand
CGTCAATCTGTACTCAATTTTTTTTGTCTCAATCGGACAAAACTTGAGAGTTTGGTATACCATTTACATAAAATAGGACGAAAATATATATGGGAAATAAATCTAAATCTGAACCGATTTTCTACAATTTCAATAGGATTCGTCCTTGGTCCAAATAAGTGACATGTGCTAAATTTCTTTCAATTCGGATCATAAATGTGATCTGTACTTTGCTCACAAAAATGCATGAATGGGCATGCCTAAATTGACTCAGAAAATAATTCTATGCATATTCTCAAAAGGAACCGTGGGTCTATCTTGATTACTTTTATATCATCCCGATCGAAAGTTAAATTGTGTTCCACAGACGGATGTCCAGACGTATCCCGTACCAGTTACAGTAAAGTACGGTTATAGCGAACTAGCAGGGAACGAGCAAATTAGTTCGTTATAGAAGAAGTTCGTTATATCCAAGGTAAGGCAAACCCTAGGATAAACAGGAAAAACATATATTCGGTTCCGAAATTGGCAGTTTTTGTGTAATTTTTACCAAAAATAACTAAGCTGCTTCTCATTTTATTTGATGATCATGTCATTTTTGTAAAGGTTGCCAGAGTTAGGGTACAAATTCACCTTTGTGCGGATTGTCATCGTTAGGTATAATGTATATTTGTAACAAGTTCATTATAACCGAATTAAAATAAATAAAAACTGGAAGTTGGGACCGAATAAATATTTCGTTATATTAAAAGTTCGCTATATCCGTAGTTCGCTATAAGAGTAAAGATTTGTATGAAAAATATGTCTTAAAACTTCGGGACCAGGAAATGTGTCCGCTATAAAGAAAGTTTGTTATAACCGGTATTCTTTATAAGCGTACTCGACTATATTACTGAAGTTCAGGGCACAGCCGATCCAATAGGAACGCGATGGATACGACCATGCACCTTAGGGTATATCTGAGATTTGGAAACGGAATAACAACATTAATATACCCTTCATCTTATATGCTACATACTCTACCAAATAATTTAAAAATTCGAAAGCAGTATAATTTACTTCCAAAAACTATCGTTTGTCCGTTTTATTGAAGTCAGGTACTTTGTCTTTAACATTACGAACAAATCCTCACCCTGAAATCACATTCTAATATAAGAAGCTTTTGACCACTACAAATATTTACATTTGTATTTGACGGCGGACTACTAGTTAGTCACAAAATAATTAGCAAACACTCGAATGCATAATCCATGTATTTGTCTGCAAATAAACAAATACTTATTTAACGGTAAGAATCAGAAGGTGACCCGATCTTAGGTGTTGCTACCGAAGCCATTCCAACAACGCTCGCACAAAAAGCAAAAGCGTACTATGAGATAATTCTGATGGATTCAATTTTATTGTGATTCCATAGCTAACTTTTAAGAGTATAGTTAGATTAAGGAATTCCTAATTAAATACAAATTTAGAAAAAAACATACATTCCTTCTACGTACATTTATATAAAAACAACACCGTTTCAAAGATGTTGTTGCCAAGACTAATGAAACGCATCAACGGCACTCTGCACACTGCATTCGATGAGAAATGAGTCGTCAGTTGCCATGATGATTTATTTAAATTGCATGTTAGCTGTATTTCTTGTTCTCCAGTCACTACTGCCACACGAGGAAACATCGAACTCAGGGAAATCAACAAAAAACGCAAGAAACGAACATTCACTGCACAGAATCTAATCACGCCAAATGATGATGCTGGTGCTGCTGCTAGCTAGATTTCAGCTAACAAACGATATTTTATTCCGCCGGCAGAAGACACCATCATCGTAATATTGGAACGAATATGATGATGATGATGCCGTGGTGTTGGTAGGCATCCGATGAAGACCACCACTAAATATATATTGCATGTGAATCTTCATTACTGGTTGCACGTTTGAAGCAGTGTCCATTGTTTGCCACATGTAGCCATGACTTTGAACCTGACTCTTGTTTAAGTTTTTTTTTTTAACAATTTCGTAATATTCATAGCAATACCATGAATATTTCGATGTTTTGATTTATCGAAACATTCGTCTTGTGTTGCGGAATTTTTGTTTTTGTTCAATTTATTTTTATCACCATGTTTATAAATACAAAGTACATGTTTTTAATACGGCAATGAAAGAACAATTCTTTAAAACAAATACAAGTCTGCCAAGCTTGAGTTTAGTTGTTGTTGTGGTATGTTTACAAGATTGTTGTTTTTTTTTGTTAAATAAATATTGTGCAACATATGTACATTGATACTTTGTAACATTTTTTAATTATACACTGGACACTGGACATAACATTCATACCGCTTTTGTTGCAAAAAAAAAAAAAAAAAAAAAAAAATATTGAAGTCTTCACCATTTGATTTATACAGTGAACTCTCGATAATGTGACCACTGAGTGGCGGTAAATAAGCTGGTCGAATCGAAAATATGAACAGATTCGAAAATATGAACTACCCCGATTAGTTCACATTATAGAGAGTTCACTGTTTTGGATGTTTACATTATAGAGAGTTCACTGTATAATGAATGTTTTCATCAAAGAGTTTAACATGTGTTTGGGAGATACCTGGAATAGATGCCCTATATACCTGATGTTCAAACCATTGTAGATGTGGTAAATGTAATATTTGGACATGTAATCACATGGACATGGATTAAGTAGGATATTCCATTAGTTTCATATGAAATTTACAAGTTTTTAAAATGTTGAACCTTTGCGGATATTAGAAGGAGTAGATCGATTGGTCAGATCTTCCGACCTAAGCAGGGCTTGGTAAAAACAATACGATTAGAATCGGATTTACAAATGTTCAAAATTTTGAAATTTTGTGGGTAATGGACCGGATACAGTAAAACACCGGATTTGCTCTACGGTTGATTAAAATATTACGGTGTGTAAAATTTAAATGAAATCGTTTATTCCGTTCGCATCACTTGAGATTGACAAATTTAAAAAATGTTGACACTTCCTAGGGGAGGTCATCGGTTCACTTTTCAAACATTTTAGAGGCTTGGTTAAAATATTATTTTGCCATTAAATAATAGAATTAATTTTCAGTAAAATTTTGACAATTTTGTGGAGGTTACGTAAAAACATTTTCTACACTCCCATCTCAAATGCTCAATATTATTCTCTATCATAACAATTTGATAATAAATATTTATTATAAAATAATCGATTTGCCTTCAACTAACTACTATAATTACGAATAGTCTGCATCGACTATATATATCCAGAATACTTCCTGGCCAACTTGCCTATCGGACTTGTATTCATGTTAAACTGTTGCCCATTACAAGAAGATTTGTTTTTCGTGCACCCGACAACTTTTTGCCCAAACCAAAAAAAAAAAAAAAATCTCAAAAGATTCCAAATATGATGAAGATGACGATGATGCCATTTGAAAGGGAAACAACTTCACCAGCAATTGTTCCACTAACACATGTTCGAACTACGAATGTGAATTCGAGAACGTGGCATTGGCCCAAGTTAGAATTTATGCTTGCATCACCACCACCATCATCATCATCGACGTCGTCAGCCATGACCATGGCTGACGACGCCATCGAAATCGCAGGCATGGTGAATGGTGAACATTGCAGTTAACTAATTTTTGATTTCGGGCGATGTTTTATTTAAAGTACATGGCCACAATGCTGTTAAGGTCAATTTTGAAGTCTTCTTTAGCCGCGTGCCTAGTATTCGATCGCATTTTTCTTTTTCCATCGTTTTATCGGACCACATAGAAAAAACAGCAAAAACAATAGCATTTACCAAAGAGAACACATCCAGGACATAGGCAAATGTTTGGGTTTGTCAAACAATAACACATTGTTGCAGATAGCAACAACAAAAACGACAACATTTGGATGGAATCAGCCAACATAAAGAATATTGCCTTGGGTGGACTAGTTGTACGAATGAAATACAATTGTAAGATGCTTGTTGTTGTTGTGGTGGTATTCTACACTATTGATAGGTTATTCGAATGAAAAAATCCTCACAAAGGAACATTTAATAACAAATATTGGTTGAAGTAGAGAACATGAGGAATTTTTAGGGTTATATAAAAATGGAAGATTCAAAATGACTTCACCTTTCTCAAGAAATATAAATAAGTAGTATGAATTTAGGTGCAAGTAAGCTTTTTTGAAGAACTTACCCACATGTCTCTACCGACTTCATTATTATTTGATGTGCTTGTTTCTTATTGTTCGAATAGATTTAAATACCCTAAAGGTTTGTACCCCATTTTAAAATGTTCAAATTTTATGTTAAAATTACCCACAAAAATGGTCCAAATAGAACCGTTTGTAACTCATCGAAATAATCCAGGGACCGAAAATAACAGTTATTTTTGAAAATGAGGACAAAAAAATCTTCATGTTAGAGATATGGGACACCTATAGTGTAATATACCAATAGATTCGTATTGACGAGCCCATTAAGGATATTGTGATCTCGAGAAAACACTCTTAATTCCCATGTGAAGACTTATTATTCAACGGAAAAAATAAACGTTGATTTTTAACTGTTTAAAGAATACTTTTTACGTTACGATCCCTGAAATAATCATTTCCGGCCCTATAAAGTATATTAAATCTTGATCAGCTAAAATTATATGACGATTTAAACAAGTCCATCTGTCTGTTGTAATCACTCTAGCCTCTAAACGAAGTCAGTTTATACTCTGCAAAGACGATTTAGCCATAGAATGGTAGAAAGGTATTTTGATAAAAATGAAAATGTTAGGTTCGAATTGAGTAACGTATATCGGTCCTCAATTAGTCATAGCCGCTAAACATTCTTAATGAAAATATCAATATTAGACACTCTTTAGGTATAACTCCACATATAACTTTGCCCTCTAAATTCCATTATTTTGAGTATTTTGGGGATTTTATACATTTACGTTATCAATATCGTAATGGGATTAGGGTTTTCATATTTTAGGAACAATCCACATTAAAAATTACTCAAATTTTTATATCATGAGCATTATGGTTTACAACAATCGCATGGTGTAATTGTCGGTATAGGTCCACGTCAATAATTTACAATATATCTGCCTGTGGTACCTCCCTCGCAAAGTGCAAAATTTAAATACAAATTTCATAGAACATAATTTTAAAAAATTCCAGTTTTTTAAAATTTCAAAAATTTTTGAGTTGTAAAAAAAGAGTAAAATGTTGACAAGTAAAAACCATCACGAGGATGACAATAAATGTATCTAAAATTAATGGGGGGCTCCTAGGATAAAACTCATGTTATGTTAGGACCTTGATTGATATTCTCAAAATATCATATATTGTGGCTACAATATGGGGCTATAATAAAACGGAGATCAATATTATTTTTCGGTAGTGATATTTGAATAAATACCAAATTACACCCAATTCAGTTGAAAATGTGTCCAAAATTCTGAAAATCCAGTCTTGGGTCAATATTAATAATTTTTGGTGCGGTACCGTTTTAAGAACCCAAATAGTAAATTACAACCAATTTGATTGAAAAACGTGTCAAAATTATGGGGCTACCCTTAAACGTGGATCAATGTTAACAATTTTAAGTACGGAAATGTGCTATACAATGAGAACAAAATACCAAAATTCACCCAAGTTGGTGGGAAAACGTGTCCAAAACACCCAAAATGAGGGGTACCGTTATATGGGGGTTACTCTGAAACTTGGGTCAATATTACTAATTTTAGGTAGTGTAACTTCGGGTAATGTGGACCACCATTTTCCTTTTTTGATATTGTGGGCGTAACAACGGTAAAAAATAAAAACAAATTGTTTTAACAACATAGTAGATTTGTTGTCTACATATATTCCAGGTCCAATATTATTTATATTTGTCTATAAAAATGTTATTGCATTATGTTTCAAAAAACTCTAAACTGCCAATAAAAATAACTTGGCGGGTAATGTGGACCAGTATGTGTGAGTAATGAGGATCAGTAAGTTAAAGTTAGGTTTTGGATTGGTTGTGATAAATTTCAATTTATTGTACTCTTAGGTAACAATAAACCCAAAAATTTATGGGTCCCTGTTTTGGAATAGCCTCCATTTAAGGGTACCGCCCCATTTGCGGTATTTTGAAGGTCTTTGCTTAATTATTCAACCGAAGCACCTGAAATTTCGCATATCGAGTTTTCAGAGGATAGAATACCTCCTCTTAAATGCGCCCATGTTTCGAACTCGTCCTCATGAAAAGGTCCCACTTTTTTATAGTGGTCCACATTACCCGACATTGAATATTTTTATTTAAAAAAATTTATGGGCTTCAAAAACGAATAAAAATTAAATTTCGCCGATTATAATTATTGCTAAATGTATATTTTTGTTAAAGAAGACAAGAAAAGCACATAACTTCTTTATATTCGAGAAAAACCAAGTGTTCGACTATTTTGCAAAAACGTTCGACTATTGTGCTAAAAAATTTTCAAATCACACTTTTACAATTGGAGCTACATTTTCTGCTACTAAATTTTCAATATTATTTATTAAAAACTAGCTTGATGTTGGTTTTCACTAATTAGGAAAACATTTATCAAGGCGGCATTGACATACTTCAAGCATTTGCTTAGATATGGGGGGTGGTCCACATTAGACGCCTGGTCCACATTACCCGAAGTTACTCTACTTCAAGCATTTGCTTAGATATGGGGGGTGGACCACATTAGACGCCTGGTCCACATTACCCGAAGTTACTCTACGGATATGTGTTATCCAATGAGAACCAAAAATACAAAATTACAGCCAACTCAGTTAAAAAAAATTTGTTCAAAATAAGGAAACTTGGGTCAATATTACAAATTTTTAGTACAACGAAATTTCAGCAATTTTATCCGCATGGGCGGATTTGAAAGTACAATAATAATGCTTGATATTTCCTATTTATGTAAAAATCAGTTAAATTTCAAAATGTTCACATAATTAGAGGAGTTTTCCCATTCTAAAATTTAATTATTTCAGTATGACTCGACATAATTCAAGATTTTGTAACTATATTATTCCATAGTCAAAACTTGACCGAGTAAAATAGCCATCAATCTCATACAAAAATAAAAATAATCGTTTTACTCGCAAAAAGAAAGTATATTATACATATAAATGGGTGTTAGTTCACGTTCTACTTGTCTCATAATACTCATACTGTAACTACAAAACTATTTAAGTTCACTTGAAACACAAAATAAACAAACATACATTTATATATGCTTAGAAAATTCAAACCAAAATTGCTATTTATTTTCATAAAATAAATTAACTGCCTACTAGGAAATTGCAATTTTTATTCATCCCAACTACATGGAGTAAATGGTGCGATTCCTAATTCGTGATTATTTATGCTAATCGAAAATAACTAACGAACGCATGTGGCCATGCATCTCCAGTGGAGCGTTACCCGTTGAGTAGTTGGCGGAATTTTGGAATCGTTTACTCCGCACAAAAGAACAAACATGCGAATGATTTATTATTACCTTATATGGTGTTAACTTTCTAACAATTGTTAGATTTTAATTGAGATAAATTTCATCTGAACCATGCATTGATGCATTTAGATACAAAAAGGAGTCAGTCGAATACACAACCACCCCATACAAGGAATTAGAAAAAGAAGAAAATTTCAAGTAATCATTAACGATGAATATCTTGTATTTGTTTTTTCTTTTTAGTTTGCAAATTTCGTAAATATGATTGTCCGATTATCCGTTGCTTCGATTACTGCTAAGCCATTGTGGAAATGCGTTCCGTTACTTTTTAACATTATTTTCAATATTCTCCTGCTTACCAATGCATCGGTGATTGGTGAACATGAATTAGCAATTCTATACTGTCCATACATGGTGTGTGCACGTAATATTTTGCTGATCATCTTCATCGTCGCCCCATGCCTGGGAGTATCTTCAATTTTCATCATTGATGTCAAGTGACTTAACAAAATGGGGGAAAACAGTTTTCTATACCGTAGGCGAAATAGTACCTCGGTTGTATGTCATATAATGTGTCATCATCTTTCAAAATGGAAATTTTAAGGAAAATGCTTGTAACTTTTAAAGTGATGGATAAAGTATATGAAGCTAAGGTTTTCATTGCTGCATAAGCGTAGATATGGAAAATTTTAAACTTTTATCTGGCTATCAAATTTTGTTTATCGTTCATAAAAGTGCGGTTTCGACTTTTTCGACATTGCGCTCGTAATGGTCATGTGACATAACGTAAGATAAAGGGATAATTGGGATTTTCTTTTATTGCGATGGATTATTATATTAAATACCCCTGTATAAATTCTATGTTAATTTATGCATGTCCGTCTGTTGAAATCACAATAGAAATCGTAATATTTAAGACAGAAACTATGTCATGAAACCATAAAAACCCCACCTGCAACGCGGTACGATATGTTTAGATGTCAAATATTTTTGTATTCAATTTATCCATTATGCCAGCATCAATCATTTATCCCAGTTAATATATTTTCACATCCCTTCATGCGCAAAAGTGTTACGAAAATTAATGAATCAAAAAATTACCATATTGTGTGAGTAATTTTTTATAAAATAACGGAACGATACATTCCGTAGCTACCTAGCATGGGTGCTGGGTCAGTGGCAATAATTTATGTGCCGTTCTCCAATAAAATGTCCGTCCGTCTCTCCATCCATTTGTTTATCAATCAACAAATAGCCAACCAGCAGACCGTCAGGCTGGCAGACAGGCCGGTTGGTATGTTATGTATCCAACCCAATATCGATTGCTAAAGTCTGAACATGCATTTAATTAAAATAAATTGTTAAACATTAAGCAGCGAGTGTAAATATTATGATATGAAATAATATTCAGTGCATTTTTGATTTATTGCAGCAATTATTGTTGGCATTAGTTAGAGAGTGGACGGCTACGCAAAAACAAAGAAAAAACACCACACCAGCAGATAAATACATAATACAACAAAAAAGAACAAACACACAAACATGACAAAATAAAAATCAATAAGAACCTCCAACCAAACAACCGACCATACAGTCAGTCAGTGAACCGATCAACAAACGGCCTTTGCCAAACCGAACAAAATAATGAAACAAGCTGCCAGCAGAACCAGAGAGAGAATGAAAATTAAATACCAGAAGACAAAATAGAAACGACAACATGTAATTTAATGCATTTTCGCTGTCCACAACGCCTTTCATGGAAGAAATACGGCCAAGAAGTTGGTGATCCGACTTCATATGAACATTACAACATGTGCAACAACAACGGCAACAACAATGTACCACGAAGTTGTCCCATCTGCGCTTGCGCCATTGCTCAAACTTAGTAGCCAAGTCACACTGGTAGCCATAGTCACACTGGAACTGTTGCTGCCTACCAAACTCTACCCTCCATCCGATTTAAATTAAAGCACTTTAACTAAAGTGTTGTTACGTTAATTATGCGTAAATATTGCCTTCATTGTGTTAAATACAAACAAGAACGACCACAACAAAATATAGCTGTCTGACTGTCAGTCAATGTGCCTGTTTGTCGGTCAGTTTATTTGTTTGTAAACGTCAATTGTTTAACAAGTCAAAGTAAACGTTGTTGGCAACATGTTGACAGGTCTGTCGGAATCTAAGACTTTTGGTCGTTATGCAAATTGATATAAGTTCAAATTATTTTTTGGCGAAGAAAAAAAAAATAATAAAAAAATCCATAAAGTAGCACAAACAATTAAAGGAAAAATTGAAGTCAAAATTTCACTTCAAAATTTTATGAGACATTCTTGACAAGTGATAGATTCAAATTAAGTAAAAATTAAGGAATCGACTTTTATAAAATAATCGGTTCATAACTGACGCTTAACTTTTTTATGTTTATACCGCGCTTTCTGTGCTAGGCTAAGAACGTTCGGAACTGACTAGGCTTAAAAAACGTTCCCAAAAGATGGTGGGGGGTGTTACGTTGTATGGGGACTACCCCGAAACAAAGTTCAATATTGAAAATTGTCCGTAGAGATATTTTTTGCTAAATGAGAATCGCTAATATGAAATTAAAATAAATACTTTTGAAACCCGTGCCCAACAACTTCAAAATACCCAATATTGGGGTACCGTTGTATGGACGCAAACCGAGAAAGTGAACCGATGTCTAAGTTCAATCTCTAACATTGCTGGCTCTACCGTGATTTCATCAGACGGACATGGCTAACTTGGCATTTTGATATAGAATACCACAAATGAAGTAATTATTTTTCATTTCAAACGTTACTTATGCTTTATTGCTTTTTATGTAGTATGCGATTTATTTAATTAAATAAAAAACCCAAACTGGATTTAATTGAATTGATATGCCATAAGCCCAATACCACAGATACATATTATGTATAATACCGACAGCAAAAGAACAAAAAAATGAAAACACAAATTTTATACATTAATTTCAATTGACTTGGCTAAAAAAAAAATAATTATTACTATTCTGAGAGCTGCAGCCAGCGTAGAATTGTGTGGTTTCAATTGATTTTCAGAGGCATTAATTTAGATAATTATTTATTAATGCTAAATTAAATTAATTGCAAATAAAAGATTATAATATACAATTAATGAACGTGTAATATTCAATTAGGAAACAACAATTATGCGGTAGTGTGGTTATGAAATATAACATCTTAAAATTTATTATGTTTATTTGAACAAATATGTATATATATATATATATTGGTTCGAATCTATATATTGATTTTACAAGTAGAAGTTAAAAGTTTGTTGACTTTAAGAATTCAAGCGATAACATTGGAAATATTTCCTACATACTTTAATTGTACCATGCATGTATGTGTAAGATCTAATAGTAGACAAAAGGAAGTACCCGCACTTTCTTGTATGGGTAAATTTTGAGTTAATGGTGTAATTCTCTACAATTATTATACAGATTTTATGTTGTGTAAAAAATTCTTACACAGTCTGACTGATAAGGGTGAGTCAATTGAAAACTTAAAACAAATTTCTGCGAAATCGATTTTTTTTTATTTATGCCGGTCTTGCAGCACAAAGCCAGAACTGACAAGAATGAATGATTACACGTTAGACGTGAATGACTCAGGAAAATATTATAAAAGACAATATTTATGTGATAAGAAATTCTTATATGATATATTTAGAATATATGCATTTGCCAGAAAAAGTACAAATTCAACTTAAAAATTTTAAATCAAAAAATATACAGCCTTCTAAGTTTTAGTGTTCACACTGTGGTACAGGGTATTATGTCTTTGTGCAAATGTTTGTAACATGCAAAAGGAAACGAGATAGACACATGGTTTCTTTTGAGAATATGCATAGAATCACTTTTTAAATCGATTTATGCATGTCTGTCCATGTTAAATTGTAACCAAAGTACATATCGCATTTTTGATTCGAATTGGATGAAATTTGGCACAGTTCATTTATTTCGCCCAAGGATGATTTAGTTATAGCTCCCATATATATTTTCGTCCGATTTAAGGTAAATGGTGCACCAAAGTACCTATATATCCTTCGATTTGCATGAAATTTGACATAGCCTACTGAATTGAGTCAAGAATGATTTGTGGTAAGTTTCGGAAAAAATCGTTTCAGATTTCGATATAGCTCCCACATAGTACGCAGACGACTCTAAATCTGTCCGAATGAAATTAAATTTATCATAGGTTGCAGAAAGACATGAGTATGTTCCTTCGAGGGAACATTGGCATGTAATTGTAAGGATACATATGTACAATATACCTAAATGGTGAAGGGTATCATATAGTCGGCCCTGACTGAATCTACTACTACTTACTGGTTTAAACAATGATTTTTGAAGGTTGTATCTGCTTTAAGTACATTTCCAATAGTAGCACATACACTTAAGCCTATGAGTGGCCAAGTCTTCAGACTTGGTTTCTCTAATCTAGGTTCAGTTGCTGTGTATATTGCTTTAGATTGTGCTTTAACTGATCCATGCTGATCCAATTTTTTTTTATTTAGCACAGTTTCACTATTTCGCTAAAATTTTCCTAAAATTCCATATAACGGTACCCCCCAATACTCGGAATTGGCTATAATTTGATATTTTGGGTTCTCATTGAATAACACATATCCGTACCAAAAATTATTAATATTGACCTAAGTTTCAGGATAGCCCCAATATAAAGGTACACTTTAGGATTGGACATTCTAGGAATTTTGGACAAGTTTTCCAACCAAACTGACTGTTATTTACTTTGGGATCACCTTGAATAACACATATCCGTACCAAAAATTATTAATATTGACCCATATTTCTCCCCATTTCTCATACTATAATTTGCATTGATATGAAATTATAACCACTTTGATCGTAAAATGTGTCTAATAGGCAAAAAATACCTTAAATCGGGAGATACGGTTATATGGGGGCTATATCAAAACTTGGACCCAGGACCCCATGTTGGATTTCTATATTTGCTTTGACATTAGAAACATGTGTGCAACATTTTGGCCGCCTATGTCAAGTGGTTCGGCAGTTAATGAGTTTATACCCAATTTTTGGGTAAAAACTCGGGTATTTACCCAAGTATTTACCCACGCCTTTAAAGTATCGTAAAACTATCCATTCTAAATCGATTTGATAACAGAAACCCTTGGGCATTTACCCGGTAAATATCATCTTTAGTCATCCTCATGGCGGAGGGTGTAAAAAGTTTGACCGGGCCGAACATATTATCGTTTTTTTTTTTTGCTATTTTGGGCACGGTATATTCATGAATTTGTTTACGTTGTTTGAAAGGTACTCTTAGGTTTTCGCTGGTTTTGGATGCTGTAATTCTGGAATCTTCTGTCACGCAAAGATTTTCCTAAATTGTGTATCTTTAGGATGATTCCCGCAAATCAGCACCAAATTCTTTAGTTTTGGGACTCATCTCGATTTGTAATTCCAAGAAAATTATTTTAACACTTTTACGTAATAGAATTGACGTGGGATTCTCCAAAATTAATATGTACGAATAATTTTTCTGGTAGCATAAGGTTGCTAAACTGGCCGACAAATCGATAGAATTAAATTTGTTTTTTTTTTTGTAACACCTTTTGTTATTTTTGTAACAACTTTCATATCGAATATTGAAGTGTTCGAGTACTTATTCTGACATGTTTGTTGAGGTTTCTATATCATGAGAATACGGTAGAAAGCTTATTATGGGGATCTTAATAGTAAGTTACATATAACCAAAATAAAGTTTAGAATCTTCCAATTTAATACTATAATTCTTATAATGCGTTATACTAGAATATATTTCAATAATAGTGACAATTAACTATAAATTCTGAAATCATCACAGGGTCTCTTAAAAAACGCTATATACACTACATATATCAAAACACACATCATACAAGTGTAACGATAATATTTTTAATTGATTTTCGTTTAAAAGAAAAATCGACAGAAGGAAATATCTCAATCAAATGATGGCAACCGTGTTGTTTGTAGTTTTTTTTTTTCATTTCAATTGAACTCAATAATGTTCAATATTTATACAATCACACAAATGCCGCTTCAGTCCTTTGGAGTAGTTCTTCTCCCTACACATAAAAATAAATATTCAATAAATGCAGAAACGTAAACAAATCGACAAATGCATATTTGCTACATACACACACACTAAATGTACTTGCATACACAGAATATGTTGTAAACACATAAATGTGTGAGTATGTATAATTGTCGGAAATGTAAGAAACCCCGCTAAGTTTTATTGGCGTCCATAAACTGTGTCTGTCGTTTTGGTTCGCATGTGAGGTTGGAAATATTTACGACCGACATAATACCATTGCATTTTTAGTTAGCTGCTGTTACTGCTGCTGCTGCTACTTTCGTTTTATGTTCAAGAATTTAATACGATTTTATGAATATCATCAGTTGTTTGGTGTTAACCGATTAAATTCGAACGAAACGTTTTAATTGCAATTCGATGACGCGCATGAATTGCCTATGATTTTCTAACCTGACGAATAATTACCACATGTGGACCATGACTACAGAACCTGCATTGCCTCCTGATAAGATGGGCATGTGGTTTTTGTATATTATCAGTGTACAAGAAAGTGTTATTTTTGGATCTCGAAAACAATATAACAGCATTTTTCAGATTTGGAGAATATTTTTTTAGGTCATCTCAATGGAAATATTAAATTAACGACTGTGGGTCGTTGCAATCACAATTTAGTTCAATGACTGACATATTGATAAAGATACTAAGAGCTGAGTAATGCAGTAAAATGTGTATTGGTCGACGTAGAAGAGTTAAAGCTCCAAAATATGTATATGGCTTCCTTATAAATAGTAATCTCTTCCTTTGAAAATGTACAATAACAACAGAAAATGTTTTTCTTGTCGTTAGAATTTTCTAACTAGTTTCCTGAAGAAGTTGAAAAAAGACCAACGAAACGTTGAGTAAAAATAAAATTAATTAGTTGTGTTTATTCCATAAAAGTATTGACGAATCAGCCCGGTAAAAACACCTTCAAATTAATTATAAAATTTACATTCTGTTAAAAATGTCTTTGACGTTGTATACATTTATTTCTATAAAACAAAATATAAACATGGTTAAAAAGTTTTTAGAAAAAGTTGTCGGACTACGTTCATTTTTTCTACATAATTATGCCGGCATTACGTCGGAATTTTCAGTCACAGCTTCCAAGATAATTCCCTACAGTAAAGTATAATTCCGAGAGGTATTGGAATCTAAATTGTAAAAAATCTCTAATCGAAATGTTTTTTTGGTTTAAATATTAAACAATCAATGCTATAACTATGAAGAAAACTAAATTTTAAATTCAAATTAAAGATAATAGTTTCAATGGACTTCACATACAAAATTAATCTTAACATGGGGATTTTGAGAGATAAAACATGACGTTATGTTCTACGCCCCTTTGTGTTTGAATGAACACTTGACGGCTTGTTGAAGCCGTCATGTAGTAATCATGCCTAAATGCTGATGTGTAATTAACTTCACCCCATACTTTAATAAATATTTCTCAACGTTACATATTTATATTTACAAACTTTAGAACATATGCGGAGGTCTTTAATGAAGTTTAATATCATTAACACCATGCTAATGAGTTGAGGGAGAACATTAAAGACGTACACACTGAATTTAACCTAGAAGTAAAAAAATGTCTGTCAGTACGACCATAACGAACTTGCTGGGAAATAAAATTGAAAATTCTGAACATTTGTCAGAACAAGTGATTATGAAGTATAGCTTTAATCTATTTATATAAAAGAGTTGCGTTATAAGTGACTGACTGATCATCAACGCCCAGACGAAACGGCTAAAGCTAGAAACTTGAAATTTGGCATGTAGGTCCGGTTTGGTGCGTAGGCGTGTGATAAGGCGGGATTTTTGGAAATTCGTACTAAAAGGTACTAAAAAGTACTAAAAACTGTATTACGCGGGAAGGGTTAGATGTAGAACTTTGAAATTTGGTACGTAGCTTTGTATAAGACGAGCAAAGAGGAATGTGTGAAAAAAAAATTGGAATTTAGTACTAGAAGGTACTAAAAAGTACTAAATATTATATTTCATTGGAACCGGTGGAGATAGATATCTGAAACATGGTATGTAGCTTAAGCTATTACAAATAGAATGATGTGCAAACATTTTTTTTGGAAATTAGTACTTAAAGGTACTAAAAAGTACTAAAACTGTATTACTCCGGAATGGTTGGAAGTAGAACTCTGAAATTTGGTATGTAGCTTTGCCTATGATAAGCCAAGTGGTGCGTTGGAAAATTTTTTGAAATTTAGTTCTAATAAGTAGTTTTTTTGGAAATTAGTACTTAATAGTACTAAAAAGTACTAAAACTATATTACACCGGAACGTTAGGAAGTAAAACTTTGAAATTTGGTATGCAGCTTTGTCAATTATAAGCGAAGGGCGATGTGTGAACAAATTTTGGAAATTAGTACTTAAAGTACTAAAAAGTACTGAAATATGGTATGTAACTTAATCTATTACAAATAGAACGATGGGCAAAAATATTTTGTTGGAAATTAGTACTAAAATGTACTAAAAAATTATGAATATTGAATTACAATAGAACCGATAGAGATAGAAATCAGGAACTTTGTATGCAGCTTTTACTATTACAAAGTACTAAAGTGTTGATAAAAAGTACTAAATAAAAAATACAATGGAGCCGATATCTGAAATGGTACTAAATATTAAATGACAACTGAAACGGTGTAGATTAAAAATTGAAATATATATTATTGGAAATAAGTACTAAATAGAAATATACTAAATATTTGTACTAAAAGTGGGAAAAGTTAGTACGCAAACATAATAGTATAGTAATGAAGTTTTTTATTAAAAGGGTTCCAAAATGCCTGGAAACTACAAAATTTGTATTGAGCGATTAGAAGTGGTAGAGTTTGGAATTCGTGTATGTGGCTTCTAAAATACAAATATAATTATTCCCAGCGCCATCAACAAGTTTATAAGGATAGAAATTAGCATTGCCTAATATACCAAGAAGTTGGTAAATTGCACTTAAAGGTACCAACAAGTACTAAATATTGGGTACGGTAGAACGGATAAAGATACGAACCTGTTATTAAATACTTATCTGGAACTATAAGGACAAACATTTATACATAACTGCTTTCCAGCAATAATTTTTAAAAGTACAACACATTGTATACGGCGGTACGGGTGGAGATAGAATTTGGTACAAGTCTTTTTGTATTACAAACAATGTTTTCGCAGTTTAGTACTTAGGGTTCTAAATATTGTGTACGACAGAACGGGTAGAGATAAAGTGCTGACATTTTGTTTGTATAATCCAAAATCTGATCTAAAAACGTTGACAGTTACATGAAATATAGTTTCCAATCCATAGACTTATAGTACTGCGAATGATTTTAGAATTTTACAAATAAGTGAAACAAGGCACTGAACAACGCAAGTACTAAATTGTTGACACTTTTAAACGCAAATATTTCTAAGATTTCTACCATAACAGTACTGACGTTTATTTCTAATGATGTTTCCAACCCCACTTACGCGAATATTATGGTGTGATGAGAAATGTTGAACATTAATACCGTTGAATTTGAGAAATATATGAAAATGAGTAAAGTTTTCTCTATATAGTAAAATTCAAGCACCAACGCTAATTAAGCCTATGTTCGAAGACTAAGATCTAAGATTTTTTTTTTTAAATTAAGGCATAGGAGCTATCCAAAAGTGTGGAGATTATTAAACAAGTTTAAAATGTGATATGGGTCATTGTAAGTACATACTTAGAAATGCATAAATCTGTATAAAGTTATATTGTGTAGCTAAATCAATGTTTATTTTAACTATAAAATATAAGTTTTTTTGGAAAGACCCGCTAACGACGTAGCGGGCATATGCTAGTAGATATATAATTTGGTTCGATTTCATGTGTATGATTCACCAATAATTCTAAGTCTATTTGATCGGCATACAACCAGAGTCGATTTAAATCTGGGATATCATGAATGCTAGGTTTCGTGTATTAATTCCTACGACACGATTTTACCAATCAATTGTACTACTCGGTTTGTATTATTATATTCTTATTATCATTTTATATTCTCTTATAATTTTTTATTATTGCAGTTCTTAATACTTTAGAAACACTTGCAGATCAACATAATTCTTTGGAAAATAACAAAATAGCTAAGAGGTAATAGGTCAAGTTCGACGATTAGTCAATGTTTCCGCATAGGTACTTATGCTAACAAAACGTGTAGGTTTTTCAAAGTTGTAAACGTCACATACCTTAATAAAATGTAATAAATGTATCAAAGATCATTTATATAAATACATTTACCAAATAAAGTTATTTTCAAGAATATGTAATTTTTTTTACATTTATACGATTATTCAGCTTGACAATAACCCCCAAACATACCAAAGATTGGTTGTCCAAGATTGGTTGTGAGAGTAAGAAATTAGGGTTTTGTCTAACATAATCATCAGATCTTTGCCCTATAGAAAAATGTTTGGATTATCATGGATTTCAAAATCAAAAGAGTTTCACAAACAAACAGAATTAGCCTCTTCCCACAGGTTCAGGAAGCAAGGAATAGTATACCCTAGGATCAAATTGAGCATTTTATTGATGCAATGCCTCGTAGGTGCTGCCGTAATGAAAAATAATGGTCATGCTGTCGATTTCTAGCAAAAGTTGCTAAAGAAAAAAAGTTGGTTTAGTTTTGACCAAGCAACAATTGGGCCAATTTAATTTTCCATAGAATATTTTTTATTTCAAAATAAATTTTGAATTTATTTATTTCTTTAACTTCATTTTTAAAAAAATTTACCGACCATTTATTGAGTTTGCAATTTCAGTTGATTTATTTTTGTTCACCAATGTATATCCGCCACTGTTTCACCACAACTTGTGGCCAAATATAGGTCACATGCGAAAAGTGAATTTATCGGTTTATTATTTTTGGTACCTTCCTTAAAAAAAGATAAGAATCATTTAAGCGAATCATATATGGTCAACGCATTGCTTACCTTAGTATTTCAATTTAACATACATTTCGTGCAAATATAGACTATACAGGTCCAAGTTAGGGTAGCCTCCATTTAGCGGTACCCACACTTATTTAGAATTATTGAGATTTTGGACAGGCATTTCAACCAAATTAACCAAATTTGTATAGCTGGGTAGAAAGTATTCCTACCAAAAACAATAAATATTGGTAATTAATTTAATGTATCGGTCCGCCCAAACTTAACGACATTACTTGTTGTAAACCAACTAACACCACTTTTTTGAAATTTGGAACAAGGAATTCGGATGAACCCTATCGAGTTTGTCAAAAATTCGTTCAGATTAATTTACATTTCTAAATCTATCCGTTTGCCAGAAAATATTGCACAGGACAATCAGTTGGTATAAAAATGTATATATTATATATAAATTTCAAACGATTTCTTCCAAATTGTGCTACGTGCTTCAAATCAGTTGAATTTGCATATAGGTCCCATATAAACTTTTGTTCGATTTCGCGAAAGAATATCCTAGTTCATTTCAATAATTGACAAAAACTCCAGTAAAGAAGATAATTTGTTTTCTTCAAATGAGTGCAGATATTGTTCCCATGCCCAAGTTAGAAAATTCGATCTACCCCGATTTTGATTCTTTCTTACAGGTTACTGCAGTCGTTTCCAGTTTAATGGAAAAAAGTGTTTCTGTAGCCTTTTTGGGTTAGGAAGATTCTCTATATACGCATTTTCATTATTTTTGCATAAATTGCAATAACATGCATTCACATCCGCTTCTTCAATATTTAACGCTTTTAAACCAATATTATTGTTTCTAATATTTGGAAATTTGACATATAATAACATACATATATAAATATTCAAAATTCATACTTTTTACAAATAATTAATAAGATATTTCAGGAATTGCACATAATGTTATGTGTCACCAAGAAAACCCCTTTCCATTTTCCATCGTGTTGAAAACGCCTGACTTGAAAGAGAATCACTGCTTGCATCTAGACTAAACAACGACTATACTCGCAGCAATGTGAATCTCTTATGTCAAAAAACCCCAAGAGAACTCAGATGATAACGAGAATATTTGCCATGCAATGACGTTATAAAATTGGAATATTCAATGAAATTTCAGTCAGTCTGTATACATACGATAAAGAGTACGGCAACAATCCGGTTTTGAAAGTAACGCAAGTCGAGAAAATCGCAAATAAACACAAAATGGCAATATACAGCCTGAAAAAGAAATGCAATTCTGGCGTTTGTAAAGCATGGATATTTTGTAAGAAATTTTTGTATTTTGCAAAAAAACAATTATAAAATTTACAAGTGAATATACTCGTACATATACCTACATTCATCTAATAATTGTTTGTGGTTGTTTTTGTTTTTAGCTCTAATTGTGATGACATGTCTTCACTTGGCTGCTGCTCAGTGTAGTTCCCCAGAATGCATTGAACGCTTAAATTCCTTTGATAACAATAAGCAAAAAGATAGAGAAGACAAAAAACCCATACGGGCAACGAGCACAACCCCTGCCCCTGTACGCATACATTTTCCCGATGAAATGCAAAATGTCAAAATACCATCGGAGCGTTTTGACGTCAAGCTGTATCAGTTTATGGCAAATCCGGCAAGGGGCAAAAATCTGTGTATTTCCCCACTCTCTGTACAGGTGTTGTTAACATTTCTTTCGACCGTCGCCGAAGGCAAGCTGTATGACGAACTTATACAACTTTTGAATTTGCCCACAAATCAAACATTGGTGGCTCAAACCTACCAAAAGTTAACACAGTTACCAACGGACACAAACGATTCGAATACAATCATTCTGGGCAATAAACTCTACTATGATGAACGCTATGGTTTTCTGCGCCGAAATATTCGCAATGAGGCTCAACGTATATACGCCACCGATCTGGAATCTGTCGACTTTCTAATGCCCTCGAAGGCAGCCGACAAAATGAATTCTTGGGTTGCAGATAAAACACAGCATCTCATCGAGAACATTGTTACCTCGAATACGTTCAGAGCGAACACCATGGCGCTGTTAGTTAACACTGTTTACTTCAAAAGCGAATGGGACAATAAGTTTGCGGTGTACGATACAGCGATGCGTCCATTTTTTCTGAACGCTCGAACACAGATAGAAGTTGAGACCATGTACATGGAGGATATATTCCGTTATGGTGATTTTGAGCAACTAGGAGCCACAGTTTTGGAATTACCCTATAAACTTGATGACTTCACTATGATGATAATATTGCCAAAGGATATTGAAGGTTTGACCGAGGTTGAACGACGTCTATCGGATATAACTTTGAAATTGATTTCATATCGTTTGGAGCGGCGACAAGTTATTGTAAAAATACCGAAATTTAATATTGAATTTGAAGACAATATGATTCCAATATTACAACAAGTAAGTAGTTATTTTGCATATAGACATTCTTTAAAAGACAAATTTAAACAAGACAATCTAAAAAAATTTAAAAATGACAATACATTGGCACGAACTCTATCGAAATTTCAATAGACAGATGAACATGCCTAAATAACAAGATTTATACATGATCCACCTTATTGTGTGGGTTCTGAAAAATTATTCCTATTCAATTTAAAATGACATTCTAAATGCATAATAGCCCTTATCTATAATTTATTTGTGAAATATTTAGGTTTTAGTCATTCAAATTGTAAAATATTGGTCTAATTTTCGAAGAATCAGGCAATGGCATGTGGTATTCTTTTAAATATCAATATTGTTGAATGAAATTCCAACCTTTGTTGTTTTATAACAACAAACCATAGGGGAATCCCATGTATAATTGCATAAGAAACATGGAAAGGGAATACCATAATATGTACGCCAATTTGTAAACAATTTCAAAAGGCAAAACTAAAAAAAAACACATTCAATTAGCGCGAAAATCATTTCGTGTCGTATACAAATAATAATTCGGCTTAAAAATAAACAAGGGAAATGAGAAAGGCCGCGCCGAACATGTGATACCCTCCACCAGAGGTATACTGACAGCTATGTGTAATGAAGGTTCGAATTATGCTACAACGAATGAGGTTGGGAAGTGTGACTACAACCTGCGATGTATTGTAGAATAGATGCGAACTACGTTTTCCACGTACGTACTTTGAAACTACTGACGAACAGAAATTCTAAATTCCAGTTTCTTTTGATGGCAAAGGTTTCCAAAAAATTCCACTATAGGATGTTGACATTTATTTGCAATGAAGCTTCTCACCCCCACAAGGTAGTGTAACTTCGGATAATGTGGACCACCATTTTCTTTTTTTGATATTGTGGGTATACCAACGGTAAAAAATGTAAACAAATTGTTTTCACGACATAGTAGATTTGCCGTCTAAATATATTCCAGGTCAAACATTATAAATATTTGACTATAAAAATTTTATTTCATTATATTAAAAAAAACTCATAACTGCGAATAAAAACAAGTTGGTGGGTAATGTGGACCAGTAAGTTAAAAGGTAGGTTGTGGATTGGTTGTCATCAATTTTTATTTATTTCAATATTGGATAACAATGAATGTAAAAATATATGGGTATGAACCCATATATTTTTTAAAATAGCCCCCATTTGCGGTATTTTGATGATCCTAGCTTCAATATCCAACCGAAGCAGCTGTAATTTCGCATATCGAGTTTTCAGAGGATAGAACACCTCCTCATTGAAATGTTTTTAATATGGGACCAAGATTGGAACTTATCCCCATGAAAATGTTCCGTTTTTTATAGTGGTCCACATTACCCGACTTTGAATTGTGTGGTACCGGATGAGGGCTACCCTGAAACTTGGGTCAATATTGGGTCATTTTTGGTATGAACATATGTTATTCTTATAGAAACTAAAATATCAAATAACAGCAAGTTCGGTTGGAAAACGTGTCCAAAATCCCCTGCTACCCTGAAACTTGGGTCAGTGTTAATAATATTTGATACGGAAATATGGTATGCTATGAGAACCCAAAATACCAAATTACAGCCAATTCAGTTGAAAGACGTGTCGAAATCCCCAAAATACCGAGTTTTGGTGAGTACCGTAATATGGGGGCTACCCTAAAACTTGGGTCAATATTAATAATTTAGCTAGGAAGACACACCAAATTTATAATTTTGTACTAGAGTGATTTCGTAATAAAAGGGAATCGAAAATATCAAATTATAACCATTTCGGTTGAAAATGTGATATTGAAGCTATCAAAATATCAAATTATAACACAAAATACCAAATTACAGCAATTTCAGGCGTTTCAAATGGGAAAATTCAATTTGCAATTCATAACATTTCGTTAAAATGTACAACAATTCATTTGTAATTTTAAACTTTTCATATGTAATTCAAATAAATGGTAATTTGTAAATTTTTATTTGAAATTCGTGAAATTCAATGAACTCAATAAATTCATAAAATTTCGTTATATGGTTGGCTACACCAAATTTATAATTTTTACTAGAGTGATTTCGTAATAAAAGGGAATCCAAAATATCAAATTATAACCATTTCGGTTGAAAATGTGATATTGAAGCTATGTCAACAAGTGAACTAGTACTAACAATTTCTGCCAACAAATTCAGCCGAAACCACAAAAGTCAAGAATGAAGCTTAACGCCATTGGAGACATTGGTACACAATTTAGAACATTTATACGGGAGCAATATATATAGTTCATCCGTACAAAAAGCAACATTCCATGCAACTTTTCTAATAAATCGCACAATCCTAGGATTTTTTGTGCAGTCACATGAAATCGGACGTATATACAGGATATAAACATTGATACCTAAATAATAGTTAAAAGCTAAGATTCGTGCTACTCTGCCAACTCTATTGTCTTTAAATTTGTATCCCCTCTTATCCCACAGTGGCTAAGAGTCCATATTATGACACTTTTATGTTGAACTTTTCCATTTTTTTTTTATAAAAATGTTTTTGTTTCCATCAAATGTATAGTTCTCATTAAATAAGTATATTTAACCTATCAACATATTATTTTATAGTTGGGTATACGTTCTCTCTTTAATCGCGATTCTCGGATTAACATATTTAAACATGAATCGGATCCATTGATTGTGGATCAAATGAGACACAAGACTGTTATCAATGTCAATGAAGGTGGTACAGAAGCTGCAGCAACTACTTGTAAGTACCTCGAGATTGAGGCAACATCTATGATTATTATAATTTATTTTAATATTAAGGCTAAATGAAAATACATATTTTAATTCTTGTTTTACAGATGCAAAAATTGTACCCTTGGCAATACCAGTGGGTGTAATGCGGTTTACAGCCGATCACCCCTTTATATTCGTTATACGAAATTCTCAAGCTGTGTACTTTATTGGGCATGTTGTGGAGCTTTAGAAATAAATGAAATGAAAGTAATTTAACTTTTTGGAATTTCCAATAAAAATACTACAAATACATAAATTTTAACACTTTTACTATCCATATATATTCAAGTATTTTCTTTATGTATACATTTCAAGTAAAGAGTCTTTTAGGTATGTAAAAGTTCCGGACATTTTGAGTGATTTTTCCACCACACGTTTTCTTCATTGTACTTGAAAAATGTTAACTACGTCAAGAATGTCATAAATATTAAAAGTTTATTATGCAACTTGTGTTTTGTATTTTTGCTTAAGTCCAAAACATTTTCGCTTCTTAAATTTCAAATTGTTCCACCCACATAGCAACGCAATGCAGCATCTCGCAAGAAGTGTAGAATAATATAAATATTTTACTATAAACCTTAATAAACAGTATTAAATAATACAAATAAGCATTCTTCTCAGTAATAAAGCATAAAAATTGCAGTAACCTAATATTTTAGGTGGAAACTATACTTGCGGTTTTAGCAATATGGTTAAAAATACTGTTAACTTTCATTCAACCAAAAAACGCCTGTATATGTTTATGAACAAACTCTTCCAACAAATCACTATTTTGAACGATCTACGTTTCACAATAATAACTTCAAGGCAGATTGATATTTAATTCGTCATCTGTGGTGTTGATTTATTACTACGACTAAGAGGGCAAAATGTTATTTTGCAAACGGAATGACAAATTTAATATACACTCCTCCTTATGGTTGAGGGTATAAAAACAACAAACTGGGTTACGCACATCCCAAAAAATATTCTACAATAAACCATAAGTACATTTAACTTTAAAGTCCCTTGTGGAGAAAAATCGATACTTTCGTAATGGCGCAAAAGTTATTAAAGTTATCTTAAAAATTATAAATGACAAGTGGTCATAATGAAACCAGTAAGGAAAGTAGTAAAGTCGGGCTGGGCCGACTATATGATACCCTTCACCGATTTGGGTATATTCTACATATGTATCCAGCTTAGCAACATCATTTTAGACTTAATTCAGTACTTCAGTAGTGTTGGCGGTTTATTTGGGATACCATTTGTATTTTGTTTTTACAAAAAATAACTATTTATTAGTGAGGAATGTATGGCATTGATTGCCGAGGGGTAAGGCAGGGAAGACTATAGTTTCGGATCACGCCACTGATCCTCATCAGTTCCCTTAGTTTTTTTGTTGGGATATTCTCCCCAGAAGCTATTGCTTCTATACAAAAAAAAAACTTTCATACCCAAATGTCTCTTGTAACAAAGCGAAGTACTTAGCTGACCAACGTACCCTATACCAAAATTCGTGCAAATCGAAAGATATATAGGGACTTTGGTGCACCAATTACATAAAATCGGACGAAAATATATATGGGAGCTATATCTAAATCTGAACCGATTTTCACGAAACTTTGCAACATCATTCTAGACTTAATTCAGTACGCTATGCCAAAATTCGTGCAAATGAAAAGATTTCCAGGGACTTTGGTGCACCAATTACCTTAAATCGGATGAAAATATATATGGGAGCTATATCTAAATCTGGACCGATTGTCACGAAACTTTGCACACATCATTCTAGACTCAATTCAGTACGCTATACCAAAAGATTTCCAGGGACTTTAGTGGACTATTTACCTAAAATCGGGCGAAGCTATATATGGGAGCTAAATCTAAATTTGTACTGATTGCCACGAAACTTTGCACACATCATTCTAAACTTAATTTAGTACGCTATGCCAAATTTCGTGCAAATCGAAAGATATATAGGGACTTCTGTACACAATTTACCTTAAATCGGACGAAAATATATATGGAAGCTATATCTGAATCTGAACCGATTTTCACGAAACTTAGCATACATCATTCTAGACCTCATTCATTATGCTGTGCCAAATTTCGTGCAAATCGAAAGATATGTAGGGACTTTTGTACACAATTTACCTTAAATAGGACGAAGATATATAAGGGAGCTATATCTAAATCTGAACCGATTTTCACGAAACTTGGCATACATCATTCTAGACCTTATTCATTACGCTGTGCCAAATTTCGTGCAAATCGAAAGATATATAGGGGCTTAGGTACACAATTTACCTTAAATCGGACGAAGATATATATGGGAGCTATATCTAAATCTGAACCGATTTTTATGAAATTTTACACACATCATTCTAGACCTAATTCATTACGCTGTGCCAATTTTCGTGCAAATCGAAAGGTATATAGGGACTTTGGTACACCATTTACCTTAAATCGGACGAAGATATATATGGGAGCTATATCTAAATCTGAACCGATTTTCACGAAACTTGGCATACATCAGTCTAGACCTTATTCATTACGCTGTGCCAAATTTCTTGCAAATCGAAAGATATATAGGGACTTTTGTACACAATTTACCTTAAATCGGACGAAGATATATATGGGAGCTATATCTAAATCTGAACCGATTTTTATGAAATTTTACACACATAATTCTAGACCTAATTCATTACGCTGTGCCAATTTTCGTGCAAATCGAAAGATATATAGGGACCGTTTACATTAAATCGGACGAAAATATATATGGGAGCTATATCTAAATCTGAACCGATTTGTCCCAATTTCAATAGGGTTCGTCCTTGGGCCAAACAAATGAGCTGTGCCAAATTTCATCCAATTCGGATCATAAATGCGACCTGTACTTTGTTTACAATTTAACATCTACAGACGGACAGATGGACAGACGGACATGCATAAATCGACTCAGAAAGTGATTCTATGCATATTCTCAAAAGGAACCATGGGTCTATCTCGATTATTTTTGCCTGTTACAAACATATGCACAAAGACATAATACCCTGTACCACAGTGTGGTGAAGGGTATAAAAACTAGTATGACATTTTGTATTGGTTGTTGTGAACGGGAAAGAGTCAAAATAATACTAAAGTAAAAAATTAAAAAATACGATTTTGTTTTACTTGTTTACTTATATTTTAAGATTTTGTAAGTATTCACATACATAGCTCTGTTCCGAAATCTAACAGAATATTCTTGCGAAATAATCCCTCCTCTAACTTATTTAAGATGGAAAATGCAAAAATCCAATTCTGCTCTAATTACAGATTAATATCATTTTTTTTAAATATTTTCAAAACATCTTCTAAATAAATAAATGATGTAAACATAAAGAACAAAATATAAACGAGAAAGGTCAGGAATGTGTCAATGCAATTTTGTTATTCAATTTTCGAAAAAAAACTAAAGACCATTTAAAATAAATTTCAATAAAAGAGTCACTCATTTTTTTTCTCAGCATCTCTTTTGCTGTGACGTGAACCTGTTTTTCTGCGAAGAGGCTATTTGTTGAGCTATTATCAGTTGTGTTGTTGTTGTCGTCGTCGTTCCCTAACAAATTAGTACAAATTATCACACCATCTATACAAATCATATTTTACGCTACACAAATTTAAATGAAACGCTTACAGATTAGTCACTTTGGGAATACATATTTCAGATGTGAAGGGTATAATTTGTTCGGTCATTACTAAACATTTGACTCTATAATTTATTTTAAAGCGAGTATTTATTGCCAATCAATTTGCATACGAATTTTGAGGCTTGCGTTGTTGACATACACTTAAAGAAATTGTTGTTGGCGTTGACTTAAGAAATTACTAAGCCATTTTAATTGAGAAAAAAATCACTCTGCAAATATTTTGTTTTGAATCCCTGTTTTTTCGCGTTTAAATATACTCTCCACATAACGGTACCCCCGCATTTTCGATATGTTGAATGTTTATCCATATTTTTAATATATTGTAAGTTATCTTGCAGACGTTGGCGGTATACGTTCAATTTTCGTTATTATCTCGCCTGTGTTTCATTATAGATGCAGTATTAGCCACAGTGCTGTATTCACACAGTGGTATTAGAAACTTCAATATTTTTCATTCGATGTTTTCTAAATAATAAGAAAATAGCTAATTTGTTCTATATAGGTCCACGCTTTGGAATTAGGAAACCTCTTATATATTGAATATTTTGTAATTCTTATTGAATTAAATATTTTCTTATACAACATTTTAAAGTTCCTAGTTAAACTTTTCCACATAATCCAGACTACATATATGTAATTTCACCCCTCAATTTAAATATTTTAACGATCATAGCCACGATCATATGTAACTGGACAAATCGATGTCCGAATCGGGATCGAATTAAATCTGTCCCGAAACACCGAGTTATGGAAATGTAAACACACCATCGCTTATCGTGGCTTTCAGTCCTCAAATCGAATTTCGTAGTCTGTTTAAGATCTGGTTGTATTTACACTCAATCTTAAACTTAGCAAGAGATTTTTTCTCAGTGTAACTAAAAAATAAACTCACTCATATTTTCTCACTAAATTTACACCAAACTTTGAGCATCGTTTTCGTAAGAAAATTAGACTAGTTCATGTGATAAAGCGTTAGTATTGATTTATACTTGAACGAGTAAACGCAAAATTTCAAGAACATAGAAGTGACATAAATTTCGAAATAAATATGAAGTGGTACTTGTGTAAGAAATTTCATTTTAATTTATTATTTAAAATAAATATTCAATGTCAACGAAAAATTCATTTTTTCAGCTGTACTTGTAGCCTTGCTGGCCATTGTGGGTTTAAGTCAAGCAGCTACTTCTTCGTTGGCCACAAATGTCGCCCAAACCATCGATCGCAATATATTTGCAGCCGATTTTTATAATGCAGTTGCTTCGGAAAAGGTAAATGACAATGTCGTAGTCTCCCCAGCAGCCGTGCAAATTTCTATGGCTTTGGCTTTTTACGGTGCCAAGGGTAAGACAGCCACCGAAATGCAAACCGGTTTGCGTTTAGGTTCCAGTGATCCCGAACAAGTGGTACGTCGATTTGCCGATTTCCAGCAGACTTTTGCCAGAGACAACAACATTCGTTTGGCCAACAATATCTACATCAATGAAAATCTAGAATTCAAACAAAAATTCAAAGATGTTGCCCAACGTGATTTTGATTCGAATATAGAAAAGGCCGATTTCCATCCACCCTACAACAAGAGAACCGCAGATCGCATCAACAAAGCAATGGAAACAAAGACTGCAGGAAAAATAACCAATATTTTGGATCACAATCTGTTGCAAGATTTGACCGAGGGTGTCATCGTCAATGGCATAAGTTTCAGTGCCCCCTGGCAAAAGGCTTTCCGTACGGACAAAACATCGCGACGTTCCTTCTCCGCTGGTGGACGTCAAACCATTCAAGTGGACACCATGTGGACTTTGAACAACTTCAATTATGGCGAATACAAAAATTTGGATGCCAAAGCCATTGAATTGCCCTATCAGAACACCGACTTCTCCATGGTTATCATTTTGCCTAATCGCAAAGATGGTTTGCGTGATTTGTTGCAATCACTGAAGAGCAAGAATTTGGTGGCCGTTCTCGATGAAGGTTTCAGCTCGCAAAAGGTTGAAGTGTATTTGCCCAAGTTCAGTGTGGCATTCAACACAAATCTCGAGGAACCCTTCAAAAAGGTAAGAATAACAAATCACCTTGGCCATTCATAAAATACATTGGAGGAGTAATAAATTGTATCCCTTTTCACAGTTGGGTGTCACTACCATGTTTACACGCCAAGGTGACTTTGGCAATATGTATCGTATGTTTGTTAGCCACTACATCAACAGTGCCAATCACAAAGCCTATGTTGATGTTTCGGAAACGGGTGCTGAGCAGCCATTGGAATCTGGAGGTGAGTAACGAAACACAACGAAAAAAAAAACGATCGACCAATAATCCGATTGTCAAATAAAAATGTTTTCCTTCCTTTCTCGTTGCTGTTTAGGTTTGAAAAATCTGTTCTCACGTACAAAGAAATTTGATGCAGATCATCCGTTTGTCTTTGCCATCAAACACAAGGATTCCGTGATATTTATGGGTCATGTCGCCAATTATGCCTATGTTTAAGTGTTATTGAGATTTTGTGGAATAAATTTATTCCGAAATTGTTCACAGTTATACAATGAGTGAAAACAAATAAACTAATAATGACGCAAATGTGTGTGTGTGTGTTCATGTGATAAGAAGTGACATGAGTGACCTAGGTTTGTATATTAGCTGTGTTATCAGTACAGAGAAATTAAATGGAAATTAGAAATTCCAGAAATTTTGTTATTCACACTAAACAATTGGGGAAGATATATTACTCAGAAGGTAGGCATCATAAAAATACAAACCTACAATAGACCGTACATTTCTCTTATTCTCAGCTTCTGATGAGATATCGATTTTCAGTTATGTTCTTATTGTTTTCTGGACTATTTAAAGTTTGTTTCTTTTTTAATTGAAAACAAAATAATAAAAACAACATTAATAAATAACTTTATTTAAGAGAAAAGTTGTTTGTGCATATGCCTGTACATTATTCAAAATTTGAAGATTTTAACACCAGTAGTTATTTGGTTTATTTTCAGTATTATACAATTTGCAATATGTGCTCATACTAAATAGCAGATAAAAAACTTAATGTGACTCTATTAATTAAAATAACAATTTTAATTAATTCGTAAATAAATCAAAAAATTATGTTTTGTTGACAAATATGTTCGTTCGTTCGCTCGCGTTATTAGTTTTTAGCCATATAATAAAAGTGGTCTGTATCTTTGGTTCGAGTTTATTTTTGCATATTTCTAACCGGTTAATAATGAAATGTAATAACCTTTGATTGTCTCCAATCAATGCAGTTCACTTTTTTATTAACAAATTTTATTATTCACTTCTAATCATGGAACTAATTGGAATTGGTTCGTGTGTGTGGGCTAGGCATTCAGTTATTTACAAATGTTTATTTAAATAAATTAATCATGTGAGTGAGAAATAGGAAAACACATTCTAGTCGAAAATGAGGTACTCTTTACTATATTATGTATTAGGGTATTTGTTGGCCGAGCTACGTTTTAGTAGACTTTGACTCAATAGAGTTGGAAATAAATTTGTATACACCCTAAGTAAACTATATACTAGGAAGCAAAACTAAATTTAAATTGATCAACTACTTTGCATATAGTCAAGAATCTTAATATATAGAAGAGCTTCGCGATAAGTGAGTGACTGACAGACCATCGCCCAGACAAAACTGCTGAAGCTAGAAGCAGAAAAATTTGAGAGTGTGTTGTTGTTGTGTATGGTGTGGGAAAAGCTTGGGTTTTTGGAAATTCGAGCTAGAAGAGTACGAAAAGTAAACATGACACCCTTTTATTAGGCAAACGGGGTCGAAAACTTCTAAATGATATAAAATTTGGACTTGTAATGGATAGAGCTGAAATTATGAAATTTGAAATAAAAATTACTGTTGAAGTTTTGATTGAAGTAGTCATAAAAAATCGTATTAATTGGAAAAGTTTTACATATTACTAAATTTGGTACAATTTGGATTTGGGTGAACAGATGGAGGTTGAATCCACAACGTTTTTTGAAGGTATGTGAAACCTGTAGGTACTTGCTAAAATTGATAATTGGACTCTGATCACTTTTAAATCAATATAATAGAAATTAAAGAAAACTTTTCGGAAATGAGAAGAGCACTAAATGGTAATAAACTCCATATTACCACTGAGCTCTAAGTTTCTGCGAATCTATATTCCGAACCTGAGTAATATTTCGCGAAATTTGCACCCTCTTGACCGATTAGAGGCCAACAGCTCCTCAGCGGCATCTTCTTCGAATCATGATTTCCGGGAATAAAAAATTACTTTATACGATTAAAATATTGATATTTTTCACAAAAACCCGCTAAATATTGACCTTATCTAGAGATTGGCAATAGGTAAAACCTCGGCAATTCCGTTCCTGGGTATCTTCTACATTGAATCGGTAATACATGTATTTCCGGGTTTCTGTTATCTAATCGATTTAGAACGGATAGTTTTACGATACATTAAAGACGTGGGTAAATACTAGAGTACTAAAATATTAGTATAAACTCATTAATTGGCGAACCTCTTGGCATAGGCGGTCAAATTTGGCTCAAGTTTTTGGTAGGGATCCTTGGGTCCAAGTTTTGGTATTTGTTGTCTATTAGACACATTTTAGGACTTGGCACAGAGAGTTCTCTTTCGGTACCAAATATCCATACAAAAATTTATCGATGTAGGTCCATGGTAGCCCCCATACAAAGGTACCCCTATTTTGAGTATTTACCCAAAAATTTTGTATAAACTCATTAACTGGCGAATCATTTGACATAAGCGGCCAAAATTTGGCTATGTTGGTTTTTATCTCAATACAATTATTGGTATGGGAAATGGGGTCTCTGGGTCAATTGCGTGCTCTAGAGCGTCCAGAAACACAGTCAAAAATAAAGTTTTTGATCCATTCAACCCCTACATTTTAGCCCATCATTACCAAAAACAATATGGATCCTCTTTTATCAGAAACGGTCCTACATGCAAAATTTTAATGGATAAATTTGAAATTGCAAAATTATAATGGACGGATGGACACATCGACTCAGCTAGTCGAGATATGATCGGTATACTAAAAGGTGGGTCTGGGACTAATATTTCACGGCGTTACAAACTCTTGGGGCCACACAAAGCTATAATACCATTACAACATACTTGTGTAGGGTATAATAGTTACGAAGGGGGCCGAGCCCCCTAGCACAGATGGAAGGACCGTTTCAGACAATTCCTTACATAGAGATTTTCAGTCCACTACACATCAATTTATTCGTATTTGTTGGTTCCCAATAAACAGAAAACCTCCTTGACCCAACCGATACTGATAGGAAGAAAACCACTCATCTAAACCTAAGTTTATAGGCTTTGTTTAAGTGCAACTGAACCGACACAGAATTTTTTATACCCAGCACTATGAAGGGGGAATTCAAAATTGGTAAAATGGGCGGTGCCTTTATTTGGGTCTTTACCAAAACGTTGACTGAGATATCCTGGGAGAAGCAGAAATGTAGGTATGAGCATGGTAAAGGTTTGATGTCAGTTACGTCCTTTTGACATGAAGACGTAACTACAACACAATTATAGTACAACAAAGTGACCAATAATTATGCGATTGAGACTAAAATTTGTACAGCGTACCAAATTGAGTCTAGAGTGACGTGTGTTGAGTTTTGTTGAAATCGGTTCTGATTTAGACATAGCTCCCACATATATTTTCGTCCGATTTTATTTAAATGATGCATTGTAGCCCCTATATTTCTTTGGATTTACAAGAAAGTTTCGTGAAAATCGGTTCAGATTTAGATATAACTCCAATGCACATTTTCGACCGATTTTATGTAAATGTGGCACTAAAGACATAAAATATTTCTTCGACAGCGATATAACTTTACACAACGTACTTTTTGGAGTCTAGAATGACGAGTATTGAGTTATTTTTTTAATTGATTTAAATATATCACATATATTTTCTGCCATTGTATATAAAAGTTTTTAGCTGATTAGTTAAAAAATGAAGAAGAGCCTTAAAATATGATGACGATATACATCAGACAAGTTATTAATATCTTTGGGTTTGAAAGGATTAAGTTTGGCCAAGCGAATATTTATTAACTCTGTGGTCTCAAGTTTAGTTACAAATGTGTAGCTGTAGGTGTAGGGTCGATTACGCCAACTTCATTGAAATATAAAAGTAAATAATGAACATACCTTTCTAATTCCGGAGCATTTGTCGTTTGAAAGTTATCCATTTTGATGTAGTCTCCAACTGGGTATCCTTCGATATAAATTAGAATTTATGATGCTATGGTCACAAACAATTTATTTAAATACACACACACACCCAAATTCACATACTTAGGTAAAATACTTTTTTATATTATGATTTTCAGAAATAAATTTACTGATATTCGCACAATATGTAGCTGCTTGAACTAGCTTAACACAAATACACACAAATTATTTATGTATTTTTTCTTCAACACATATGATGCAACCTTTTTTTATTCAAAATTTTGTTTAATAAACTTAATTCTAATTCCATGATTTATAAATAAGATTTTATGGAATTTATTCATTTTAGTATAATAATGACCACCAGCAGCTTTGTTTGCTGATATTTTTTATGGATTTATTTTTCCAATTTATTATTATTTTTATTTCATGACAAATATTTATGATTTTGTAAATTTGTAATTTCCTGATTTGTCGAATTTTATTGCTGTTGTCATTTTTATTTTTGTTTTATTAGTTGTGTTTTATTGACTGGAACAGTATTTATGTTTTTTTCTTTTTTGAGCATTTTGATTTTGTTGAACGATTTTTTAATTATGATGGGCTAGCCTACTGACGAACTGATTAACCACAAATCTAGTTGTCTTAACTGGTTGTTATTTCGATTTTATCTGCTTTAGTATTTATTCATTGTCGTGTTGAGGAGAGGTTTTATTACAGCTTTTGAATGGGACTTTAAACGATTAATTCGCTTTTTATTGCATTTTCATGGAGGCACTTTTATTGATTCCTTCTTTCTTATTTTTGGTTGGATGCCCGGCTGGTCGGTTGGTTGGCTGTTTCCTTGGCAAACGGTTTTTCGGTTTAATGAGCGAAATATTTCTTTATTCGCTGTACTTGGTTATGGGCCAGGAAAATCCAAAACATCAACAACAACAACAGCAACCTCGTTGAAATGAAACTAACGATGTCTTGGGACACATTCACTCTCGAAAGTAAGAAACGCGCAAACAAAAAAAGAACGACAAGAACGTTGGCTGATAATTCTTGAGGCTTAAATTGCATAAAAAACCATGCCACTGCCACAACTGCAACTACAACAAGAATAGCAGCAATGGCAACAACAACAAAAATAAATAGATAACTACCAACGACAGCCTTCAAAGTATTCGGTTGTGATGCCGCAATTGCCACTGTGTTGGCCGGTTATATTTCTTGGTTTGTTGTTGAGACGTACCGTCGGTCAATTGCACTTTTTCACGTATTTCTATAAGTGGTCTTGTTGTTGCCGTTGTTGTTGTCACTGTGTTAGCGTAGTACTCGTACTTGTGTTGCAAGACACTTTAATGAAGCTTGGCTGCTGCTTATTAAGCAGTCTAGAAGGACTTTGGCTATCTTAACATGGCTTGTTGTCGTCTTGGCCGCAACGGACACTTACACATTCACAAACACATATACAAACTTATATTGAAACAAATGCCAAGCCACACAAAAGAACAAAAAACGCTGCACAAAAAAACTTTCAAGCATCGATCTATATTTACAGCGTCACGCAAACACTAAGTAGTTTTTTCCAAATTTATTTTTCTTACTTAGTTTAAGTACATTGTAGGCATATTCGGACACACAGCCATACATACACACACACATTCATTTATTGTATTTTACTATATATATTCCAAAGATCTCGATGCAGTTTATCCAAGTGGTTGGTAATGATTATTTTGAATCGCGTCAGAATAAAATGACCGTGGAATTGCATGCTAACGGTTTGCATTCTATTTCATTATATTTGGCCATATTTCATGTTTTGTTAAACAAAACCTTTCGTATTTAACACTGGACCCGTTGGAACTACGCATAGGTTCTCATTTTTTGGCAAGACAATTTCATTTTACAACTTCAATATTCGGCGATCGTTAAAGGCCAAACTCATAAAACAGAAAATTCGAAAATTTACTCGCAACGTAAAGTCAACAACAAGAAATTACACGCTCACGTCCTCGTTATCCGCTTCGATACTTGTTAAGGGGTACTTTGTATCTTTAACAGTGAACACTGAAGACTGACAGCAGCAACCTGGAAAAAGTCAAGACAGACACCCAAACAGCTAGCCATTCAACACAAACATTTATCTAAAGTCAACGTCAGTTGGTGCCCAACGCAGCCGTGGCAGCAGCAACAGGCACAACGCTCACAAAACATAAACAAACCGCTCTGTCGAATGCGATCTTATGCTAAAACTCTGCAGATCGAAATGCTGCTCTTGAACAAGTCAGCAGCACTTGACAAAAGAGATATTTTTTAATAAGAGTACTTCTCTTATTTTATCTACGTCGGTGTCTTGGCCAGTGTTGCCGAATGTGGGCATTTATGCCCAAAAGTGGGCATAAAATTTGTGAAAATTTTGGCCTGGGCGGATTTTGGGCATTTTTTGCTTCGGTCTTATCAATATTGCTTATATTTGTTTTAATAAATATTTAATAAATATTTATTTACCCTAAAAAATATGTTGTGATGTATATTATAGGCCCACGTGTTTATAAAACCGCGAAATATTACCCCTAGACCCGCCTTGTAGTAAACCTATTCGTAATCTCAACCAGCTGAGTAAATCTAGACATGTTTGTCCGCCCGTCTGCCCATTATAAGTTGTAGTTGATCAGTTAATATTTGGAGGATAAAATGGATCAAAAACATTATTTTTGTCAATTTTTCTGGTCGGTGTAGAGATCACTATTATGACCCAAACAATACTAAATTTTACACGGGGAAGGGGATCTGCAAAGGAAAAAATCATGAATGTTTTGATGAATATCGGCCAATATTTGGCGGATCATATGGAGACTTTTGTGTGAAAAATGACAAAATGTATTTCCGAAAAAGGTACACGGAAGGAAGGAAGAGGAGCGGCTGATCTTTAAATTTATACCAATATTATTGTTGTATATACTCATATGTGGGAATTATTGTTCAAAAATATCGCGCAATCAAATATAAAATGGATCATTATCCTTATTTATGACCATCATGTTTTAACGGAAAGTGGATAGATTCTTCTCAACCCCCTAAATTTATTTTAGGTTATTCATATACAAATTAAACGGTGTTTGCCGTAGACCTATGGTTTGAGTGGGTCTAAGTTTTTTGAATTAAATTTATTATTTTGCAAAGTTTTGACTGTATGTGGGGGAAGTACAACAGATGATGGACCTATATAGCCGATAATTGTCCTAAACGTGTATTTAAAGAAATATTAAAGTCGCAATATCAAAGAATAGGGAGGTACCTGAAGAAGTTGTATGGACTCCCTATTCGAATTTAATGTTGACTCTTTGTAGGTGAGGTACCAGAAGAAATGTACCGTTACGTCATATCGAACTTGATCTAGGGTTTGTAAAAATATTACAATGTGCAAAGTTTCGATGAAACCGGATATTCCGTTCGCTTCATATGACATCTACAAAATTTCCAAATAATGGCCCTTTCTTGGGGAGATACTAGAATAAGTAGAAGATAACTCTCATTTCCCAATATTATACAGGCTTGGTTAAAATTACATTATAAAATTAATTGCCAGCAAAAATTTAACCATTTTGTGGAGACTTTATGCTGATTGGTCCGATATTTATGCTGATTGGTCCGATATTATGCTGATTGGTCCGATGATGCCATCTACTTTCATTGTCGAAATCTGCTCGCCTTAGATATTCCTCATCTCCAAACTTAGATATTCCTGATCTCCGAACATTTGTAAATAGATTCTAAAACTAATCTTTCGATGTGGGACATTTTGACGTGACAAGTACAAATTCTTATTAACAAAATATTTAATTATATAAAAACAATTTTTTGCTATTTTCTAACTTTTCGGCATTTAAAAAATGTAGAGAAAAAAATGCTCTCTCTTTTAATATATAATATCAGAGTATACTTCTTCAATCTTGAATTTTTGGGCATAAATTGTTGATTTTGGGCACTTTTTAGGTGCAATTTTGGGCGGGAAAAAAATTTTCAAACGGCAACACTGGTCTTGGCATCTGTCGGTTAAACTAAACAGAAAAACTTGTGAAATACTGGTTCTTGAAATATTTATAGTCGTGTTTGCATTCAAAGTCAAAAACCTCCCAGTATTTTTTGTTGTTATTTTAAGATTTGTACATATGTGTGTTGTTTGGGGTTTTTTGTTTACATTTATTCATTATTCCCCCGGTTGTATACACTAACCTCCCCATATCATCGGAGAATTCAATCATCCAGTGCATACACATATAATTTCTGTCCATTGTTGATCAGCATACAGTGGCAGGTAAATATATAGTGACTTTATTGTGAAGATAAAAATCGGATGGGTACTATGGATAAAATAAGTACATACAACATATGAATGGTATTAGTTTAACATAGGGAATGCGAAGTCGCAGTGGGGTAGTTTTGCTGGATTCTAATAGCCTAAACTGACGACAGCCTTAATTTGCATTAACAGCCTTAATTCAACTTAACTTGTACATTATCTTCATTTTTATGTGTTGGTAATGCACAAAATCAAACTGAATTTATACAGAATTTCAATATGGCAATGCTGTAGAAAATAAATTGATTGCTGTCAAATATGTTCACGTTTATGAAAATATGAAAAAATTAGAAATAAAGGCAAAATCAAGGTATATTAACCAGGTAACCGTATCGTGCCAGGTGATGGTAACATTATATGTCACAACAATTTGTTGATGTTTGAATTGTTGATGTTTGGTATTTTAAAAAATCTGTCATTTGCTCTAGCTTCCATGTAGTAATACGATCTGATTTCGGTTGTAATTTTGAATATAATGCAATATTTTGTTGAGTTTCGACCACTCAGATGCTTTAAAAAACTTCCGGAACTATATTCAATTGCAAGCTATTTTTAAATATTTTTTAAAAGATGTTATCCTTTGTGCAATTTTTAATTCATAAATATTTATAAAGAAAAAAAACTATGGAATTTAAAAAAAGTAAACAAATATTTTTAATACTTCAAAAATTCTTTGTTCAGATTGGTGGAAATAATTCGCTTCAAATGTTATATGTCGCTGCGAATTAATGTATATTCGCTTTGTTTACAAATTTTGACATATCATGTTACCAATTCGCCGATGCGACTACCTTATATATATATATATATATATATACCTTGGGTAAAATTCAATATTCCTTCAAAGGTAGTCTCATGCAGGCATATAACTCGAACTTTTCCATAATTTTACTTTTGACAACATTTAGTTTTCAAAAAAAAAAAAAAAAATCCTTCGAAATGTACGCTCAAGACGTGTTCAGTGGCAATAATTACAAAATGTGTTATATTTTGAAGTTCTCAGCCTCTATTATTTATAAATATAAGTTGTAGCATCTGTGGTTATAGCTTAAGAACAATATTGATCAAAAATGTCCGAATTAAAAGATAAGTATGTCTGTACATGTTATGTACATTTATATGCAATTAGAAAATACTTCAAATTTTTAGAAAATATACATTTTTAATTTAAAAACAAGTGATAAAGCGTTAAGTTCGGCCACCATAGATATACTGACAGTTACTAGAAATTAAAATATAGGGAACATTCTAAAAACCATGTAAACCATAATGTTAACCATAATACAAATTTCAGAATTTTTTAATGGATAACACTGTACTACAAAATAACAAAAAAAAAAAAAATTCAGGGGTTCTAATGTACCAGTTCTGTTTAGTTGGAGTCTCTGAACCACTTTCTGGGTCACTTCGAAAATTAATTTTATAACGCTAAATATAGAGAAAAACGTGGTTTCATGGATTTTCAATTTGAAACCCGAATAACTTATTTACTTTTTAACAGATTAATGTTATTCTTTTTTCCTTTCGAAGAGTACAATTTTTCCTTCCAAACAAGATATATAATTGGTAAATCGGTTGAGGATTGGCTGAGCTACAGTGGTTGAAATGTGAAAAAATACACATAAAATGACAAAATTTACTTTTTTTTAGGCTGTACGATGAAATTATGATATCAAGCCATATAAGTTTTATTATATTACGGGGAAGAAAATTAAATTGGCTTTCGAATATGATAAAAATCAAAAAATCGGTTAAAAAATGGATGATTTATACACATTTTTGTATTGATTCTATGCATATTCTCTAATGTCGTGTCGCACAGTGTAATTATACCCTCAGCTTAATGGCTAATGAGGGTGTATACACTTTAACACGGTGAAAATGTGCCTCATCGAAATATTGGTTCTTTAAATTTAGATTTCATCCAAACTTTGCCCATCTTATTATTTCTTCCAAACTTAGTTCAAATTCGAAGATGGTTAATATCGGTCCACTCCCAAATGCGGATATAGTTCATTATCGAACCTTACTAATCTAATTTTTTATCTCGCTATCCTCCGCTGGTGAAATGATTACAATAGAGTCTTAGAACCAAACTCAAAACGCGAAACAAATCAAATTACCCCAAAAAGGGGGCGAATATTAAAAATTTTTGGTAGGGAGACATTTAGTAGACATTTAGTACCCAATAAGAACTCAATGTACCAAATTTCATCGAATTCGGTTGAAAAACGCGCTCAAGAACCCCAAAATACCGAAAATTGGGGGGTACTGTTATATGGGAGCTATGCCTAAACGTGGACCGATATATCTCATCTTCGAACTTGACATGCCTGCAGATAAAAGACAAACCTATGCAAAATTTCAGCACTCTATCTCAATTCCTTCAGACAACAGACGGACGGACATTGCTAGATCGTGTTAGAATTTTACCCTGATCAAGAATATATATACTTTATAGGGTCGGAAATGCATATTTCGATGAGTTACAAACGGAATGACAAAATTAATATACCCTCCATACTATGGTGGAGGGTATAAAAAATTGTCATGGATATGTATAAAAATTTAAGGAATTTATTTTTCAAACCCTTTGAAATTGTCAAATGAGTTCCAAATTAAAAAGGGCTGTTTTACTTGTGCTCAGAAGTAGAAAATTTGTCAAAGTTGATAGGGCAGACCGTGTAAACGATTAAGACAATTACCACTGAACATTAACTTTTTCCAAAATAAATCCTGATATTGATGCCCCTAAGTATTAACCGGTTATTGCTAAAAACGCATGAAGACTTCATGACGATGTGAACATAAGTTTGGCCGGTGCTTTAAATTTTGCTTTCAAGCCTTAAATAATCCATCTGTCCATCTGCTATTATTACCTCAAATTTTGCATAATTACAATCTAAAAATGGAAACGGAAAATCAGAATTCCTATAATTTGTATGATACTTTTGTCATAAAGCGATAAAAACAACTTTTATACATTCCAGAACAAATATAAAGAAGTTTAACCTCTACCATGATATCGTCGGGATATTTTATATATGGAATATGTCTTATATTTAAAAATTCCTGCAAACTATCAACAATCCGTCATTTAATGCACGTAATTTATGCATGTCCGTCTATCCACCAAATTCCCAATGTTTGTCCGATTGAAACAAACATTGCTCGATTTCATACAAAAGATGCTATGTATATTCTATCAACATACCATTCACCCAAAGTGGTGAAGGGTATCATATAATCGCCCCCGCCCGACTTTTGACTTTCCTTTCTGGCTTTTCTTCAATAGGGTGGATTGAAAATGGTAGTAAAATTTGAATTAAGATTTTTTTGAACACGTTTGGTAGAGCTATTGTCACTTATTATACAAACCGACGCCTCCGAAGTCGACTTAGCATGTTTTAAAGTTCTTTACGTTTTTAGATACTACGGTCCTTAATTTAAATTCTCTGAAATTTTGGTAATGATCGCCAATCCAAACCAAAGTTATAAGCAAAAATGTACTTAGCATGACACGTAAGATTTAAGAAACTTCCATACTTTCAGAGCTTCTGCTGAAAAACTCACTTTTCAGACTTAGCGTACTATTCTTCAGAGGCGACGAAATGTGAAATCAAATTTTGGAACCAAAATTGATTATTTTTGGTAGGAAGATTTTGTTGAAGGTGAGTCTAATATCTTCTAATTTTGTTATCAGTGTTCTATGTTAGTTAAAGTCAATTTTAATTTTTTTTATTAAATGTTTAAATTTAAATTTCAACGAACGGCCGCAAACGGTTGGAAAATTCTGGATAGAGAACATATCTAGGCGTCGAATAATGGTTATTAAAATATCCTCTGGCACAGCTCGGCACTAGGTTCTTCAACTCAATTTTTAAAAATTTCTCAACTTTGAAGCTCCAAGAGTCTAAATAGACTTCTTACAAAAAATTCCCGGTCCATAGTGCACACCCACATATCGAGCTTGATAAGTAGAATTGTCAATAAATTTTAGGAGTTTGGGACGGATCTTTTCCCTCGTTCCACTGAAAATAACACTGCTGTAAGTGAATGTGTTGGCAAAGACCCGACTGTGTCGATTTCTCGTCGTTTTCAGGAATTAGGTCTGTCTTCCGTGTTAGAAAGTTGTCGTAAATAACCTCAAACAAGTAAAAACGATGTTAAGTTTGGCCCGGTGCACCATTTATTTAAAATCGGACGAAGACTTATATATATATATATATATATATGGGTTCGTATATATATATATATATATATATATATATATATATATATATATATATATATATATGTATTTTATTTACCATTTAACATGTACAGACAGACCCAAAGACCCGACTGTGTCGATTTCTCGTCGTTTTCAGGAATTAGGACTGTCTTCCGTGTTAGAAAGTTGTCGTAAATAACCTCAAACAAGGATGTTAAGTTTGGCGTCCTTGGGATAATATATATATATACTGGATAATAACTGATAATAACTGCGACCTGTATTTTATTTACCATTTAACATGTACAGACAGGCGGACGGACATTCATAAATCGACTGAGAAAGTGATTCTATGTATATTCTTAAAAGAAACCAAGTGTATGTACCAAGACATAATAATCTGTGCAACAGTGTGGTAAGGGGTATAAAAATATATCGCGAAAAAAATATTTTATTTTGGTTTACTTTTGAAACAACGAAATGGATAACACTGTACCAAACCTCATCTTCAACATATGTTAATGTTTCGTTCAAAGGCCTATATATGTGAAACAGAAGAAAAGTTCTACATAGTTTCGTTTGATTTTATAGTACATATAATATAGAAGTTTGAGAAATAATCCGAAATTTATATCTTTCCTTCTGATATTGGAATCCCTTGAATGTGACTGTTAAATGTATATCACGTTCTGAATATTATTCTTTATTTCTCTTCTCAAATTATCTTCTGAATTTTTATTGTTTACTCTCATTGTTTCCGTCAATGTAATGCTTTCACTTTATTAGGTCAACACGAAGACGATGACAATTTGGAAATGCGAATGCAAATTCAAAATGTAAATTGTGTTGCTGGATTCTCACATCTGCATTTTTCGACTACGATCGTTCGTTCGACAAACAAACATCAAGTCCATCACTCTAGCTGTGCCGGGTGTTGAAGGAAAGTGTATATCCAATTTAAAGTAGGTTCACAAACGCCAACACCACTTGCTGAACATATGTTTGTGTGAATGCATTTCAGTTTTTCGTTTTTGTTAACTGTCACTTGTTTTGGTCATTACAAAGTCTTAAATGTTTAAATTGCTGCCTGCATTTAGTAGTTATGGCCATAAAGGAAATGCAATATTAATTTCTTGTAGTTATGGCATTTGAAACTGCGTAAGATGGCCAAATGTGTTGACAATTGCGGAGTGCAGTCAAGTCACGTCCATGGGAGCCTCATTACCGAAACAAGGCGGATAATTGTGGAAATTTGTAGCAAGCGCTAATGTTGGATACCACAACCGACGACAACTAATGACAAGTTAATATGGTTTAATTATGAACCCCCTATGGGAAAGTTTTGTTAGCTTGGGCCAAACATAGTTTCATATTTTTCTTATTCGATTGAGGAAAAGTGGAATTTTATGATTTTAGACATATTGTTGTTGAATGCGCTGGCGTTCAAATGTTGTATGGCTACTGGTGTTGTCGTATTGGGTTTGTTAACAAAAAAAAAACTACATATTCGTTATATGTACATAAATGTGTTACAATTTGTGAGTTTACTGTTTGTTTAATCGTCATTTGTCTAGAAAAAAAGTACCTATCAAGGAGTAATTTATATTTCGACCGGCTGTTGTTTGAGACATATTTTTTGTTTTCTTTTTTAGGTCTTTATAAAAAATAATAATGAGTAAAATACAAGTAAAAGATTTATTTGGTAAGATTTAAAAAATCTTCACTTCGTAATTTAGGCATTAAAATAATAGCAATAAAATAATAATGAAATTGCGTTACCGTTTTTTTAAGTATAAGTTATAATTATATTCTATAGGTTTAAAATACTCACTATATGGAATTACCAGTTATTTTATTGATCACCGCTGTAGTAGTTCAGAGTCGAGTTTCTAGTTGTAATTTTCAATCTAGCTTTAAAAAATAATATATTTCTAATAAATAAAATATGTAATAAATCCAAATATCATTCAATTTCGTAAGAAAGTATCAAAAACCGAAAATAGGAATTAAATATATCGAAAAATCGGGGAGGATCTGCTACGATAATATTCAAAAAGTGAAAAAGCTTAAAGTTCAGCCGGGCCGAACTTTGGATATCCTCCACCATAGGTATACTGACAACCAACCAACGTGTAACTATACTTGGGAAGTGTGGTTAAAACTTCCGATGTAAACAAATGGCATGGCATTATGTAGGGCATATTGATGTCAAAAATAGTAATATTATTTTTTTAATTTTAACATTTCCCACTTCACGAAGTATTACGTTATACTGTCGAGACTTCTGATGTAAGGAATAATGGGGTATATATGGAACATACAAAATAATTGATATATGCCGGCAATTGTACCAAGCGATTGTTGTAAGCCACAATGCACACGAAATATAAATTTCAGCAATGGGAATTTTTCTAAAATCTCAAAAACCAAAATTGTAGTTCGATATTGATAACGCATAGTAGGATGGAACCTTTGAGTAATATCCTCAAAATACTGCAATTTACAGGGCAAAGTTTGTATCATAATATCTTCCTTTGCATTAATTATGAAATCGGTAAGTATTTCATTTATAGGGTCTAGACCTAAATGCGGATCGATATATGGTATTCACCAACCTGAAGTTTTTATCTAAATCGCCTGAATCGTCTTAGAATTCCATACATTGTGGGGTATGAACTGACAATTGCAAGTACAGAATATGCCCCCTACTATGTTGTAATGGGGCTATATGGAGACAACCTAAAAAGCGGTAAAAATCAGTTAACTATTCAATATAAAAATAGTTAACCCCGAAAAGAGCGACTATAAATAATTTTTGAAAGGGACATTTTTACCAATACCGAAATTTGGGGGATACCGTTATATGGGGTCTACCAGAAAGGTGAACCAATAAAGACCAAATTTGTCAAATTTCATCGAATTCGGTTGAAAAAACACGCTCTAGAACCCCATAATACAGAAAATTTGTGGGTACCCTTATGTATTATGACTAAACGTGGACCGATATAACCCATCCTCGAACTTGACCTGCCTCCAGGCAAAACACAACTCTATGCAAAATGTTGACAATCTATATCAATTCGTTTAGAGGCTAGAGTGATTACAACAGACAGACGGAGATGTGCAAAACGTCATAGATTCTTACTAGTTTATATAACTATGAATATATTAAGTATATATGTATATATATAATTTTGAGTTTCCGTTCCCTATAAACTAATTTACAAAAAAATAACGCATGAAAGATCCATTTTCTAATTAATTACAGCGTTACTTGTAGATGATCTACGTATTGGTTATTGCTAGTGGGTCTATTTCTGATCTGATTATAGAAGAACATGTGTTACATTTGATCGAAGTATGCCCGAAATGGGAATGGGACACTTAACACATTAATACATTGTCTTTATTTTAATAATTTCGAAAAATAACCAAAATATCCTCTATTCCAAACATCACATCTAATTAGTTTATATTTATTTAAGTTTTATTACAGAAATTGTTATTTGTCGATTAAGTTTGTCTAAACTCCCACTTTCAGATAAAAATATATGTCTGTTCCAGAACCTGCCATTATGTAGAATTATTATTGTAAATTATAAAATTATATGTAAGTTTCCATTTGAAATAAAATTTAAACTTAGCTCCCCTTACACTACCCACCGCACAAGCGTAACTAAATGACGCATAAATGGAAACCCAACAACAATAACAACAACTTTTTCCTGTAAAATAAATGTTACTTTTATTCGTCGTCTTAGAATTTTACAATATGGCCAGCAAAATAGACAGCGGTCTTGTCACGTATTATAAAAACAAAAGGATGATTGGCCACGAATGTCTTCGGATCCAAAGGCAATGACATTGGAACGCCAACAGCCACTGTTGTTGCAAAAAAGAAGAAGAAAAAAAAACCAAACAAGAATGAAGCGAAAAAACAAGCAGCAAACAAGAATGTGTAGAAGATTAATAACCCCACTCGCCACTTCAATATAAGGCAACAGCAACTTACCACTTGCAGCCGCCGCCTCACAGCCGATTTCGTTGACGTCTATGAAAGCTTTGTGCTGGACCTTGGAGATGCGCATGTTGCCGGCACGATTATGGAATATGTTGGTGAAGTCGGCTGCATTCGAGAACATGGTGTTGATGCCAAGCTAAAAGAATGTCCAAGAAAATTAGTAATTAAAAACAAAATTCTCCGGCTTAAAAGGCCAAGCTGATAATGTGCAATACCTTTTGTAGGACCGGCTTCAGATCAGTATCGAATTCAAAACCAAATTTGGGCAAGTATACACTAACACTTTTCCATTCCCAAAGACCTTCCAGATCTTTGAAGTTTACACCTTTAAGTTTCTCCTCCAAATCGCGCAGACCATCTCTTTTGTTGGGCAAAATAAACCACATGGTAAGATCAATGTTTTCGAAGAATAACTCCAGAGCTTTTGCGTCCAGCTCAGGATAATCGGCATAATAATACCAGTTATCGGCAAACATGGTTGGCACCTTAATGGATTCCGTGTTGCTTATCCAAAAATCTCTGTCAGAGGTTTCCTCATCCATAAAGGGACGAGCCCATTTTGCCTTAAAATATATGGCATTCATCAAGGCGATATTTACATCGGGATCAATAGAATCAATAACATGATCTATTTTACCATTTGATTTTTCCACCACCCAATGATTGATGGTATCCACAGCATATGTCTCATTGGAGAAATCTAAAGCTTCTGCATCCGAATCAAAGTACTCCTGAGCTATACGACGAAATTCGTTAGAGATTTTCAATTTGTCATTGGTGTAAATCTTATTGGCGATTTCGAGTACAGTTTTCGATTTTATAAACGAGTGCAACAATGTATGATAGCCCTGAGCTAAGCCTTCTTTGCTTTCGTGAGCCGTAGCATGGAGACCCTTTTGGAGTTCCTTGGCTGTGTTGCCATTGGCGCCGTAGTAGAGCAGACCCAAAGCAGTCTGTACAGCAACTGGGGAAATAATGACATTTTTGTCTTGACTTTGACTAGCCACCGTTTGAAAAAGTTCCGTGGCAAAGAGATTTCGTTCGCGTACAGTATTACAATTTGCTGTCACCACTAGAATAGCCACTGGGATCAAAGTATCTATTTTGAAATAAATTGTAGTTGATTAATGATTTAAAAATATTTATTTTTTTAATTTTGTTACTCACTAAGAACCCAATGCATTTTTACAATGTTCGAATATCACTTTCTCCGGCACACAATTTTCTTGGTTAGTTCACCCAAACGTCCGGCTAATAACTGGCTGTAACCATACTGGGCATGCTCATTTATACCACGACCAGTTGTTGCGTCTGCTTACTTTAATAACACACCCAAAAAGAATCTTCATGAATGTGTTGGTAGGGAAAAGAACTAAGGGAAAATAAAGTGCTTGCAAGTAAAAAACGATGAATTTATATATTTTAAAAAATAAGCAACTAAATAGTTTTCGAAAAAAAGGTAAAATTAGTGTGCCGTGCATATACTCATACAAGATCTGCCTTAGATCCTCATGGCTACCCAAACGTCGAATTTATAATATAATCTTATGCGCGTTTTATAGAAAATCTGTAAAAAATTCAGGTTCGGGGAGGCAATTTTACTACCTTATGGATTCCAAAATATCGGAATTTGACGATTTATTAAATTAATTTTAAATTAAATTAGGATAAGTAATAATCTGTAGTGTAGTAACTTTCCAGTAGGGAACTCTCCAACTCTCTACATTTGCATACTCTGTCTCCAGGGCAAGTGCAGTTTACTGGACTCTTCTGTTGTGTTCTTTAATATTCATGAGGTGTTGTGGCGTACACTGCTGACTAAAGCTCTTAACCAACTCCAAACTGCTATAACGCCATGTTTCTCGTTGTGGAACGAAAACAGGTTAAGTATATGCTTGTCTGTTGAAGATTTTCCACAGAACATTTAAGCCACTAAAATATAATGTAATTCAAGAGAGAGCGAGAGTTTAAATCCAGTAAATTCTAATTCTTACTGGATAAAAAGTTTTCTCTTAGGAAATATTAAAAAAAATTATGAATTACAATTTAATGAAGATAAATTCAAAATCTTAAAACTCGACACTAAGTTTAAGTTTAAGTTTATATTTATTGAGTCTTTTTTTTTAAACAATGTTAATATATAAATAAGATATATAATATGAAGGACTAATTTTCTATATAATAATGCTGGTGATTGAATTTTAAAATAACACAAATATTAAAAAAAATTATACGTAACACAAAAACCATTTTGCACGATCCAGTAGGCATATTCTGTAACTTTTTAACAATATTCGACATTGTTTATTTTACATAAATTTCATTTGTTGGTTTTGTTGTTTTTACAATAACAAAAGAAAATTAAACAATATCGAATGTTGTTAAATGATACAGAATAGGCCTATAGGCGAAGAAAATATACTTCTTATATGCATTTTTTAGAAGAACATCGATCCAAATCACGCTTCCCCATATGTAATTGTTATTACTTTTTTCTTTCTTTGGCGTATAGAAGTTTATTTATTTGAAAATCTACCCAGAAATTATTTTTTCTGGATGTAATGGCCTTTCTTCATTTGACGTAGGTGTAGATCTAAATGTAAAATACGCCATAATGTGCCATAAGATAGGACTGCCTGAGGAATCGACACATTCGGATCTTCTATAGAACTTTCACTTAACCGCTCCAGTCTCTTAAATTTTCTTCACAGTTTTGCCAATTTGCGTACTTGAACTATTACATTATTTGATAATAATCGAGAAATTTACGTCCGGATGTAATCTTATATGGCGTCAATAATCTTAATTGAAAATATTCGAATTAAGATTATATTTTTGCTAATACGTTAACCCTCAGTTGACTCTCTAAAGGGGTCTTTTCGGTCCCCTTTTAAAATGATTGAAAACTGATTTAAAACTGGATTATAGCAGGTCAGAATATTCTAAATAAAAAAGATCGCCATAAAGTTTTAAAAAATTTTAAAAGTTTTAAAAATATGAATACTCATTTTAGGGTTAAACCCGATCTTCCAAGTTTATTTCCGATCTTCCGGAAATCACCACCTTCGCGAAGAAATGAACCAAGTCCGCGTCACTTTCAAAATGATGATCAGCATTCAAAGTACATCTGCATTCAAAGTGCATTAAATCGGTGATATAGCCCTCATGAAAGGGTCTTGAGGGCTATATCAAAACATGGACATACCCTGTAAAATGACCAACCATCAAATTTTAATTTCACTTGAATTCAATTATAACTTTGCCTGCCTTTATGTGGGGCCTACATCAGTACAAGGGAAATGTTTACTTACCAAAAGCACCATCAAGTATAAACGTTGTTAGTTTGGCCGGGTCGATCTTTTTACCGATGATAACATAGAATACGGACATAAATGGCTAAATTGGCACAGAATTTTATTTCAATCAAGAGCATCTACATCAATTTTGAATGTTTCGAGATATTGCAAATGGAATGAACAATTTTATTAACCAACTTATGGTAGAGACTTTAAATATAAAAGCAGTACTGTCGTATATTGGTCATACCAAATCATAGATCTAAATCAAAAAGTTTCTGCAAAGAAATGATATATAGGAGCTAAAACTAAATCTGAACCGATTCAATTTTGACTCATATTATTATCGATTTTAAAAAGATTGTCTATACAAAGTTTCAATTGGTGCACCATTTACATTAAATTGTATATACTATACTGAAGATATTTATAAATAAACATATAATGGAACATTTTGGACTCAAAGAATACCCTGTACCACAACATTGTGTATAGTATAAAATTTCGATCAAACCAAAAACTAATTAAATTATTTATACAATCAATAAAAATATACTGCAGCTATATGTGTTGGTTTACTTTGTTATGCACTTTTTTTCATGAACGAACATTTAATTCCCAAAATTTGTTTGAATAAATAAAAGTTGTGAACAATGAAGCCAATTCTATTGTAAACCTATATCAGTGCATACTTTAGGGCGACTTTAAGAATGACCATGAAAAAATATTAAACATCGTCCATTATTATTTTTTGTCAGCATTGTAAAATTAAATTATGAAGTACAGTAAGATCACGATAATTGAAATGCTACGTTTCAACATTATTCGGTGTATTTGGGATTATGTACACATTTTTCAATCAAATGGACTGTCATTCACCCTTTAAGTTTAGAATGGTGTGTGTCATGTTTTATATAAATCGATATGCTTTACAAAAAGAGTATTAGAGCACAACCTCTTCTTTTGTCAGTCTGCGTTGGCCCATTTTCTTATGTGCCATAGAGTGTGTCGTAGTGGACAAATACCGAAAACTTTACAAACCGATTTATGTAAACCATAACGTACAAATACACATTTCAGCAGTTTTTAATAAATTTTTTATATATATGTATAAAAGAGTTGCGTTATAAGTAAAATCTGGCATGTAGGTCGGGTTTTGTGCGTAGTCATGTGATAAGGCGGGATTTTTGAAATTCGTACTAAAATGTACTAAAAACTGAATTGTGAGGGAATCGTTAAAGGTAAAAGTCTGAAATTAGGTACATAGCTTTGTCTATGACGAGCGAAGTGGAATGTATAAACATTTTTTGAAATGTAATACTAAAAGGTACAAAAAATTGTGAACAGTATATTTGAATGGAATAGGTAGATGTACATATCTGTAGATTAAACTAATACAAATAGAATTCTTTTCGCAAATTCTTTTTTGAAATAAGTACTACAATTTTTTGGAATAAGTACTAAAATTGTACTAAAAATTACTACAACTGTATTACACCGGAACGGTTGGAATTAGAACTCTGAAATTTGGTATGCAGCTTTGCCAATGATAAGGAAAGGAGAGTGTGTGAACATATTTTGGAATTTAGTACTAAAGGTACTAAAAAGTACTAAATATTATATTAAAATGAACAAGTAGAAATATATATCTGAAACTTGACATGTAGCTTAGGCTATTACAAATAGAATGAGGTGCAAAAATATTTGTTGGAAAATCGCACTAAAAGGTAGAAGAAAGTATTAACAAATGTGTTACGATAAGCCAAGTGGTATGTGTGAAAAAAATTTTGAAATTTGGTACTAAGAGGTACTAAACATTACATTTGAATGGAATCAGTGAAGATTCATATCTGAAACTTGGTTTGGAGTTTATTACAAATAGAATGAGGTGCAAAAATATTTTTTGGAAATCAGTACTAAATGGTGCTAAAAAGTACTACAACTTGTATTACTCCTGAACAGATAGAAGTAGAACTCTCAAATTTTGGTATGCAGCATTGACAATGATAAGCGAAGGGGAATGTATGAACAAATTTTAAAATTAGGGATCAAAAGTACTAAATTTTATATTACAATGGAAGAAGTAGAAATATATATGCGAAACTTAATATGTACTTAGGCTGTTAGAAATGGAAGTTCTAAAAAGTTATATGGAAATCGGAAACGTGGTAGATTTCACTATTACAAATACTATGCTATGTATTACAATATTTTTGAAGTTAGTACTAAAATGATACCAAATATTAAATTATAATAGGAACGGTATAGATTAAAATCTGAAACTTATGCATATGTGGCTTCTATAATATAATCTATATATATAAAAGAGCTTAGTGTTAAGTGAGTGAGTGACTGACAGACAGATCATCGCCCAGTCGGATGAAATTTTGAGTGCGAGTTGTTGTTGGTGTGTAGGCGTGAGATAAGGCTGGGTTTTTGGATATTCGAACTAGAAGAGTACGAAAAGTACTAAAATGTACCAAATATGGTACCCTTTGTATTAGGCGAACGGGAAGAGCTAGAATTCTGAAATTTGAAATGTGGGATGGAAAGTTAGAAAGCTGTACAAAAGGGTTTTTGGAAATTTGACCTATAAGTGTACTAAAAGTACTAAATTTAGTTCTAATTCTACATATATTGAACATATATAGCTAAAATCTTGAAATTTTATTTAGAATACAGGTTGGGAAGTGGTGCTGATGTATAGAAATGGTTTAATATTTTCCTACTTATGTTTTTTAAAAAGTACTAAATTTGGTACTATTTGCATATAGTTGAGTGTATATAGATGGAATCCTGAAAATCGGAATTAGGACTACTATTGGAATGCAGGAATGAGGTAGCTTTAAAAAATCGTACCTTTGTTTACGAAAAGTACTTAATGATACTAAATTTGGTGCAAGATGGGTTTCGGTTCACATATAGAGCTGGAGTCTTGAAATTGGGAATTAAAATGACAGTTGAATGTAGAATTGATGTAGTTTTGGAAATTCGCACTTATTGGTACGAAAAGTATTAAATCGTACTAAATATAGTACAATTTGAATTTTGCTTAAACGGATGAGCTTAAAACCTGAAATTTGGAATTCTGATTACTGTTGAAGATTGAGCTATAGAGACATATGTGGAAATTCGTATTTGTGTGTACGAAAAGTACTAAACGGCACTAGATATGGTACAATTTGGATTTGGGTGAACGGAGAGAGCTGGAAACCTAAAATTTGGAATAATGGGTGCTTTTAGAATATAGAATTAAGGTATGGAAGCATAGTACGTATGTATACTAAATGGTACTATAGTTGGTACAACTTGGTTAAGTGGATAGAGTTGGACTCCAGAATTTTGGAATTAAAATTACTTTTGAAGAGTAGGATTGACGTAGTTTAATTATAGAAACAAAAAGTACTAAATGGTACCTATGGATAGGGTTGAGATTCTGAAATTTTGATTAAATTAATATTAATGCTGGAGTGCAGGATTGAAATATGTCGGTAGTTTTGAAAACTTGTCATTTCGTGTACTAAATGGTACTAAATTTGGTACATTTTAGATCAGAGTGAATGGATAGAGATGGAAAACTTAAATTTAGAATGCAAATCACAGAATTAAGGTAGTATTGGAATTTCGTACTCTTGGATACGAGAAGCGCTAAATGGTACTAAATATGCTACAATTTGGATTTATGTGAACGGATAGGGCCTTAAATGTGGACTAAAGGTTATTATTGGAGAACATTACTGGGGTAGTTTTGGAAATTCATACTTATGGGTACGAAAAGCACAAAATTTGGTACAAATTGGACATTGGTGAACGGGTAGAATTCGAATCCCGAAAGGTGCAACTTAGGTTACTGTGGGAGTGTAGATTTGACAAAGTTTGGAATATGGGTACGAAAAGTACAGAATGGTACCAAATCTGGTAGAATTTGGTTTTGATGAACAGACAGAGCTGGAATTCTATTGAAATTGGGAAAAATCTGTTCAAATTTGGATATAGTTCCCATACATATTTTAGTCCGATTTTAGGTAAATAGTGCACCAAACTCCCTATATATCCTTCGATTTACACGAAATTAGGCACAGCGGGCTGAATTACGTCTAGAACGATGTGTGTTAAACATCGTGAAAATCGGTTCCCATATATAACTTCGTCCGATTTAATGTAAATTGTACCAAAGTCCCTATATATCTTTCGACTTGCACGAAATTTAGCATGGGGTACTTTACTACTTTCCTTACTGGTTTTAATCTGTTTAATGGAAGTAAGAGAGATTTCGGAAATTAGTGCTTATGTGTATGAAGAGTACTAAATCGCAAACTATAGTACAACAAATTTACAGTATTTACGATACCATATGAAATATTGTTTGTATTCCCTTTCCGCATACGAAGTAGCGGGCACTTTGCTAGTATATTATAAACGAAGCGGAATACTCCACAATAGTTTGTAAATTGTATTTAAATGTACTAAAAAGTATTAAATATTCTGTACGGTAGAACGGATAAGAATAGGAACCTGTTATATACATATTTGCAACTATGAAAATAAACATTTCTATATAAATAGTTTGCAAAAATATGTTCTAAAAGAAAATTCAGAAATTTGTTACAAAACTTTTTCTATGAAAAGCAATGCTTTTCGCATTTTGTATGTATATTTAGATATGACAAATTAAATATAATAAATACTTTTTGGAAATTTGTACTAAAAAGTACTAAAGCGGAAAGGGTTAAATGTTTTATGCAAATATTTTTCGAAAATTTGTTTTAAAAATTACTAACATTTACATGGAATATAGTTTCCAATCCGAGATAACCTATAATACAGCTAATCAATTTGTGAATTGTGGTTTAAACTTCTGATGTAGTGAAAAAAAGACGGGACGGGACAAATAACTGAAACTAATCAAACAGGCCACTAAACACCACAAGTTCTAAATTATAGTCTTTTTTAAAGGCAAATGTTTTTAAAACTTGTACAATAAAACTACCGCTATTTATTTCCAATGATGTTTCCAACCCCACTGGAAATATATTATACTCCCCCGACTTTCGATGTAATGCATAATGTGCGAGATCTTTATGTAGAGGACATACCGGCAATTCTTTCCAATGAAGATTTTGTAACACGCAAGGCACCAAAAATACTGCCCCGACGGTCGATGTAATGCATAATGGGCGAGACCTTTATGTAGAGGACATACCGGCAATTCTTTCCAATGAAGATTTTGTAACACGCAAGGCACCAGAAATACTAAATGTCCGCAATGTAGAGTAACTTCGGGTAATGTGGACCACCATTTTCTTTTTTTGATATTGTGGGCGTAACAACGGTAAAAAATAAAAACAAATTGTTTTCACAGCATGGTAGATTTGTTGGCTAATTATATTCCAGGTCAAAAATTATATATATTTGTCCATAAAAATGTTATTGCATTATATTTGAAAAAACTCTAAACTGCAAATAAAAATAACTTGGCGGGTAATGTGGACCAGTATGTGTGGGTAATGAGGATCAGTAAGTTAAAGGTAGGTTGTGGATTAATTGTGATAAATTTCAATTTATTGCACTCTTGGGTAACAATGAATGCAAAAATATATGGGTCCATGTTTTGGAATAGCCCCCATTTAAGGGTACCACCACATTTGCGGTATTTTGAAGGCCCTTGCTTCATTATCCAACCGAGGCACCTATAATTTCGGATATCGAGTTTTCAGAGGATAGAATACCTCCTCGCATATTAAATGCACCCTTGTTTTGAACTCGTCCTCATGAAAATGTCCCACTTTTTTATAGTGGTCCACATTACCCGACATTGAATATTTTTATTTAAAAATAATTATCGGCTTCAAAAATGAATAAAAATTTAAAAATAACCGAAAGTAATTACAGATAAACGTGTATTTTTGTTAAAGAAAACAAGAAAACCACATAACCTCTTTATATTCGAGAAAAACAAAATGTTCGACTATTTTACAAAATCGTTCGACTATTGTGCTAAAAAATTTTCAAATCACACTTTTACAATCAGAGCTACATTTTCACCTACTAAATTTTCAACATTGCAATTATTTATTAAAAACCAAGTTTGATGTTTGTTTTCACTAATTAGGAAAACATTTATCAAGGCGGCATTGGCATATTTCAAGCATTTTCTTAGATATGGGGGGTGGTCCACATTTGATGCATGGTCCACATTACCAGAAGTTACTCTAATGTGAAAAATATTATTTTACAAATTTATACTATAAGGGTACACATGTACTAAATCGTACTACATATTTTACCATTAGCTTTAAACAACAAAAAGCTTCAAAAACCTATTATGGTACTATTTGCATTCGTCCATTGGGATGATCAAGAAAGTAATTTTTTTAATGTATTTATTTTTTTATATTATTATGTTACAATTATTTTATGTAAAGCCTTAGCGCCAAGTTGACATCATTGAGACAGCTGGCAACTTTTTAAAGAATTTCAATGTATATTTACAATTAAATAAATCATATTTTAATAGTGATAATCATAACATACATTTGTATTTACAACAAAAGTGTTTCCAGCCGACTGCACAAGTAGTTTTTACATATCAAGGCAACTCATTAAATTTCTTGGTCCCTACAAAGTCAATTCTTTGTTTTGTTTTCTCTAATTTACATTTTGATATTCTCAAATTGCTACAATTGCCTGTTTGGAAATTATTTTGGTTTTGTTATAATATAATTCATAGTTCAATTTCAGAAAATATAAGAATAAGTAAGTCGTACTCTATTTAGTAGGGTTCGTAATCAAAGCTTCTTAAACCTATGTTCGAAAGAAATGTTGACTAACATCTGAAATATTCTTAAATATATATAGGACCAATTATTATTCATTTATAGAATATACAGTGAACTCTCGATAATGTGAACTAATTGTTCACATTTTCGATTCGACCCGCTTATTTTCCGCTAATTCCCTGATTTTTTTCAATAATGTCACTTCGAGTGTTCACATTATCGGGAGTTCACTGTACATGTTAAATTATATTGTGTAACAAAATTAATTTTTATTTTAAGTATAATATTTAATATGGTTATGGCGGGCGTATGCTAGTTTTATTATAAAAAAGGGGCGAATATTAATAATTTTTGGGAGGAAGATTTGTTACCGTATATGACTACAAAAAACCAAATTACAGCGAATTGGGTTGAAAACGCGTATATGGGAGCTATACGTAAACGAGGACCGATATAACTCATATTCGAACTTGACCTGCACAGACACAGACAAAGGAACGACTCTATGCAAAATTTTGGCGTTCTATCTCAATTCTTTTAGAGGTTAGAGTGATTACAAGAGACGAACGGACAGACATGCTTAACTCGTCATAGAATTTTATGCTGATCGAGAATATATTATAATACCCTCCATACTATGGTGGAGGGTATAAAATACACAGACAAAGGAACGACTCTATGCAAAATTTTGGCGTTCTATCTCAATTCTTTTAGAGGTTAGAGTGATTACAAGAGACGAACGGACAGACATGCTTAACTCGTCATAGAATTTTATGCTGATCGAGAATATATTATAATACCCTCCATACTATGGTGGAGGGTATAAAATAGACAAACTGCAAAACAATTTCTGTTAAAAGCGTATCACCATATGATAAAGAGAAGTTTAAACAGAGAACCGGAAAAGGAAAAAAAAGTTTACGAAAGAAAGAAGAAGAGTATAAAAGAAGATTTACATTACTTACATCCTAAACATAAATATATGCAAACGCACCGAATGTTGTTCAATCTGCCACTTTAGTCTACGCAGATTATAATATGGTAATTCGAAATTGATTATTAACAACAAATATGAAAGTGAATGGCTAAAAGTCATTAACATCTGACGAAAATGCCAAATAAATATAACAACAAAGTATGTAGTACAAAGGTGTTTGGGTTTTACTTACAAAAACAAATCATCAGTTTGCAATCATTACGAAAATATGACTAATATAGTTGCACCACATTGTTATTGTTATTTTGCATTACGCAAATTAATTTAGAAAATATAATATAGAACCACTGCTCGAAATAATATTTAGATTTCCTAACAAAACGAAAGAAAACTTGTTCAGATAGTATGGTACAACGAAGTCCAAGTATTGGAATTTCCTGTGTTTGTTAGACCAAAGAGTTGTTTCAATAGAAATGTGTTTGATTTTATAAGGGGATAGTTTTTTGAATACAGCCTCAATTTTTTATACAATTATACACACTGTGGTACAGGCAAAAGGAAAAGAGATAGATCCATGGTTGCTTTTGAGAATATGAATAAAATTATACATATCCGTCCGTCTGATGATGTAAAATTATGAACAAAGTACAGGTCGCATTTATGATCCAATTTGAATGAAAATTGGTACAACTCATGTATTTAGCCCATGGTGAAAAGCGGTTCAGATTTAGATATTGTTCACATATATACGTTCGTCCGAATTTATATAAAAGTGACACTATATACCCATGTTTTGTCCAATTAATACGAAATTTGCAATACTGTACCATATTTAGTCTATAATGATAAGTGGGATTCAGCCAAAATACAAATGGTATCCCAAATAACACGCCAGCGCTGATTTTCTTGAAAAAGTAGATTTTGATATAGCTCTTCTATATATTTTCATCCGATTAAATCTAAATGGTGCGCCATATATATACCAACTATTGTGCGATAGTAATGATATCATTCACGGTGTGGCTTAGTGAGCTTACAATGAGGTCTTTTAAGTTTCGTTTCAAGCGTTTCATATTTCTAAATAGCTACGATATATACTTTTGAAATTAGTCCCAACCCAACGTTCGTGCGATTGCACAGCGTACGGAAAAGAGTTCACGCTGTATTGATAGTTTTCTCGTAAAGTATCAATCAAACAATTTCAGATTTATGCTCGTTGGAAGGGTGACATTTCGCAGTAAAAAATTATTTTCCTGTGTTTTGTTCGGTGCATTTAGTTGTGAGTTACAGGGTGTTTAAAATGGAAGTAAACGACTAAAAAATTCGGTACATTTTATAGATTTTCTTTGACAGTTTACAGTTTTAGCCAAGCGGCAAAATTGTGAATGGTGTTTGTGGTTCTGATACTGTAAAAGCAAATTATGTGCAATTTTGGTTTCGTAGATTCCGTTTAGGAATATTTGATGTTAAAGATGCACCTCGCGCAGGTAGGCCAGTTGCCGAAAATGTCGATAAAATTGAAGAAATAATCGAAATTGACCGACATGTTAGCAGTCGTAAAATCGCCCAGGAACTAAAAATCGACCATAACTGTTTTAAATCATTTACACAAAAAATGAGAATGGCTTTCTTTTCCCCAACCTAATATTTGATACATAGATATAGCTCTCATTTATATTTTATCTTTAATTAATTAATTTATTAATATATTTTATTTTTGATTTATATATTTTATTTTTATTTTGACAAGACACTGTACTGTACTGTATTGGCCAATTTCCTTCAATCTAAACCAGATTTTTATGTAGCTCTTATATATATATATATTTATTTCTTAAAAATGGTAAACCAAAGTCTATATTTTAGAATGGCATGTGTATGTGTTTATTAAAATACGTTCACATATCTATATGGGTCACAACCAATTGCATTGGAGAAGAACGTTTGTTACGATCTTTTCAAATCGGTATATAATTACTCTACCTTACAATAATTATCTTAGGGGCATTTCTTGGCTATACCCAAATTAGTTAAGGGTATCAAATAGTCGACCCCGTCCGAATTTTGAACTTTCCTCGATTTTCTATGTAAAAAGTATATAGGATTTGTGTACTCCTTGTAAGAATTAGGATTTGTTCGTGATTGTTATTTTTATTTATTGAGCTAAATTATTTTCACCGTCTTGAAACTAAAATGCCGGACCATGGATTAATCCAAGGCGATTAAGAACGTAACTCCGTTCGGGCCCTATGCACGATTTTCGACTGAATTGGCTAAAAAAATAATATTTTATTTCCTATTTTACACAATTTTCCAACCTGAATATCAAAAAGTGTCTACTCTTATTGCTTTTATTGATATAAATCACAATTGTCTTAACATCTTCTTTTTTGAATATTACTTAGTCCTTGGAGAGATAAAAAACATCATACAAAATCCTCTTGTTCTTACAATTTTTTTAATATTTATTAAGTCAGAGATTCCTAAGAATTAATTATCACAAATTCATCTATAAAATAAACTTTTCTCTTTTATTCTGTCCAATTTTTAGCTACATTCATAATTTAGTTCCATAATTAATTTACACCATTATAATGCATTAATAAAACCAGTAGATATTTTTAAATTGTTTTCTTTTTATTTGCCATTTGAAATTTAAATTGTAGCAATTATTTGCATTGCATGGCATTCTCTAGTTTGATATTTCAGTCCATTCTCCCTCTTACAGTGACACAACATGACCAGCAAACAAAATGTTGTATTTGTTGCGGATGACAAAAGCAAATGGATGATCGGCATAAAAGGGTATGTATGTTTTGGTTTCTGCGGAAAATGAAAGTTTTCAATTGACATCAATAACCATAAAGAAAATAATGAATTCATTCAACCTACCATCCAGAACCAAATCGGAGGCATCACTTTCATGAATTTCAATCAATGCTGCATGTTGTATATCTGAAATTGGCATATAACCATGGCCATGTTCCAACATATCACTAAAGTCAGCGGAATAGGTAAACATTTCATAGATACCGAGCTGAAAGAACAAAACTTTATTATATCTTGCTGTATTGTATGGGTATTTCAATGTCTTACCTTTTGCAAAGCCGCTTTAAGTGGAATACTAGAACTAATTTTGAACTTTGGAACATAAACATCCATTTGTTCCATTGTCCAGTGATCACGAATTTCATCGAAATCGAAAGTCTTAAGTTTCTCCTCCAATTCGTAGAGACCATTCTTCTTATTTGGCAGAATGATTATCATTGAGAGATCACTCTTTTCAAAAGGCGCTTCCAATAGGGTAGCATCTAAAATGGAACTATCGGCATAGTTGAAGATGTCCTTTGCGTGGATGGTGGGCACCTTAATGCACTTTTCCTTGTTGAGGCAGAAGTCACGTTTGACTGTGAATTCTTTGCAGAATGGACGAGCCCAACCTCCTCTGAGGTATGCTGCACTAACCATCTCTGCAATAGTATCTTCATCTATGGCACTACAAATTTGTCGGATGTTCCGCTTAGTTCTCTTCGATATCCATTCATTGATATTTTCAATGGTTTTTTCTACTTCATGGAAATCAACAGCTTCAAATTCGGAATGGAATGGAGTCTCAGCATGCAAGCGGTATTTATCCGATAACTTAATGTCATGGTTGTAGAAAAGTTTATTGGTGAAATCCAGAATTGTTTGATTAAGTGAGTCGGATGTCATTTTGGCCTGTTTGATCAGATCATCCTTATTTTTGGTGATGTGGAGAGCCTTCCGAATTTCTTCAGCAGTATAGCCATAGGCACCACAATACAGTATTTCCAAAGCATATTTAATGGCAATTGGTGACACGACGACATTTTCCTTCGATCTCTGAAGTAGCAGATTACTTAAAATTTCCATCTCAAAATCGAGATATTTTTCTGGTATGGCCTCGCTAAAGGCCATAAACGATAGGCATATAACCAATAGCTCTGAAATAGAAAGTAAACATTTATTTTGAAGAACTGAATTTATTTTCATATTTATTTCCCACACTCACTTAAACACAACTTCATGGCTGCAAATATTCAAAGGTGCTCTGGTTGGCAACTGATTACCACATCGGTTTGCAGCCGTATTTATATCTTGCCAACCCATTGCAATTGAGCCTTGCAAAGACTCTCATTCACATTCCCTCTCTTTCGAAGATCTTCCTTGAATTTTAAATATAGCGCTTGAATAAAAGATATATGACTTCTTGCATCCAGTTGGTCTTAACCACCTCAGCAACATTCATTCTCACCTTTAAGCTCAAATTTAATACGAATTGTTGGTTCATAGTTTCTTTGTTCTTACGTCAAACAAAAACCGGTGTTCAATTCTACATCTGCTGTAGCGTTGGTTTCGTATTCGTGGAATAATCTCTTTAGAACAATTGCTGGAAAATCTGAAACGGGTTGCCGTTTTATTGGTTTGATAACATCGCAACTTTGGGGAATTCCACCAAATGTTCAAGAACATTTCTCCGACATTATGTATTGACCGGTCGTCATATAGGTCCAATTGTGACCAAATACAACATCAATAGTTTAAGGGGATGGAATAAGCCACAATTAAGGCCCGTATATAACAACATTTTTCATGGGGTTAGAGATCTGATCTTCGAATTAACATTAATTTTTTGATGATGATCAGCTAATATTTGCGAGTCACATTGACATGTTTAACCAGTAAGGAAAGTAGTAAAGTCGGACGGTGCCGACTATATGATACCCTTCACCACTATGGGTATATTAAACAGGATTATTAACATGAAATTGAATGAAATAAAATATGTGATATTTATGTAAATGTGCATCTACCTAGATCTATCCATAAAGTATGTAAATCGAGTTCAAACAAATATAAATAGGTCATCCGTTGGGCTATGTCTGTAATTCTAGAAAACGCAACTGCGTAATTCTATGCTCAATTTTGTAAGTTGTGCAAAAATTGATGTCAAACTGACTAACAATTTACTTGAAATCGGGCGAAAATATATATGGAAGCTCTATCCAAATATTAAGCGATTTCAAAAAAATCTTGTCACAGGTTAGGTTATAATATTTCAGAACGTTTTGTTCCTATCAGCCTATTGGTTCCTTGGTGCGTCAATTACTTAAAGTAAATCTATATTAAAAGGGAGCTATATCTAAATCTGGACTGATTTTCTCGAAACTTGGCAGACATCACTCTAGGCTCAATTCAGTACGTTATGCCAAATTTCGTGCAAATCGAAGGATATATAGGGACTTTAGTGCACCAATTATATGAAATCGGACGAAACTATATATGGGAGCTATATCTAAATCAGAACCGATTTTCACGAAACTTGGCAGACATCATTCTAGGCTCAATTCAGTACGTTACGCCAAATTTCGTGCAAATCGAAAGATATATAGGGACTTTGGGGCACCATTTACATGAAATCGGACGAAACTATATATAGGAGCTATATCTAAATCTGGACCGATTTTCTCGAAACTTGACAGACATCACTCTAGGCTTAATTTAGTACGTTATGCCAAATTTCGTCCAAATCGAAGGATATATAGGGACTTTGGTGCACCATTTATATGAAATCGGGCGAAACTATATATGGGAACTATATCTAAATCAGGACCGATTTTCACGAAACTTGGCAGACATCATTCTAGGCTCAATACAGTACGTTATGCCAAATTTCGTGCAAATCGAAAGATATATAGGGACTTTGGGGCACCATTTACATGAAATCGGACGAAACTATATATGGGAGCTATATCTAAATCTGGACCGATTTTCTCGAAACTTGGCAGACACCACTCGAGGCTTAATTCAGTACGTTATGCCAAATTTCGTACAAATCGAAAGATATATAGGGACTTTGGGAGCTATATGGGAGCTATATCTAAATCTGGACCGATTTTCTCGAAACTTGGCATACATCATTATAGAACTAAATGATTAGGCTGTACCAAATTTCGTGCAAATCGAAAGATATATATAATATATATATGGGAGCTATATCTAAATCTGAACCGATTTTTCCCAATTTCAATAGGGTTCGTCCTTGGGCCGAATAAGTGACCTATGCCAAATTTCATCCAATTCGGATCATAAATGCGACCTGTACTTTGTTTACAATTTAACATGCACAGACAGACAGACAGACGGACGGACGGACGGACGGACATGCATAAATCGACTTAGAAAGTGATTCTATGCATATTCTCAAAAGGAACCATGTGTCTATCTCGTTTCCTTTTGCCTGTTACAAACATATGCACAAAGACCTGTACCACAGTGTGGTGAAGGGTATAAAAAGTTACAAAATGGTCATAGCAAGGAAAAGTAGCCTTTTAAACAAGATACAATTGATATCAAATAATTTGTACTAAAATAAAAAATATCAAATTTAAAAAATTACAGAGGTCTATTTCCTGTGTTGAATTTTTAAAACTTCAAATCTTAGATAAAACCATGAATTCGAGGTTTTTGATGACACGCTCAAATCACTGGGTTATGCTGACTACTGAACCAATGCTCTGTCCGTCCTTTTGGATTCATTTTATTTGCGAAATCTGATTAAACATTTGTAATGTGGTCAAAAATTATTTTTCGATCCACCATATTATTATATCAAAAAATAGAATATCTGGCGCTGCCATTAAATCTCCCTCCACAAATCTAATTCGATTTCAACAAAAATCTATACAAGTTATCATCGGCTCAAGTAGATACGCTGAGCAATATTTCGTCGCAAGGCCAAGAGTATACATCATATCTTAACTGATAATTACCGCTAGAACATACATTTTAATAAATAATTCTATATAGGAACTTATCTACGCCACACCGTCTAGAGGCGGGCTTGTCGGCTACAGGGTTAAAATCGGACGAAAATATATATGGGAACAATATCTAAATTATTGATCCGGACCTGTAAACCGCGACTAATTTTAACTAAGGTGTTGAACGTAATGTTATATATTTATGGCAAATATTTCAAACTAGTCCGGCACTTTTTTATAATACACAATTTATTCGAAATTTATTAGAGTTCGTAGATATAGAGTTTTCTTAGCAAGAATCGGGTAAAAGTGGAATAAAACAATATACAAATGGTATCCCAAATAAACCGCCAACACTACTGAAGTGGAAAAGGACGATAAAAACATGCGAATATCTCTTTCTTGTATTTGGGGCCCTATCTAAGATTTTATGAGCAACATTTTTGTAGAATATTTGGAGGTCAAAAAATGTCTTGACGTATTATAAGATGATTTTCACAATCCCCTCATTCCTATAAAAGCTCGTTCATTCATGCTCATTTTTGAGAAAAAAGTCATAACTCTATTCAACATATTCTGATAGTATTGCGTATGATATTACATGGTCGGCCTCGTCCGACTATAGAGTTTTGCTTACTGATTTAATAATTATTTGGTTTCAAAAAAAAAAAAAAAAAAACAAAAAAAAAACAAACACGACTGTGTGTTGTTTTTGTATTGTCAACTTTTATTCCTCAATTAAGCAAATTTCTTTGAAAAATCATCAATGAATAGGATAACCTGACCGAACATTTTATAGCCTCCGTCATGAGTAAGCCATTCAAAATACTTAAACTCGCCGGGATACTTATATGGGGGCTAAGTCAAAAATTCAAATACATATAGTATACTAGCGGATTCGGCCAATTTCTTGTGGTACCAATTAATCGCATTCACATAAACTCCAAGAATTTCCAACTTTTCAATTCAAACCAATAAGGAAAATAGTAAAGTCGGACTGGGCCGACTATATGATACCTTTCATCACTTTGGGGATATTCTACATATGTATCTTTACAGATGTCGTCTTTTCGAAGGAACATTGACATGAAATTGAACGAACTTAAAAATGTGATCTTTAGCTATAAGTAAACCGACTAACATCAATCCTTACACATGCCATTCTGCAACCTATTCCATAATTTTTAAATAGACTTTAAGCAAACTTTACGCACGCTATTTGGTATGCTTCACTATTTAAAATGTAATATCAATCAAGCACCCATTAATTATTTGGTTTACAATCAACATGAATAGGTCGAAATTATATATGGAAGCTATGCTTTGCACACATCATTCTGCACCTAATACAGTACTCTATGCCAAATTTCATGCAAATCGAATGATATATAGGGACTTTGGTGCACCATTTACCTTAAATTGGACGAAACTATATATGGGATCTATATCTTACTCTGAACCAATTGTTTCGAAACTTGGCACACATCATTCTGGACCTAATTCAGTACTCTGTGGCAAATTTCGTGCAAATCGAAAGATATAGAGGGACTTTGGTGCCCCATTTACCTTAAATCGGACGAAAATATATTACCTTAAATCGGACGAAAATATATATGGGAAGATTTTTCCCAATTTCAATAGGGTTCGTCCTTGGGACAAATAAGTGACTTGTGCCAAAATGTCGTCCAAATCGGATCATGAATGCGACCAGTACTTTATTTACAACTTAACATCTACGGACGGACGGAAGGACATGCATAAATCGACTCAGAAAGTGATTCTATGCATATTCTCAAAAGGAACCATGTGTCTATCTCGTTTCCTTTTGCCTGTTACAAACATATGCACAAAGACATAATACCCTGTACCACAGTGTGGTGAAGGGTATAACAAAAAAACTTTTGAGTCAAATCGGTCCAGCCGTTCTCAATTGCATTTCTTACATATATTGAAAATTGTCTGCCATATTAATACTAAATTTTCTACTCATTGGTGACTAAATTGACGACTAAAAGTTTTGGTCGTAAAAGTCTTAAACGACAACACTGTTTCACAAAGCTTTTACTGGCCCTAACAGAAGGCAACAGAAATCAACTTCTAAATTTCTTTGCACCAGATTTACCGGTGGTGTAATGGACAAGATCAAGATCTCTACAGAACCAGTTTGGAAAAGGTGCAAAACTAATCTTCTAGACATGGAGTTATCATTGGCGTAACTTGAATGCTTTTGGAGGGGGTTTTTTGTATATTGTTCCAATAGATTTTTCCTGGTAATACTAGGAGGTAAGAACAAGTTTGAATGAATACAATGTGGTTAAGATTGTTTATTAATTTAATTTATGCGACTTATCTACGCCATTGGATTAATCGCAATCCGAATAAAATGATATTAGTCAATAAGTCGATACACTTTCAGTGCAATACAATTTATTATTGAATTTTTAATTGTTATGTTCGGAGAACAATTTAAATATATTGCATATTCATTCATTCGGATAGATCAAATAGATATGGAATTGTTAATGGTTGGCTATTGTGTTCAGACAATTCAGAAGTTATTCATCACGTTTCAAATTAAATTGAGGGCGACAAAACATTTTCTCGAATGCAGTGTTAGGATAGGTTAGTTTGAAAACAAGTTTCAGTTATTTGAATTTTTTTCATTTTGGAACAGTGATACGGTTAGTACTCATTCTAATATTAGAGAATGTTATCCACATTTAAATTCTTTGCCTAAGATTTGTGCCACGTTCCTAAAAGGAGATTTTATTATTTATTCTACATCTGGTGTTACAAACATTTACCATTTTCTGCTTACAATAGTAATAATAAACTAAATAATCCAATATTTCCCAGTGATTGTTACGCCTCTGTAACAAATTCATATTTTGTTTGTATCTGAAGAGTATTCACCCATAAACTTGAGAAGAACTTGTATTTAAAAAATGTTCATGACTACTTTTGAGGATATACATAGAATCAATTTTGAATCGATTTCAGCATGTTCGCTCGTCCATCTGTATATTTGTAAACAAAGTACCTACAGGTCATATTTAATATTATTAATTATTAATCAATATTAAGCATTAAGAGTTTGGTACACAATTTACATAAAATCGGAAGAAAATATATATGTGAGCTATATCTAAATCTGAACCGATTTTCAAGAAACTCAGTACACATCATTGAAGACGTAATTCAATACTCTATGCGAAATTTCGTGCAAATCGGAAGAAATAAAAAGGGTCTGTGGTAGACTACTTACATAAATTGGAAGCTATATCTAAATTCAAACCGATTTTCACGAAAATTTGCACACATCATTATAGACTTAATTCGGTACCCAATGCCAAATTTCGTACAAATCGAAATTAATGTAAGGGCTTTGATGCTCAACTAACATAAAATCGGACAAAAATATCAATGGGAGCTATATCTAAAACTGAATCTATTTCAACAAAACTTCACGGACATCAACCTACAGTAACTTCAAAACGCTATGCAGCACTTTGTCTCAATCGGACAAATATTGACAGTATAGTGCTCCATTTACATAAACCGATTTTCTCCAATTTCAATAGGGTTCGTCTTTGGGCCAAACAAGTGACCTGTGTCAAATTCCATCCAAATCGGATCGTAAATGCGACCGAGTGAAGGGTATAAAAATCTAGTATATTTTAATAATTTGTTTATGCTACAGCCAAAAATAACTAAATTACAATTTCGGGTTATCAGAGGAAAAGTACCACCTATTACATGTTAAATATAGATCACGGCCTTCCTCCATCTAATTTATTTCATACATATTTGTTATAACCTTCTCGATATGATGATCAGTCATTGGTGGCTATTAATACTGTATTTTTTACAAGCTTCTTTAACAAAGAACCGCAAATCGTTATAATTTCGAATACACAGACATTCAATTCAATTAAACGACACTGTTTTATAGTTTCAGTGAATTCCGTTTGAATGTGAATATTCAAACATGTGTTTATCTGTTTTTAAATAAAAAGTGAGCAGAGCAGTATAGTCGGACGGGGCTGACCATATGATACCCTGTACAACGGCCACCGAACTCTAATTTTCTGAAGATCGATATTCCGTGCCTGTGCGATACCTCGCCGTATTTGTATTCTTAATCGATTAGAGGTCAAGAGCTCCTATTTCTTACACTGACATATTTTACGAATCATGTTTCAAAAGGCTTTGTTCACTTTACCTTAAATAAACAGTTGGCCAGATCCTTTCTCCATGGTAACTTTGCTAGAGCGACTAGGAAACAGAAAATGTGTTGATCCATTCTATCTCCTAAATATCATCTGATCATCACCAAAATTTTGTAGGTGTCGTTATTGAACATAACCGGACCCAATAAATAATTTCACTGCGATCCGGGCGACCATTTCGCCAATTTAGAGCAAACGTAGCACAGTTCTGTCTATATTTATCAAAACCCCGTGCAAAATTACATCGATATGTTCGTCCAAAAACTCCTTGTTATTTTAAATGATACTGAGTTTTTTTCCATGGTCCATGTTTAAGAATAGCTATTATCTTCCAATTTCACCACCGAAATATCAGGTTTGGCGTATCGGAGGCAAAATTATGTGAGTACAGATTTTGTTTTGACATGGTTTTGATCTGGTCAAATACACAGTATACGATAATAAGACTGTGTAACACGAAAATTATTCAGGGGTTCTAATGCACCAATTCTGTCTAGTTGGAGTCCCTGGACCAGGAAAATGCCCTTGGTTTTTCTGTGTCACTTCGTAAATTTGTTTTATTACGGTAAATGTAGAGAAAACAATGCTTCCATAGATTTTCAATTTTAAACGGGAATAACTTCTTTTCTTTTTAACGGATTTCTATTATTACAGTAGATTTTTTCCTTTCAAACAAGAGATATATTCGGTAAATCGGTTGAGTATTGGCTGAGTAACAGTGGTTGAAATGTGAAAAAATACGCATACAATTTATTTTTTTTAGGACTGTACAATCAGTTTATGATATCAAGACGCATATGTTTTATTATATTACGTGTATGTTTTATTATATTAAGAAAATTAAATATGCTTTCGAATATCAATAAAAACGGTTAAAAATGGATGACATACACATTTTTGTATTGTAACTTTTTTCCTTATTTAGAAATATACTAAAATATGTAAAATATGCATCTTTTCACATAAAATTTTACGAAGTGACCCAAAAAAACCAAAGACATTTTCGTGGTCCAGGGACTCCACCTAAAAAGAATTGGTACATTAGAACCGCTGAATAATTTTTGTTTGTTTGTTTTGTATCCCATTATAATTTTACGCAACACTGCCTTATAGCTAATTAGGGTGTATGTACACTGATACTCATAGGTTCGATTAGGACCTAATCTGTTTCATTGAGTTCATTTTGTAAATGATTTTGTCCAAACTTCCCCATTTAGATCAGATTCGAAGATGGGGACTATCGATTAAGTTCTAAATAAAAATCTCCCCCACTAAATCGTTAACATATTGAAGAACAACTTATTTATAACATCATGTGAATAACGCTAACAATTTCTCAAAACTTAACCAATCCCGAAAATAAATAAAGTGATAACAATATGTATCAAATATTATCCTGGTCAGGATACAGCTATGCCAGGATTCAATTATACAAAATTTGTCACAGTCTGAGACAACACCAATTACAATTTCTATCTAGTTTTATGTAGACATTTTTACCTTGAGTGTATTTCAGACATTTTTACTTTCAGTGTATTATTATTTTTTTAATGAAAGTGAATTTTGTGTCGTTCTAAATTGAATCAATTTCGTTGTCATGGCCACATGAAAATTATTTCTATATGTACTTGCGACAATGAACTTGTTTCGCACACCCCCTCCACAGCTAAAAATACATACATACGTACAATGAAGTTCAACAAATGCCGACGCAGAAATAATGGAACAGAAAAACCAGATACACAAACATCCACACACACCACACATGGTTCAATTCGAGGAATGAAAATTCACTTTGTCCATTTGTCGGTGTGGAACAACGCACAACGTCAGATAGTCAATCAGCTGTTGTCTTCGCGTGCCGTTCGCTGAGTGTAAGGCGGGTAGCGGGCGACGTCGTTGCAGGGAATCCAAATAAATATGAAGAAGCACTCCGGCCATATGCTTCGTAAACATGCGACATGGGGTTTCTATGGCATCGTCACCGAAATCAACATTCAGTTCATTTCAGCTGGAAATCAGCGAGGGTGTCTCTCGTAAATCTGTAGATTCTAGTGCGTGGCTGGTGAACACAGCATCCGAATAACAAGAGAACAATCTACAAAAATAAGCATTTTAAACAGGAAAAATGCCAAATTTTTCAAAATTGACACAATTGAGGGGTAAGCAAAGCACAAAGGAACAAATGACAAATATAAATGAAAATATTTCACATTGCATAACAATTTATTACGTATTTGAATATTCAAAATATAGTAAAATATTGCAAATACTTTTCCTTCACGTAGGCTTCCAGCTATATCTCTTGAAGGGATCGTTGCACCGCTCGTACTCTTCATCGCCAGCCAATGCACAATTTCGCGAAATAATCTCTGAGCAAATTAAGTCGATCAAAGAGGCTGGCACATATAAATCGGAACGTGTTATCACTTCATCCCAGAGCACTCAAATTACTGTGGAGGGCAGTAACAAAAACATTTTGAACTTTTGTGCCAATAACTATTTGGGTTTAGCTGTAAGTACTTAAGATAAGCTAATAACTTGATTATCAATGTAATTTCATTAAATACAATGCGAATATAATTTGTTAATACATATGTATATTAATTTTTGGATTGTTTTTTAACTTTTTTTACAGAACAACCCCGAAGTTATTAAATATTCCAATGAAATTCTCTCGAAATATGGTGCCGGTCTGAGTTCGGTGCGTTTTATTTGCGGAACCCAGGACATTCACAAGAATTTGGAAAAGAAAATTGCCCAATTTCATGGACGCGAAGATACAATTCTTTATGCCTCATGCTTTGATGCCAATGCTGGTCTTTTTGAGGCAATTCTAACTCCTGAAGACGCTGTATTTTCGGATGAACTTAATCATGCTTCCATTATCGATGGTATTCGTTTGTGTAAGGCCCAGAAGAGTCGCTACAAGCATCGTGACTTGAATGGTGAGTACGAAAGAAAAATTATTATTGTCGGTCAAAGCTAGAAAAAAAGTACAAATGATAGTAAATTCTGCCTGGCCGAACTTTTTTCACCCACAATTAAGTGATTGGCAATCAAAATATCTTAAATTAATGGGGACTCTTAGGAAACAAGTCATGTTAGGACTTTGAACGTACCGAAAAAATAGTGAGAACCAGTAAGGAAAGTAGTAAAGACGGACTGGGCCGACTACATGATACTCTTCTCCACTTTGAGTATATTTTACATATGTTTCCTAACAGACTCCGCCTTTTCGAAAGAACATTGACATGAAATTGAACAAACTTGAATATGTGATCTTTCTGGAACCTATACTAAATTTCGTTTTATTGGGGCACGTTAAGACTCGTTTGCGTACAATGGGACAACTTTTTTAATCGATTTTATTTACATAAATTTAATCTCAATCAGATACCCATTTTCAATATATATAGAAGCGGTGTCTGCATCTGCGCCAAGTAAAAAAAAACTATAACGTCATTTTATTTAAAATTTGATACGTTTCGTGTCAACCGGTGCAACATTTACCTAAATTCTGATTTCAATAGAATTGTGTGGCAATCGTACAAACTTTGGGTCTTTAGTGCACATTTTCCATAAAATCGAAGGAAAATATATATGGGAGCTATATCGAAATCTGAACCGATTTTCACGAAATTTAATACACATCATTCTAGACTTAATTGAGTACGCTATGCCAAATTTCGTGCAAATCGAAAAATATATAGGGACTTTGGTACACCGTTTACATAAAATCGGATATGTGGGAGCTATATCTAAATCTGAACCTATTTTCCCCAATTTCCCCTTAGCCCGAGGACGGACCCTATTGAAATCGGATGATAAATCCAAATCGGATGATAAATGCGACCTGTACTTTGTTTAAAAATTAACACCAACAGACGGGTAGATGGACGGACAAGCATAAATCGACTCTGAAAGTGATTCTATGCATATTCTCAAAAGGAATCATGTGTCTATCTCGTTGCCTTTTGCATGTTACATCCAGTGAGCGGAGCAGTATAGTCGGACGGGCCGACCATACGATACCCAAAACAACTACCACGGTACTCTAACTTTCTGCTGATGTTTATTTCGAGCCTGGTCAATATTTCGTGATATTTGCACCCTTTTCACTGATTAGAATCAACAGCACTTCTTCCTTACACTGACATATTTTCCGAATATTCCCAATATTCAGTACAGCCCTGCTAATTACTTAACCAGATTCCCTTGGCCGTGGGTTATGTTGTGGCCTATAGATCGACTCGAAAAAAATAAGTTTACGGTCCACTTCATCCCAATATTATTATCTGATCATCATCGAAAATTATAGGCGTTGTTCTTGACAATACCGTTGTCAGTGCTATATTTCTGCCCTCTAGTGTGGTAATGGGTTACTAAATAATATCTGAATACGTAAGCACATGTAAATATTTAGGTGTAACTCCCACATCCGAGTACATACATCACTTTAATTTGAATCAATTTAAAGGCTAACCACTCCTCTTGGATATACTATTAACTTCTACGCTCTATGTCCTAGGAATAAATATATGCGCTATAGAATACATTTTTTTCATTTTTCACACAAAAGTCAGGGCATACTTGTTCTTTGGCCCAATCCCCTTCTCCATGTAAAAATTCGAGATGTTTGGGCCATAATTGCGGCCTCTGGAGCGACCAGAAAAACCGACAAAAATTAAGTATTTGGTCCATTTCATCCCCTTAAAATTAACCGATCTTTACCAAAAACAGTAGGGGTCTTCATTGGCCAGAACACACCCTAAATGCAAAATTTCGTGAAGATTGGTTCATAAATGTGACCTGTACCGTGTTTACAAATTATAATGGACAGATGGACGGACGGACACACATGTCTAGATCGACTCAGCTAGTCGAGATATGACGATCGGTATACTTACAGGTGGGTCTAGGACCAATATTTGCACAAAGCTATAATACTCTGACAACATAGTTGTGTAGGGTATAAACATATGCACAATGACATAATACATAATAACAAAATTGACCTATATAGAACCCAAATCTACCAAAATACCGATATGCCATTTGAAATACCAAATATTCTTGTAGTATTAGCAATGTATGTGTCAAATTTCAAAACTTTATGGAAAATATTGGGACCCTATCTTTATTTTGAGGTCTCCTACGAATAATTCAAAATATTGTCATATGAATAAAAAATTAATATTCGCTCCACACTATGGCGTAATAAATCATGAATAATTCACAATATCTCAAGAAAACCCTAAAATTTTCATTTAACCAATTTAGCTAGATTTAAAAGATTTTTAAATTGCGCAAAACTTAACAATATCTATGTTTTTGTAATGTATTTTAAACGTTTGTTCTTAAAACCTAATTACAGATTTGGAAAATCAATTGAAATCATCGACTGCTCGCCTTAAGCTGATTGTTACCGATGGTGTCTTCTCTATGGATGGTAATATTGCACCGCTCAAAGAAATTGTTGCCTTGGCCAAGAAATACAACGCCTTAACATTCATCGATGAATGTCATGCTACCGGTTTCTTGGGTAAAACTGGACGCGGTACTGAAGAATATTGTGAAGTTATGGGCAGCGTTGATATTATCAATTCTACTTTGGGTAAAGCTTTGGGTGGTGCTGCCGGTGGCTATACCACAGGTCCCAAAGAACTTATCACATTCTTGAGACAAAAATCTCGTCCATACCTATTCTCCAATACATTACCACCAGCTGTTGTTGCCACAGGTACCAAAGTTTTGGATATGCTCTTGAAGTCAAGTGAATTGACGGAAAAGGTACAAACTAACACCAAACATTTCCGTGATGCCATGACAAAGGCCGGTTTTACAATTGCCGGTGAAAATCATCCCATTTGTCCCGTTATGTTGGGCGATGCACGTTTGGCCTCAATTTTCGCCGATGAAATGTTGAGTATGTATTTCTAATATGTCCTTTATACTATTTGAAGGTACAAACTGTTTGTTTTTTTCTTCCTTTCTTTCAGAACGTGGCATTTATGTTATTGGTTTCAGCTACCCTGTAGTACCCAAGGGTAAAGCCCGCATTCGTGTCCAAATTTCTGCTGCACATACCAAAGATGATATTGATCATGCCATTGCTGCCTTCACTGAAGTTGGAAAATCACTGAAAGTAATTCAGTAAAATATTGTCAAAAATAATATTATAAATATTCAGGACAAAAATTGCATTTATTTTTTGTAGTAGTAATAGTAAAGAAAATAATATTTAAAAACGTTCCTATTGTTTTATTTCATTAATGTGGGTGGATAGTGCAAACATAATCGGAAATTTTGTACTCGTATGATTCCCCATAATACTGCTTTGCAGGGTGTTACATATTTATGCATTTGCATGAAACACTTATCAGGATTTATTTAGAATCACATTTCAATTAAAGCATGCTCGTTCACCTTTCCGTCAGTTATTAAATAGCAATGACTAAATTCATGGGTTTTCACATAAATATCTTTATTCTAGCTTGAATTGGATTTTCTGGCTCTAACCTATTGATATATTTAAAAATTTAGTACAACTTCTATTACGAATTTTACCCTTATATAAAAAAATATTTTTATTGTTCGCATGAAGATGTATTTATTTCCTTATTGGAAGTTTTGCAATAAACTGAAATTCAATATAGAAAGTGCTTCCACGTTATGCGAACAAACGAAAAATGTCAATACACAAATCTCATGATATTTGACATCATACCGCTACAACAGCTGGGACGTCATCGGTAACAGTACGGGTGATAGGTGCTGATCGATGGATGTTTGGATTGACAGATGAATTTGCATAACCATAGATCGTCCCCAGATGTGGTATACAACTGCTGGGCATGGCAAGTATGTCACATCCGCCGCTATTGTTTACCACAGAAGAAGTACTTAGACTTGTGCCACAAAATGTTGCAGCAGCAAAGAATGTAAAAAACTTGCGCCGGTATCTGTACTTTTAGCCATGTTTTTTTCTTGTTGTCGCCAAATCTCAGCTTTATTTGAATTTCTTTCAATGAGAACTTAACTTTTAGCGTACGTTGTTTTCAATGAATGAATAAAATTTGCATTGCAAAGCGTATTAAATAAATTTGAGGCAACAAGAAAAAAACATATATCTCTACTACCAGATTTAAGAAACATGACAGCAACAACCACTACCGACTGATCAATGAAGGAGTTGTAAAAACAAATGTAGCTGTAAACAAGGTTAATATGTATATTTGTATGAACACTGGGATGCATCCGGGCGAAATTAATTAGCCGCAAATAACGTCTGGTAATATAAGAACCAAATCATTAATTTCCAAAACAGATGTTAACTATTAATATAATCAATGAGAAGTACAAAAAGTTTATTTTTATTCCTACAAATTTATTAATACAGCCAATACGAGTAAATATGGCAGCGTAAATTGATTCTGATTTGATGATAACATACTCTTACTATCTCGGCTTACCCTATTGTATGCACAATGCTTGCATTTCTAGTTTTACAATACAATTTATAAGATATGTAGCAAAAGCTATTGTTTATTAATTTGTCCAGTCACAACTCATAGTTATTAATCCGATTTAGTGGCTGATCTCAGTCAAGGAGAACTAGGGAGCAAATATTTTACAACGTTTTCTCGAAAGTATGAACAATTGTTACAAGCTCATTGTTCACCATTGTTCTCAATGATATGTGAAATTCCGAGTTCTTCGTGGCTAAGAAACTTCTTTATAGATAATTTTCCGTATAGTTTCATGTTTTGACATAATTCCATATAAAGGTCCCGACCCATTTTAGTTACTTTCTTAATTTTTCAACAAATTTGACATTATCCCAGTAAAAAGGTCCTCTTTAATGACTCATTCTCCAAGCGAAGTGGCTATGAGAAGGCATTACGTATTTTCGGTGGATAAAAAACACTTAGATAATATTTTTATAATTGATCAAACTTCATAAAGTCTTCATATAAAGATCTCAAAAATACTCGGTACGCTAAAAGTCTTATCCGAATAATCCTCTAATTTTATATTTTGTTTTCTCAGATAATAGTAAACCTTGCTCCAACATAAATGTATCGAGGATATAAACATTTCTATAAGCCGAACTTAATGTTATCTTTACTTGTTTGGAATTTTTATATACAGTCGAGTACGCTTATAACGACCACCGGTTATAACGACACATTACACACATTTCCGGTTCCCGAAGTTTTAAGATATATTTTCAAACAAATGTTTACTCTTATACGGACTACGGATATAACGAACTATTTATTCGGTCCCACCACACAGTTTTCATATATATTAATTTGCGTATAACGATCTAATTAAGTCCATGTATTGTCTTACCTTGGGTATAACGAACATCTTCTATAACGGACTAATTTCAAATTGGATATTCCGTTCACATGATATTATAAAATTAAATTTTTACACAATTTTGACTATTTCATGGAGGAGGAGTGGACCGATATTCCCCATCTTCGAATTTGAACTAGGTTGGGAAGAAATATACGATGTGCAATGTATGGATGAACTCAGTTACTCCCTTCGAGAGTTATCGTGCGCACCAGCCGTTCAGACAGACGGACATTTTAAATCGACTCCAAATTGTTTGAAACCGATTTGGTCCAAAGAAACATGTAGTTTTAAACAAATATTTCGATTTTCGATATTTCGGCTGCTACCACAAAAGTGGAACCAAATGACTGGGAATGCGGTTGAAAAATCTCGCTCCGGATGGGCACACATAGTCCATCTTCGAATTTGAACTGCCTGCAAACAAAATACAACTCTACAATAACAGACAGGCGTCATCGATTTTTGTGCTGATCTAGAACAATATTCTTCATAGGGTCGGAAATGATAATTTACAAAGGAAAAAAACAAGCTTAATATAGCTTTCATACTATGGCGCGGTAATAATTGCAGTATTGCCCATACATTCTTGATCCGTCTGTTAAAATTGCGATACGGTCCACATTATTTAAAATAGAGCTTTAAAATTTCGCACATGCACAGAATTAGGTATTAATAATGGTTCGTATCGGTTCACCTATTGGTACAATCTCCATACTAAATATTGACAAATCTCCTTATTATATATATATATATATATATATATCTTAACTATAGTTATATTATATTAACTACAATGAACTGTACAAAATTGTGTGACAATCGGACAAACTTTGGGTCTTTAGTGAACAAATTACATAAAATCGTAAGAATATATATATAGGAGCTATATCTAAATTTTAACCGATTTTCACTACACTTAACACACATTATTCTAGACCTAATTCATTTCGCTATGCCGTGCAAATCGAAATAAATATAGGGACTTCGATACTCCATTTACATTAAATCGGACGAAAATATATATGTGAGCTATATCTAAATCCTTGCCGATGGAAAGGACTTTGGGTCACCATCTACATTAAATCGGACGAAAATATATATGGGAGCTATATTTAAATCTGGACCCACATTCAGGAAACTCAACACACATCATTCTACACCTAATTCATTACGCTATGCCAGATTTCGAGCCAATCGAAAGATATATAGGGACTTTGGTACACCATTTACATTAAATCGGACGAAAATATATATGGGAGCTATATCTAAATCTGGACCGATTTTCAGGAAACTTGACACACATCAGTCTAGACCTAATTTGTAACGCTATGCCAAATTTCGTGCAAATCGAAAGATATATAGGGACTTTGGTACACCATTTACATTAAATCGGAGGAAAATATATATGGGAGCTATATCTAAATCTGAACCGATTTTTCTCAATTTCAATAGGGTTCGTCCTTGGGCCAAATAAGTGACCTATGCCAAATTTCATCCAATTCGGATCATAAATGCGACCTGTACTTTGTTTACAATTTAAGATGGACTGACGGACATGCGTTAATCGACTCAGAAAGTGATTCTATGCATATTCTCAAAAGGAACCATGTGTCTATCTCGTTTCCTTTTGCCTGTTACAAACATATCAACATACAAACATACCCTGTACCACAGTGTGGTGAAGGTAGTAATTATAGAAATTTTTAGGATACCCCCTATATAACGGTATCCCTATTATTGGGGAACGTTTTGGAAACGTTTTTTTTTTCAAAATTTCCTACCAAAAATGTATTAAACAGCTCATTATTATTTAATTTGGTAAGACAATATCAGATGTTATCGAAGAGTAATTGTGTAATGATTCATGATTGAAGGAAGTTCGTATTACTACGCAGTTCAGTAATAAACCGGAACAAACATTTTTATCTTATTTGGTGGTTGGTGTATCGGAAAGGTTTGTGTATTTACTGAAGAAATGTTGATATTTGCATCCTAAAGGTATGCTATGTTTTTATACCATTAATAATCCACCAATTGCAATTTATTTGTCGAATATATTCGACATTTATTACTCTCTTCCTTTGCAATTTTTCGGTTATCCTATGTACCGTTACAAAACTGTCCAAGGGTTAAAATAAGAATAGTTTTTTTCTAAACTCTGTGCCTTCATATGATTTTAAGTACTAAATTTTAGTTTTTATTCCGAAAACAATTTTTTTTGATACTGAAAGGGTTAATTTCTTTGTATTCAATATTGTTTTTAATTGCCGAAAGAATGGTAGTTCAAAATCAAAATTACGATCTGATGTTATGCATTAAAAAACAGAGCAAATTTAAAATGTGTGCATCGAATATAGACAACAAAATTCGCCGTAACTATAGTTCTATTGAAAAATTTCAAAGACCTCGTCTTTTGATTACTATATCAAAAAGTGAATCTGATTGATTTTGGAAATATTCAAAGTGAGGTTTCGGTGGACCAAAACAAAACCCAACCAAATTTCAATCGATTTAGCTAGGAAATCATCCATTCCCCATGGCCGTCTTCCATTAAACGAGATTTTATAAAAATATAACTCATATAAATGCTAAAAAAGCAAACCCTTACAAAGTGCATGAATTTAATTTTCATGTATTAGGAATTTTGTGACTTTGAATTTTAAGCGAAATTAAAAATACGAACTAACATTCCGAAAGTGTTGTAATAATAGTTTTAAGAATTTAAAATTTTACATTTTGCTAAAATTTAAAGTAAAATTAATTCTATTAAACATTTCTATTTGATTTCCATTTGTTAAAAACTTTAAGGTTTAAAACAAAATGTTCATAGCCATGTTGTATGTATGTATGTCTAGAAGCATCAATCATTCCGTTATTCAGTGGTTACACCTAAGGGAAAACTCCAAAGACAACATCGACAGCATCAGAGCCATAGTGAGAAAAATGACAAGACACAATTTTCCAGGCAGACAGCTGAAAAGAACTCCAACTTGCCGTTAAAAATGATTTCTTTGTTTGAACCACAAAGCACACAGTTTGCATATCATCAACAACCGCATCAGAGAAAAAGCATGAAGCATCACTGAAAGTTCACCAAGGAACAGTGTTAGGCGAAAGTATGATATCAGTTTCAACAAACTGAACACCACCACCAGGAATACTTAAATAAAATGTATATAAAATTAAAAATTTCCTAAATTGAAAGCTATATAAAAATATGAGTTTTGAATTATATACATCTGTGCATGTTACGCCTTTGAGAATTTTATGCCGCATTTGTATACACTTAAAATTTTCAAAAACTTCTTGATTTAAAATTTTTATAAAAATGAAGTCTTGCAACTTTGTATATAAACACTTGAAGACATAAAGGATAAGTATAGTTTGAGTTATTGTGTCCGCCATATGTAAAAATACTTCTTCGAGAAAAAACGCGTTTAAAATTATAGTAGCACTTCTGCCGCGCTTGATGCTGACAATAAGTCGAACTACAATTCAATTTTAAAATCAGAAGGAAAGTTCAAAAGCCGGACGGAACAGACTATTTGGTGCCCTTCAATTATATTCTGAAACGTATGAAAAATTGTAAAAAAATTTGTAGCAAATTTATTTATGGGATCTATATGTAAATCTGAACCGTTTTGAGCAAACGTGACATACACCATTTGGTATGCTAGTACAGTGTTCTGTCCACAATTTAATCTCGATCGGTGCACTATTTGAATGAACACAGACGAAAAAAAAAATAAAGATTATATTTGCAGCTTAACATGTTTTACAAAATCCATTACAGGGTATTCTGAGCCGATTTCAATAAAAATTAACACTCCTCATTCAATTCAATCCGCTGTGCAAATTCCTTGAAAGAAAAATAAATATGGCAGTTATATCTAAATCTTATCTATCTTTCAACAAACTTTAATACACGTCATTTTAGACTCAATTGATTAATTTACGTAAAATCGATGGATGCTATATAACAATCTGAACTCCGCAGGCATCATTATAAACTCAGTACGATATGGCATTCCAAATTTCGTCTAAATCCGACAAACATTGTGAGTTTTGTGCACCATGTACATAACATCGGATGCACACATATATGGGAGTAATATCTAAATCTAAACCGATTTTAACGAAACACATCATTCGAGATTCACTTTGATACGCTATACTCAATTTCGTGTAAATCGAAAAAATATGACGGCTTTGGCGCTATATCTAAATCTGAACCGAACATGTAGAATGTTGGCTCAATCAAACAACATTGTGACTTGGGTGAACTATTGTGAAATCGGACAAACTATATTGTCATCACATTCCAATTGTCATCACATCCGGATCATAAATGCGACATGTATTTTTATAACAATTTTATATGAACAGACAGACTGATACTAAGTATAATCTCAAAAGGAACCATGGGTCTATCTCATTTCCTTTTGCCTGTTACAAACATATTCATATATTGCTTAATATTCACATATTGCTTAAAATAACAAAATCGAGGTAATACATTTTTGCTGTTAATTCTAAAGGTAATAAAGAAATAAAACAAACGAATATCGATGTCTTGCCTTCGGTTTTGAGGTATTTAGTTTATGGTTCAAGAAAATAACGACGGAAATAACACCATAACTTGACCTATGAGAAATTTGTCTTTCTAGATGTTAATATACTCGCCAAGGGCTTTTATTCCCATAAAAAATTTCTAACACTCGAAATCGTGTTACACAGTGTAATCATAGTTGATTTATCGACTGCAAGAACATTCTGACTTTCTAGGTTTTAAATCAATATCTTAAAGTTCACAGTATTCGCGATTCTTTATCTATACTCGATTCTTTATCTATAGTTATATACCAAGGTGCTCTTAAGAAACGTAAATTTCAATAGTTTCCAAATTCTGTAGAAATCCGTATGTATACTTCATACAAGTACTGTACGCTTCTAAACATATGTACATAAAAACATTAGTTATAGGGATCTCATTTACACTTTGGGGAATTTCATCAACCCGAAGCGGAGATAGAGAACAACGTCGGTAAGTCTGTCGGTCGGTCGGTCGGTCGGTCGGTCTGTCTGCCTTAAAGTATTTTCAAGCATTAAAGATGACAATGATGTCGTCGTTAGTGGCCCACTTTACTCATCGCCTGCGAACTTTTTGTTTATTCAGGCAACAGAATAAGACGAAGGAACATATTTTTGAATAGACATGAAAATAACTTTTGCAAATGATGAAAGAAAGACAGGCGTGAAGAGCAACTTTCATTTATAACGGACTCCTCAACTCAGCCATACGTGGCGTAGTTGGCAACACCAACAACATTGTGTGTATGACAACGCCTAATTATATGCTCTTGAAAATAAATGAAATTGATGTCACATTGAAGAATGAAAGAGCAGATGCTTCTTCATATTCGTGTCAGTTTTCATCAGGCACGCACACAATGAATGAATGAATTATTCTTTGTGTGGAATTTCTAATTGAAAATGATTTTTGGTAGGTGATGTAGGAGAAAGTTAAACCATGAAGTGGATATCGAATTTTGGGTATATTTGAAATTCGATCAAATTTAATTTGGCGTTCCTGTAAATTATTGTAGTCGAATGATATTTTCAAGTTTGCTTGAAATCGATGCAGCTTTATATGAGAAATATTGCAAATTTTTTAATATTCCATTTTCAAAAAATCAGCTTTTTTGTTTTTGTGACACATCAATGATTTTTGGTACACATATAGAGAAAAATGTTCTGACTCCGAAACCGTTCGCGATCAAATTTTTGGTTGATGCGTGCAAAAATTATTGAGGTTTTAATTTTGGGCATAAGAAAAAAATCTTAAAATTACGCCGTTTATTATATTGACCAAAAACGATATATTGACCAAAAATGATATATATCTTCCTCCGTAAAATAAGAATATGTATATATTATAATAATCGCGATAAAGTTGCACATATTCACGAAATATGAGAAAAATAAAAAAATATAGCAGATATCACAGTTGACAGATCTAAAAATTTGGCCTGGAAAATAGGTTTTTTAGAAATTTGATCGCACAAAATTCGCATCTTCGGATGAGTATTACTCTGAAGCTGTGCATTATAATCGATTTTTATAAATTCCTGTTTGCGTATTAAAGCTAGAAGTAAAATTAAAAAAAACACTCAAAATCGAGCTTCAAAATGTCAGCATCATTTAAAGGTAGATGCAGTTAACATTTTGAAAAATGATACATAAGGGGCGTAGTCCCCATTTTGTTGGCTTCTAATTTTATTTTGACACAAAGACCGTGAAATGAGTGGCTTAATCACAAATCGATACAGAACATATAAAAACTGGTTAGCCTCAACCTGTTTTTACACATTTTTATATTCTTCACCACACTGTGGTGCAGGGTATTATGTCTTTGTGCATATGTTTGTAACAGGCAAAAATAATCGAGATAGACCCATGGATCCTTTTGAGAATATGCATAGAATCAATTTCTGAGTCGATTTATGCATGTCCGTCTATCCGTCCTTACGTCCATGTATTTTTGTTAACAAAGTACAGGTCGCATTTATGATCCGATTTGGATGAAATTTGGCACAGGTCACTTAATTGGCCCGAGAACGAACCCTATTGCAATTGGAGAAAATCGGTTCACGTTTAGGCATAGCTCCCATATAAGGGTACCCCCAAGTTTTCGGTATTTTGAGGTTATTGAGCGCGTTTTTTAACTAAATTCGCTGAAATTTGGTACTTTAAGTTCTTATTGGGTAGCAAATCTCCCTACCAAAAATTATAAATAAAGGTCAATTTTTTCGGATAGCCCCCATATAAGGGTACTTCCAATTTTCGGTATTTTGGTGGTTTTGATCGCAGTTTTCGACCGAATTCGCTGAAATTTGGTACTTTGAGTTCTTATTGGGTAGCAAATCTCCCTACCAAAAATTATAAATAAAGGTCAATTTTTTCGGATAGCCCCCATATAAGGGTGCCCCCAATTTTCGGTATTTTCGGGTTCTTGGGCTGGTTTTATAACTGAATTCTCTGAAATTTTGTAAATTGGTTTTTTTATGGGGACCAAATTACGCCACTAAAAATTATAAATATAGGTAGTCCCCATATAACCGTCCCCCAAATTTTTGGTATTTTGGGGGTTCTGATCGTATTTTTCTACCGAATTGACTGTAATTTAGTACGTCGAGTTCTTATTAGTTAGCAAATCTCTCCACTATAAATTATAAATATAGGTCAATTTTTTGGGTAGCCCCCATGTAAGGATACCCCCAATCTTCGGTATTTTGGGGTTCTTTATAACTCGGGAATTACTTAAGTAATTCCCGAGTTATAAAGGTGTGAACCTCCGCTTCAGCTATGTTAAAAAATTGGCAATATTGCCCATATATAGATCTCATAAATAATTTCGTTCAATTTTATGGTACACTTGTTGACATAAATTTGCTGATAAATTACAAAATGATGGATGCATTAAATCGGTTTATATATCTATATAAATCATATTATGAACATCGTCCTATTGCTTGTCAATGGTCCTCCAATGATGTTGCGTCAATTCCATCGACAGATTATTATACTTATACGACCGAAATCTAAGAACATTGTAATGCTTGGTTGAAATTGCTATATATTACAATACCTTACCACAAGAATCTTAGAAGGTTATCAAATGGACCCCTCTGACTTTTGAACATTCATTCCTTTAATAAAATATTGATATATTTTCATTATAGTTCCGTTCCTCAATTTTAAAGAATCTACCGATTTTTTACTTTTTGCATCTTTTTAACCGAAACCTGTTCCGGTAACCACAAAACTAGTGAAACTTATTCGAAATAAATTTAAGAGAATTCAAACCTATCTGATGATCCCTTTATTAACTTTTTAAACGAGAAATTTTTACGAGTACAATTGTAATCAGGGATTCCAACTTCTGATTGGATATTGTGATGATTTTAAATGATTGAATTTTGAATTTTTCCCATTTACTAGCTTTGCTATTAAAAAAGTATGGAAACTGAACATATAAAAGGTTATCATATCTGCTATATTAAGTTGTAAGACCAACTTTTTCTTTTCAGTTTCAGCTACCCCTTATATCAATGTACAATAAGTTAGAACTTTTCGTAACATTTCAATACCGAAGTTTAAAATTCATGGTACCATTTTTAAATTGTATGCACCTTTGTAGAAAGATTTTCCGAAACTTCAATTTCATCTTAACTCCTTATAATAGTTATTCCCATACAAAATTTCAACATTCTAGAGCAGTTCATAAACCAAATATCAATTGTACTAAATACTGCTGAGCTTAGAATTTTGTGTTCAAGTACACTGAAAGAAAAATGCTTCGTTGTATCAATTACGGAATTGATACATAACAGTTATGTCTCTTGCAAACAATACACGTGGAACTTGAAGGAAAGTTGTGATAATTGATATATTTGGGAAATTACAAAAATCTTTTAAATTCCTTGAAGCTGAGTTTGGCTAAACTACACAACGCACGCACATGTCATCAGTGACTAAGTTGCAGAATACCCCATGGGAAATATGGTTCTAATGTATGATTTTTCGATATAATCACTGCATCCACCCGAATGGAAGCTGACATTTTGAAGCCGGATTTTCGGGGTTTTTTGAATTTTTCTTATAATTAGGATGCGCATCCAGATAATGGGCTAAGCTGATTATAGAATTGTAGAATTCGTGATTTTGCTTCGTTTAGTGTATATCTCATGAATGTGCTCACCGTAGCTTCTTTGCAATTGGGTTCCAAAGACGAAAATTTGGTGCGTAAATTTTTATAAAAAACATACTTTTTGAGTCAAAAATTAAGAAAGTCCATTTAAATTCCGTGGAACCCCGCGTGATTTTAGTTTTTTTACGTGCCGGATCTAATGAGCCCATCCATGTTCAATTCCGCCCAATAAAAAGGCGGAATTGAACATGACAAATTCGCGTATATAATCGCGTTTTTCTTCGAATTGATTTCACATACATTCATTCTTGTGTTATCATATTCGCGAATTTGTGTGAAAATAGGTCAAAAATATATCGATACGCGAATAATATGCGTATTTTATCCAAAATCGGTTGTGGAGGCACATTTGCGGTTCTTAACCGATCCTTTTAAAATAGGTGTCCTTTTCTGTATTTTTATAGGAGATTACTGAAATCGGATGCGCATAAAAATCGTATACACGTTGCGTAATTTTTAGCCAGAAATTCGCGAATTACAACAAATAGGAATCAATTTAATTTATATTTGAAATTCAAGATATAAAATCGCTATAAATTTTGTGCGCAGCATCCGAATTTGTGAACGCGAACATATTTCGAATCAGCATAATTTTCTTAACCTATGTACCAAAAATCATGAATGTGCTCGCAAAAAATATTTCAATTTTTTTTTATGGAATTTTAAAAGAATTTTGTAATTTCCCATTTAAATTTGTTCTACAATTTAATGAAGCAGTTTCAAGAAATCATGCCGATGAACCCCTTTGTGTATATGTGAGATTGACTAGTGTATGGCAAACTCTTCAATCACTATTCCAAAAAATCAATTTTTGTCCCAAAAATTGCATTTTGAGTCGTAAATTCAGTTGTGTTTTTATTCCGTCACAATTCTATTATTTTTGTACACAAAATTATTTAATGACAACTTATTATATTATATATATATACTATAATCATATTTTTCCACAAAAAATCTTCAAGCTCATTCATAAGAATCGAAAATATGAAAAAAAATCCGTAAATGGTTTTCCCTATTCACTAAAACCGCATATATCAAGTTTGGAATCTAAACCGTAAATATCACTCCATATGTAAACAACACAAAAATGTTGAATAAAAACAATAGTTGTGTATCAAACTATTGCTTTTATCCAACATATTTCTATAGCTTTCTTTGGCTTATTTCATATTTTGTTGTAAATCCGTTATTTTTAATTACAGCCTCGTAACGGCGGGGATATAGTTGATAATGTCCTTGCATCGCTGTTCTGGTATTTGAGCCCATGTTTCTTGAACTACATCCCATAGTTCGGCTTTTTTTGTTGGACTGGCATTGGCCACACATCGCTTTACCTCTGCCAACAAATTTTCTATCAGATTAATGAATGTTTTTCATTGCTTTCATGAAGAAGTTTCATTGCATTACTGAGTGTGTTTTACTGCCTCAATGAAGAAGATCATTGATTAAAGAAACAATGAAACTATTTCCATTAATTCAATGAAATTGTACGATCATTGATTTAACGTAAGATTTCAATAATATTATGAAGCTTTTTCTTTCAGTGTGCATATTGTAGCTCCATTTACACATTTTTGTGAACATGGACTTTAGGTCAGGTTGACATAATATTTACCATTTAGTATATTCTTAAGTTAAAGGGCAACACCCAAATTTTTTCCCCAATTACATAAAAAATAATCAATAATATACATACTTTAGCTGAAAATGTATAAGAAATTGCGTGGAATTATTACCCCATGATGTCATCAGTCTCTTTCTAACGCCTACCCAACGCCAACTTTTCATCTTTCACTGTTCTACCTAAAATGTGGCTTTAAAAAAGTTTTAAAACGTTAAAATGTATTGTCTTTAAATATAAACTCGTTGATATATTGGGTCCTTACAAAAGTGTTAAAACACCTCCACCATATGGCGGACTACGCTGAATCATTCATAAACATACATTTGTGACATGTGTATCTTATTGTCCTCTGCATCGTGTTTTACGATGAATAACGCCCGCCCATACCCAAAACAAAATGCGACGACAATGTAAATATAATAGATGATGTTTGACGAAACATGGAAGGAGTAATGGCATCTTAAGAAATTTCACATTCCCAATCGGTTTCCTTTGCCATGGCAATGAAAAGTTTGTAACTGTCACTTTCATATGCAATGCGTCGTATGGCACGCTCAGTCAAAGAAAAATCAAGACAGACAAACACACATTTATTTTAAATATTTTTACTGGAAAGAAAAAAAGAAACAACATTGAAAAACGAAACTGCTGCCATTTTGCTATTCAAAACAGAGGATACACTGATGTGGCATCGCATTCACATGTGATGAAACAATTTGTCATTTGTTGCCAACATAGAAAAAGGGGTGCTGAAAATCAGCAACCCAGGGGTAGAACCTGAAGATATTTTCAAAAATTTATTTATCATCATCATTGTCGTTATTTTCTTTTCCTCAGCTTGTGTCGCCCAAATACAGATTTCAGCATCTTTGTCAATGCCTTTGTCTAGCTGGCAAAACAACCAACCCCAAATCCACCCACCACCACTACCACGTCATGGGTATATCATTCATTCGCATTCGAGATCATATGATGAAACCAGACGCTCTATTAAGGTACACATATGTTTGGCAAGGATGCATGATTATTGTTATAATACCGTGTAACAAATAGCACTTGTATCCATAAACAGGAGCAGACTCATGTGCATTCCTTGACACACCTTCATCATTGTTGTACTGCGTCATGTTTGTCTACTCGGTTTAAATTCGAAGTTTATGCTTTAATATTTTTGAAAATAGTTCCCAACGAGTTGAGGTCCAACCATAATCTGCATGTTCGCGCTGCCATTAAAATGGATTTCATGTGTACCTCGGGTCGACATTGTATTGTGGCTTTCGGAAACCGGAAATACGGTTTTAAAGCTTAATGCACACACACAAACACACTCATAAACAACATAAAGCCAATGACCAACAAAATGAAAATTTCCACAAAAAAAGAAGAACTGCAAACTTTTCCATATTAACAACAACAGCAACAACGACATCGAAATAAATGGCATGTTTTATATTTTTGTGTGCAAAACAAAAACCTCCATGTATTTAAACCACATTCAGACCGTCATAAATATGTACTACATACATACGGTTACATCGCTGTTTCCTTTGACCGTATTTACGTTTTGTTGACATTTTACAGTGGCAGACAAAATATATATCTTTACTTTTATTGTACGCCACATAATAGTCAATTTCGTTGGAAATTTCGATTAAAGTCGTTAAAGTATTTTAATCGAAAGGTGGCTTAATCGATTAAAAATTTCTTTCATTTTTATGGGTTCTCCGCGGAAAAATTCGATGCTTGCAAACGGAAGTTTAAACATAATCGACTTCCTTTAAAATTTGGATCAATTCAATTTGTTGCTATAACCTTCAATTAAATTTCAAATATTTGTAAAAAAATTAGACATTATTATCATATGCGGTTTACCAGCTTATTTTTATTAAAACTTTATTCACATTCAACTGCCACTGTTAGTACAAAAAATACTCTCTGTTTTATGGTGTAAATGCTAAAAGTTAAATAGATCCACTTTTTAAATAAATGCGGGCGGCCACTTGCATATGATCCCTACAAGCTTATGAATAATTGTCCTCGTACAGGGGAATGATTTCTTTCATTTTTCAATTTAATAACATTTAAGTGGTATAATTTTTTTCTGCTCCAGAACTCGCTGTGAATTACGAGCTAGACCGAGAGGACAATTAATTTTATTGCATGGCTGGCAAACAAAAGCGTCGAGCAGCCATATTTACATCCCCAGCAGCAGTGGCAGTAGCACGTGACATCCGCTTTCGCTAATGGCTCCTTTTATGCCACAGGACAATCAAATATTTCTCTCTCCCTCTGGTTTTTTTGGTCGCTGGTTATTAAATTTCTTTCTACTTTTTTTGGGTAATGTTTATCAAACTGTGGAAATCACTGTTGAATAGAGTTGGGCATTGTTGTTGGTCTGCTCAAAAATAATAGACTTCCATAAATTCATAATACTCGCTTGAAATAGGCGGTGCGAATGAGTGTAAATAAATTTCGTCAAAATATCATTAATTTTTCAATGGTATGTAATAATTCTTGTAAATATTGAAACATTTTTTTGTTGGGAAAAAAGTTGTAAATAAAAAATTCAATGACGATATAATGAATTACTAACATATTCAATTTATATACATATGCCCTTAAGGTTAATATTTTACGAATCTGGCAGATATATAAATATATTTAATATTACCCATATGCATGAGTATTACAAATATCCCGTTAAATTTCGAATAAAGCCCAGTTAAATCCCCAAGGTATATATTAAACACGGTCCACGTATTCCGGTTAATTTTCTAGGATGTGAGTCTGAATGAAAAAATTAATCAACGAAAATCTCACACCTACACCTTATATGGACCTGATGAATCTGAAAATTTCACATTTATAAAATTTTCATGTTTTGCAAGCGAATATATTATCACAACATATTATACGTGCCGTTTAGTACTTTTCATACACATATATACGAATTTCCAATGCAGTCTCCATAGCTCAATCCTACACTTCAACATTAATCTATATTCCAAATGTTAGGTTTTCAGGCTTATCAGTTCACCCAAAATCCAAATTGTACGTAATTTAGTATCATTTAGAACTTTTCGCACCCATAAATAGTAATGTCCTATACTACCTCAATGCTATATTTCATTTTCATTCCCAATTTCAAGATTACAGTTTTATATGTCCACTTAAATCCAACTTGCACCAAATTTAGTACCATTTAGTACTTTTCGTACCCTTCAAGTTTGAATTTCCAAAAACCCAGCCTTATCTCACGCCTATGCACCAACAACAACCCACACATAAAAATTCAAGCTTCCAAACGTGGAAATAGTTCGAATATGGAGAATATCGAACTATTATTACTGCCACATCCCCCACAAAATTTTACATTTGTATACTGTCCACCGTAGTATGAAGGGCATATTGTAACTCATTTCCGACTCAATAAAGAATATGTATAATGTGCACGAAGTACGTGATTTGATCCAAACACCGCACGTATAACCATATGATACCCTACACAAGTACGGCTGAACTATAGGTTTCTGGGGATTTGTATTCCGATCCTGGGAAATAGTTCACCATATTTGTATTCTCTTGATTAAGTAATAGTCTACAAATCTTCCTCTGATCATCATAATGTGGTAAATACTAAACAATATCAGAATACTTAGATCGCTGTAAATATTTAAGTTTAACTCCCACATCCGAGTACATACATCAATATAATTGGTATCAATTGAAAGATCAAGCACTTCTCTAGGATAAATATATACGCCATAGAATATAAATATTGTTATATTGACGGATTTTAATCAAAAGTGTCATGCTTATGCATGCAGATTCCCTTCTTCGTAACTAACAAAAAATTCAAATTTTTTACTTAATTAGTATGACTGCCATTAACCCTTTGAGCCCCGAATTTTTTTCCGTAATCATAGAACAATTGTCTGTCCACAGATTTAATGCTACTATCCTAGATAGGATATGGACAAAATTTGACATCGCTATATCCTTGTATTCGGGAGATACAGTACTTTCTTTCTGGAAAATAAAAGCCCAATATCAAAAAACCCAAATGCAAAATCGACGAAAAAAGCATTTTAAATTATTCTCTATATTCAGTTTTATAAGAATTAAAAATAATTCTGATGACAGAATTCGTACAATTCGAATACGAAGCGATTTAAATAATTTGGACTGTATACACAAGTTATTAGTGACACATATTTGCCATCTTCTCTCTATTGAAAAGCTCATAACTTTACCAAACATTTGATTTTTTTAGATTTTTCTTTTGATATGTGTCGTCCATAATCAGATCTTGGCATATGAAATCCAAGGAATATAAATCAACTAGCTGCATATGAAATATAAGCTCTAAAACATTTTGTTGCCTGTAGGCAACATTGGGCCACAAAGGGTTAAACTAAATAATTAAATTTGTTAAACAAATTTATAGTTTATTATTTGTCATATGCAATATCACCCTGCCGGGCATACTTTTTCATTTCACATGACATGTTTATAGTTTTCATTCAAAACAGTTTTTCGCTTCTCCTACACAATTATGCTTTTGTTAGTTACGCCTTTTTGCATTTTAGCTAACGATATACATTAAAATAATATATATTTAAATCCATTCTTATATGATAATCTATCTAAAACATAGTAAATTCGTTATATCTTTCGAATGGGTTAAGCTTTTATAATTATTTTTTAGGTGTTATTTAGGTATTCCCCAACCCCTCTGCAAAATTTTGTGACTCTAGACAACATGGGCCATCAGGGCGACTCATGGAAGTCAGAAATTACCCTGGTTTTCCCTTGGTATACAGGGACGCAAACAATAATTATTCTCCGCAATTTTCAAATTATTCTTCACATTGGGTCTGAAACTTTTTCTATAATCGAATTAGTCTGATTTATTACAATCCTAAATTGGCGTACATATATAAACTATCATAAAATAACATTCTAAAGTATTAAATAACGTTAAAAATACGCCAATAACAACCTCTAAACTCATAAAATGTGAATAATTGGCAATAATAATTGTTTTATTCCCTGTATACCAAAGAAAAACCAAGGTAGTTTCTGACTTCCACGAGTCGACCTGATGGCCCCATGTTGTCTAGGGCCACAAAAATTTGCAGAGGCGTTGGGGAACACCTAAATAAGATCCCAATAAAATAACTATAAAAGCTTAACCCATTCGAAAGCTATAACGAATTTACTATGATTGTTTTAGATAGATTATCATATAAGAATGGATTTAAATATATATTATTTTAATGTATATATAATGTCGAGATCCTACATCTAGATCAGATCCGTATAGACAAATTTAAAACAAAAAACCTCACGATAGTCCAATTTTTTAATGAATTACAGAGCTATTTTTGGATGGGTACAAATGTACCACGGTTATTGATCTACGTATAATTTTTTGGTTATTGACCGTAGGGTTAAAGGTATTTTTTTATCCAAACGTATTTGAATGTTGTGGTGTAATACAACGGCTCCCGTCTTGTATCACACTAAACCTCGCATACCCATGTATAGGTATTCCCAACGTAAAATCCTACACTTCTTAAAGACTTTAAATTCATTTCATTTTGTGTTAACGATTTACACAAAAAATCATACTGACATTTTGGATTAAAACTTTATCGACAACTATACTTCATTTTCGAAGACGACCGACCTTTTTCTACAATCTCAACCTAACCCCCCATGAATGGAGGAGGGAAATACATTTGGAAATGAAAAATGTAAAAAAAGATGGAAAGAGTACGCATGTTAGTGATTTGCCAAAAAACTGTTTTCTTTTCATTGTTATGTTTGTTTCGATAAAACATAAAATTTAAAGGAAATAAAAACAAAACTAAGAACATAATAAGCTCCTTTTACCCACCATGCCAGGAGGCATTTTAAACGTCAGTTGTTTCCCCTCCAGATTACTTGTTGTTGTTTTTTGTCTTTATTTGTTTGATTCACAACAAGCAAATCATTGGAAGGGCAGATATCTGTTGTTTCTGTGAGGAGAAAAGTTTTTATTTTTGTTAAGATTTTTGTCAAGATTTACAGTGACTTTTCACAGTAAATATTTCGATATAAAATTGTGACGTCGGTGTGGGTTAAAGTCTGCCCCAACTACTGCAAAATCCACTCAAATAACGAATCAATGCTTCTTGATAATGATGTCTAACACGCGTACATTTGCTTTAGGGTGAATGAAATCTCTCTCCCTTATACGCCAAAGAAAAAGTTTTTCTTCTATTTTTTTTCTTTGTTTAAGAAGACAATGTTATCTTTAGTGTCTGTGTTTGTTTAAGGTCTGAAATACTTGCACGTTCATATGAAATATATTTGTTTTTAATATTAAAATTACTTTAAATGTATTTTGAATGAAATGTAATGTCGTCGTTATTTAAAATTTGGAAAGCGTCTTTAAGAGAATTATGGATGGATTTTTCACCCTATCGATTCTAGATATAGCTTCCATATATAATTTTATCCGATTTTATGTACATGGCGACTGAAAGCATGATTTTGAAGAGTGGAATCCCTATCAGAGGAATGGCAGATGATATTGACATTTTTACTAAAGTTTGAGTCATGAAACGAGCGCCAGCGAAAATTTTTACAAAATTTGTAAATTTTGAGAAAAAAAACTCGCATGGACATGGTTCAGTTGAAGATTGTCAACGACGATCCAGATTACCCCAAAAGGGTAATAACTGGTGGCGAATGGTATTGAAGCCAAAGGCCAACCAAGAAACTTGTATTGGTAAACCTTGCAAAATTTCTCAGCATATCAGCCGAAATTCCAATACGAAAGTTGAATCAAACTTGTCAAAATTTCGAAATTTAATTTCTTTTGTTACTTTAATATTAAGACATTATGCCTGAATAGTGTATTTTCTGTCCTTCTTTTTTACAAAAATTGATTTAAATTACAGATTACACGCATTTTCATGTTAAGAGCTCATTATGTTTTAATTAACTGACCACAACTAACAAAGTCTTCATTGTTGTTGGCTACTTGATGGTTCTGACCAAAAGTCCCAATGGTTTTCCTGCTACTGAAATGAGTGAAATGCGGACTTTTGTTTATTTGTGTACTAAATTCGGGTAACTTTTGTTTGAATTACTGACTTCAGTCGGACGCTGAGTGTAATGATATTAAAGTTATAGTTCCCGAAAATACCTTTTTTTATTATTATTTTTATTTGAGTTCTTAGTGCGTGATATAAGTAGGATATGTGTTTGCGTGCGTGAGTGTGTGTGTGTGAATTGGCAGCATGTGGTTAAATGCCCTTTTGGGCTTCATCAATTATACTCAGCGGCGCATAATTATGCCATTTTTGTTATCTTAATGTGAGTTTTATTTATTCATTTTATTCGTTTACTCAACAAAAAATGCAAATTGAAGAGTCTCAATGAAACATGAAATGACCTTCGCAAATCCATATAAAGACACCTTTTTCACACATTTGTTTGCTCAACGAAAAATTATTTTAATTATTTGAATGGCAGAGGTGATGGAAAATAAACATTTCTTTAGACATTGCCGTCAAATGCATATTCAATTTAAACGAGTAAGTAATTTAAAAAAAACAAAGTCCGACTATATATAATTTAATAATGTATTCAGGAAATGTTGTATTGTGGTGTAGGGTATCATGTTTTTGTACATACAGGGTTACGACTTCGTAGTTTCAAAAGTAAATAAAACACATAAAATATTTTCTTTTTTCGAGATATGTATATCTTTTTATTATAAAGTTTGGACGTTTAAATTGTGTGTGAAATACTACATGATTTAGATGAACTCCACTCGAACTGTTGCATGCATTGATTCTTTTGAGGTAATTATCGACCACCTTTTGACACATATTGGGCGTTATCTCAGCCATAACTTGACGAATGTTGCTTTTTAAGTGCGGTCTTTAGCGTAGTCCCATAAAAAGTCTAATGGTGTCAAATCGCTTGATCTCGGTGGTATCTCACGGCGAAAAGTTACACTGTCGGGAAATGCTTTTGCAATAAATCCATATTCGCTCAAGTTGTGTGGCCCCGTCTTGTGGAAACCACATATTTTCCAAGTGGTGTTCTTCAATATCAGGCAAAAAAATCGTTTATCATGTGACCTTAACGCTCCGAATTAGCGACGGAACAAATGTTACCATCTTTTTTTCGAAGATGTAAATTTAACTCACACCTTTGGACCAAAGTGCGCACCAAGGAGTGTCTTTTTCTGAATAAAATTGCATCTCTAAAGTTACTTGACGATTTCAAATTTCGACAAGAATCCAATTTTTTGGCAAAAGCCATATCAAGTAAAAAAAAAAATTATTAGACATTTAAAGACAAACTAGTGTCAAGCAATACGAGAGGATATTTTAATGGTTATAGTACCAATCGACGCCCTGTGCAGAATTTTGCGACCGTTCATAAACTTAAGAGTTATGGTGGATAATATAAATAATAATAATATAAAAATAATCATTTCCATTGATTTTAAAAATACGATTTCACATTTATTTTCGGTTCACCCTATTACATTTTTACTGTTTTCGGGCAGAATCGTAATCAGCGTACTCAAAACCTTTATATCCCACATTTATTTATTTCATAAAACCACTGCTCTAATTATGGCCAAAAAATGGATCTGCGGCAGATAAATAAGCATACATGATGTTAAAGACTTGTAACTTTGCATGTGAAGATTTGAAGAAGAAGGAAATATACTTACATTTGTTGTTGTATTGTTGTTTTTATAATCTGGATCTGGAATATGCGAATCTCAAACAAATGCCAACGCAATTAGAAAGAGTACATATCTGGCACTAGTATGAACTAGGATTATTGACTTTGCTTGAAAATTATCAAAAATGGCTTACGACGAAAAATTATTTTGTTGGAAATCGCCTTCTTTCGAACTGAAATCAAGCTGGAAAATTAAGAATAAATTGGCCAATTACATTTATCTTAGTTCAAAGGATTGTTATGTAGGTAAAAAATGTGTTAAAATTTGAAAGGGATTGACGTCGCTTGATGCTGGCTTGAGAGTATTTGCAGTTATAGTTTCAAATTAAATATAAACAAAAAAATTCTTTTTTTGAAAACGTGATTGGGGGACGTGAAGATGGTTCATTCCTTCTAAAACCAAACTTTGTACAACCAATTATCTTTAACAAGTCTAGATAAAGTCCGAAGATAAGACTCATTAGTCTACTCCTTATGGTACCTCCTCCACAAATGGTAAAAATTTTCAAAAATTATAAATCTAATATCAGTCATCATAATCTTTACCAAGCATAGATCAAGTTCGAAGATGAGGCCCAGTAGTCCCCTCCTCCTCCATCAACACCACAAATGGTCAATATTTTTATAAACTTGTAAATTTAATTTGATGCGAATTAATTAACCGATTTGATCAACATTAAATCCGAAACCTCTTCGATAATAAGATATATATTTTATAAAGCGAATAATTAAACCTGTATGTAATTATGAAGACCTCCGCAACCCATGGATATCTGTCGGCAACACCGACTGACATTTTTTACTTGTTGTAGTAGGGTTTTAAACTTTTTCTGAGTTGCGAGATACTTAAACGATCCATTTTCGTTAATGTCAAACTTTCAAGTATATATATTGGAACCATATTCGTAGGAAGATCCCTTTTTCTTTCTGTTTTCTTGAAACTAATATTAATGGTGTATTTCTCCTTACGGTGAAACATTCCCAACCAACGTATCCCATACAACTCTTCAAATTAACTTCACTCCAAGTAGTTTTCCACCACACACTTATGTCATACATCATAACTTCTCACTCAAAGCTATTGTGAATAGAACCAATTCACTTTGTGCGAGGTGTCGTCAGTGGTTGTTAGCAATGAAACAAAACAAAAAACAACAACATATCCAGGAAGAAATCAATTCTTTTCATATACACCAGCATTACCTTTATGTCGGGTTGTTATTTTTGTGTCGACAATTTTCTTCCAATCTTTTAGCTTTTCTTATGGGTTCATAATGTGGTGGTGTGGTTATAAAATACATGATTGCAGGAACCATGTTAACCTTTCCCCTTCTTCTCGTTGTGAAGTGAAGTTTTTATTTGGCCATTTTTTAACGGGGCGCAAAAAGAGGAATCGAAAAGCTTTTAACGAATCCATTAAAAAGTATTTCATTTTGCCACATTTAAATCCTTGTGAAGCCTACTTAAACATCGTCGTCCTATTCTTTTGTTTAGGCATTGTTTTATTTCGACATCTCATGCGAACGGGAAATACTGGGGATAGGGGATGGAAATATTTTAAGGATTTCCATTCAAAACATGGAGGCAAACAAACTCAAATATGTTTAAAATGTATTCTTTACAATTTGGCATAATAGTTGTTGGGAAGTATAAGCTGGGGTGTGTGACCTGGGGGGAAGTGGGTAAAGTCTGTTTGGATCGATTTGTTTGATAATCAATTAGTTTGATTTTAGGAATAGGGAGGTTATGACATCATGCATTTCCAAAATTCTGAATATAATGATGTGATACTCAAACACGATATATTGTAGTTTGTCCCGCCTTGATTTCATAGAAATAACGTCACAAATAATAGATATATCTGAAAGTGGCCAGAAATTCCTATGCAACCAGCACCATAACTATTATTACATTTTCTTTTAAAAAACAATTCCCAATTATTGTTTATATTAGCTACCAAAATTATTTCAACCATTCAAAAAACTTACCAAAGCAATTCTTTTAGATTTATATCCAACAAAAAATGTGTTTAATGAAAAGAATTTATAATTTATTGTAATTGTTGTTAGAGGAAATAAAATATTGACTGTCATCGCCAGCAAATTGATTGCATCCATTTGAAAATTGTAAATTGCGAACGGTACAGAGGAAAATGACTTTTATTTCGATTTAAAACAAATTCCAATCCCCCCGTCGGAGGAACGAACGGTGACTTCTTAGCAGTACCATCGTCATTTGCGACATCGTCTAACTTCAATTCTCACATGACTTTGAAGCAGTTACAGTGCCTAAATTGAACTGTCAAACTTTGTCAATTTATTGGTTTTGCTTAACACAACCAACAATCGCATAAAATGAAAATAAAATGGCTAAACTTTTTAAGAGCCACCTCAATCCTCAAACCCGCACCGCATGTTTTTTCACGCATGTAAATCGCGTACACAAAGTTGCGACCAATTTTAACGTCAGAAGTACTTTTCGATGCGCATCGGTCGTCATTCATTCTAATCTAACATACCATGTCGTACTGTGTTTTCAAAATATGGCGATGTTTGGATATGCGTTTTATTTTAATACGATTTGGAGAATTGTTTACAGGAATTTGTTTCTAGATATCTGAAATATTAGAATATTAACCTTAAGCAAAATATAATTAGAAATCGCACCTACGTGTACGTGGCTGGACGTTCACAGAGGACACTGGACTCCCGGCGTGAAATTGATTAATATTTAGATATAGCTCCCATATATAATTTCGTCCGATTGAGAGTAATTGGTGACTAAAGACTAAAGTTTTTCAATAGCTACAACATTTAGCATATTGTTCCGCATTGAGTCTGGAATGAAGTTTTCTAATTTTCGTTTAAGTTGGCTCTGATTTTGTTCGACCGATTTAAGGCAATTGCACACCAAATCATAGACAAACGAATGTATAGACACCAAAGTACTCAGGAAAGTGCTAGTGAAGTGACTCAAACCAAAAAACTCAAAGCCAATTTGTAGCAAAGTTATCAATATTTTGTGTAAAATATTTATCATATGTTATAGATTTTGCAAAAATCTAACTATATATAGTGTCTTCCTCCTTAAAAAGTTTATAAATTCGATTTAAAAAGGAAAATACTCAATTTGAGAGAGCGTTGGTGAGAGCATTTTGGTGTCTATGCATTCATTTGTCTATGACCAAATACACCATCGTTCGAAATAGAGGTTAGACTGAGTGGTATTAATTTGTTAAGTCTGTAGTGAAGTCTGCTCTGCACTTGTTACACTGACACGAATTTTTTCAGGTCTCTGAATTTACCAATTTTTTTAGATTAGTCCCATTAAAAACCGGAATGCAAAATTTCAATCAGTTCAAATAAAAGATCATCAATTGTTTTGTGTAAGACCTAAAACCACAGTGCATTCCTTTGACACGGATTAAGTGGTAACAATGAAGTTGAAACAGGAAAAAATCAGCTGCCAAAACGGAACAACTCTCACTTAGGCAAAACGCACTTGTGAATAGAAGCCGCTAGTCAGAGTCTAGCAAACAACGCGATGTCTGGTAGTGGGTACGCAATTACATTCCGGAAAGCCGATTTCAAATGTTGTATTATTATTCGAGTTTTTTTTCGTTGTAGTTGTTGTTTCGAAGTGAATGGATATCATTTGGTTTTGCCAGTTGGCACGGAAGTTCATACGATGAAGTTCACATGTGTGTGTGTGCTCACATAGGGAACAAATGTCAGCCAGTTCATGTCTTTGCGGAGTTGTGGGATATGTTAGTCGCGCAAAATTCAACGGCAACGGAAATAGTTTTGATTTTAATGGCGGCAATTTGTGCCCGAAACAAGTGCTAATGTGTGAGATGCCATTCCATTTGAAATGTAGTCATTCGGAATGGAAGTCTTAACGGATTCATTCACTTTTGTTGTCGTCATTGTGCGGGCCCGGCTTATTGGTGTAGTCTATGAAAATTGAGGCGATTAAATCGCTTTCAATTGTTCTAAAACATGCCGCCGTTGAACATGAATATATATGTACATAGCTGGGTGGGAGGTTGCATATTTAAAATGGTAACTTTTGTAGTGATGGCTTAATCCGTGATTTCATTTGAAATTTGAATCAATTACATGAAATGAATTGTTGTTCTTAATTGTACGAAACAGCAAAGATGTGCATATGAATAACAAAGAACCATTTTGGACAGTTATGTACGTACGTCTATGAAGTGGTACAGGACGATTGAAATATGCGGATGAAAACAATATACAACTGCATCATTACCCTTTTCAATAAATTTATCCATGTACAGATCTGGGATGGATCGTAAAAATGGATCTACTTCTGCTAAATATATTACGATGGTGGGGGTTTACCAGAGTATCCTTGCATTTTATGTAGGTTTTGAAAAATAATTGCTAGTTCCAGAAATCGGGTATTATTTTCTTTTGTATGAATTTTATATTATTTAAATTTGTTGACCATCTGTAAAGAAAATACCGAAAAGGGTTGCATCCAAAACAGTGGTATGTTTAAAATGGATTCAAATTTGATCAGAGTTTGTCAACTTTTTTTCTGTGGATCTAAAACCCGAGCTTACGTAAATTGTTACTAATGGTAGTATTATAATTCTTAGTATATATTCTATATGCTTCCTATTAGTCGATAGATTTAATATCATATCAAAGGTCAGCTATCCATTTTTCATACACTGACAATTGTTCTTCCGGGAGGGAACACATTTGAACAACGCTCATGAAATTTTGGTTTAAATTAAACCATAAGGTGGAGTGTACACTAAATTTGTCATTCCGTTTGCAACAACTACAAATATCACATTTCTCGATTAGAATACAATTCTATGTCGTTTTTCGAATGTCCGTTCTGTTTTTATAGCACATTCCATATTTCCGAATTTCAGGGTAGCTCCCATATAAGGGTACAACCCCCCCAATATTCGGTACTTTGGGGATTATGGACACGTTTTTCAACTGAATTGGCACATGTTTCCGGACCATCGGTGAAATTACGATAGCTATCGCATTACTTAATATAGACCCATCAAATGGGATATATAGGTTCACGTTTTAGTTTAGCCCCAATATAACAACATTGGGTATTTTGGAGATTTTTCAACAGAATTTTATGTAATTTAGTATTTTGGGTTCTTATTATATTACATATGTCTGTAACAAATTATTAATATTGACCTATGTTTCGGGGTAGCACTCATATAACGGTACAGCCTAATATTCGGTTTTATTCGATTTTCGGCATTTGTTTCAACCGAATTGGCAGCAATTTGGTATTTTGGGTTCTGTTTTTATAGCACATTCCATATTTCCGAATTTCAGGGTAGCTCCCATATAAGGGTACAACCCCCCCAATATTCGGTACTTTGGGGATTATGGACACGTTTTCCAACTGAATTGGCACATGTTTCCGGATAGCCTCCATACAATGGGATTTCGGGATTTTATGCATGTCGATTGGCATATTTTAGAGTAAACATATGACTGCATGAGACTACCTTGTATAAATATATACCATATTAATATTGAACCAAGTTTGAATGCTGTCCTCATATATAACATCTCATCTGTACTAAAAATTATTAATTTCACCCAAGACGGTATATTAGGAATTTTAGACACGTTTTTCAACATAATTGACTTTAATTTGTATTCACATCGTCTGTCAAATTTAAATACCAAAAATGATCAATATTGATCACCATTTTTAAATAGCCACATAAAAACCTCTTTTATCGGTATATACAAGGTCCTACGATAACATGCGTTTTCACCTAGGAGCCCGCCATTAAATTTACATATTTTGAATGTCATCCTCATTGTCAGTTTGCTTTACTTGATGTCGCTGACAATTTGCATGTGATATTCATGTAATGCAATATTTTTTGCTATCCAAATGGTAATTTGGCATCAGACCAAATCACATGTTCACATTTTTTTACAAAATTTAAGACGTTCTTTAATATGTTTGCTTTATAGGGCTGATTAATTTTCTTAACTACTGCAACTAACATATTTATTTATCGACTTGGATGTTATTTTTGGTGTTTTAGTGTCTATATTCCTCATTAAACGTTCAATATGTCGAGTATCTGCGTCAGTTAACAACCTCAGGCGACCTGATGTGATAAATTTCGATAATTCCTTATTGTAATTGACTATTATTACATATTTATCTATTTGTCTGCATGACTGTCCGATATCAGTCAGAACTACTAAATTTCAAAATTGGTTTTTGAAATAGCTAGCTAAATGTTTTAGTAGGAAATTGACGTTTTAGTAGGAAATATATCAACATTCGTATACTTTTACAGTCCACTGTATGTAGATTATCTTGTGTGGTAATGATAATATTAAACCATATAAGACTGTGTATTAAATCTCTTATATCTGTCCTCAATACCTGAATAGATTTGACATCAGATGACAGGTCAGCCGTCCATCTTTCAACCACCCGCAAATTTTATTTCGGATGGGATTCCCTATTGACGGATTATCTTCAAATATATATTCTTTGTCCAGATCCCCCTCTCCAAGTAAAATTTCAAGGCGTTCAAATCATAATTGTGACCTGTTGAACGCTCAGTAAAACATACAAAAATAATGTGTTTGCCCAATTCATTACCTTCATTTAGGGGTAGTCTATGGTCAGAAGCGAACATACATGAAAAATTTCTTGACGATTGGTCCAAAACTGCGAAAAAACATGGCTAGATCGATGCAGCTAGTCTAAATATGTTCGGTAGAATAAAAGGTGAGTCACACAAACGTATAATACCCCCACAACATAGTTGTCGGATATAGGACTAAATAAATCATTATAATTGACATCACAAAGTACATAGTACAAAGTACATAAAAGTATAAATTTCATATTCTGAGGCCTTCAACAGACAATGTCATCTCGGATTCCATTTCAATTGCCTCGTTAACATTGTTTGATTCACATTTTAAGTTCTATATTAAAGGTTTGTGAAATCTTGGCGAATATTAGGTTTTCAGAATAATATTTCAAAGTGGTAAAACGCAATAATATGCACCATAAATGTAGGAAATTCCGTAAACTGGCCGATTCGATAATAACCGGTATTTTGTGATAGTAACAGTTTCTACTTCAAAAAGAGAAACAATAATCATACCACTGAAAGTGATTCCATTGTGTCCGAAAATGTCTTACCATCACTATATCCATTCTAGCCGTATTTGATATTCCAAAGAAATATTTCCGTTATTTTCTATAAATTGAAAACATATGTTCCGTCTATCAAATTGAATCTCTGCAAAACGGAACAGCAAATAAACATTTTATTTACAGACATTTTAAATGATATCACGTACGTTCAATAAGTTCTGGAACCGACACATACAGCCGCAGACGGTATCCTTAAAAAAAGAATAAAACACACACACACAATAACACAAAGAAGACGGAAGAAAATTCGAATACGGCAACAACAACATGAAATAGTAGTTTTTCTCACGACCAACACGGAAGACTTTGTCTTGCCACATCATTGCACACATCGCTCACAGCAAGCGAAAGTCCCAAGAGATAGTTCATCATCCTTATTGTTATAGTCCATCATCATCATCATCGTCGTAGTCGTCGTCATCCTCATCCTCATGCTCACTCTCATTCAGGTTCATTTCTCTTGTACTGCTGCTTCCTTGTTGTCATCGTTACGAACATTATGAGCATAGTCATCATTACAAACATTTTCTTGAATGCCGAAACGACGTTTACATGGAAAAGACAATTTCCGCAAGTTTCCACCTTTGTGATTCTGTTTTGTAAACATTTTCGTGTGAATGTTGGTGCGTGTGTATGTATGTAGTTGTTGGTTATATCCCGAAGGATGGTACTAAAAGTATCCTCACCAAATCACAACCACAAACATTTCGTTTATTTTACTGCATTCTGCCTAATAAAATATTTAGTTGCTTTTATTGACATGTACGTCGTAGTCCTCGCCTTTGTCGTTGTTGTTGTTTTTCAGTTGAACAGTAGTTGGACTTCATCGGAAAAATTGCGTTGGATGGCCTTCTTTGGGTGTTTGAGTTTGTGTGTGTGTGTGCGATGTATCCTTTTCAGCATTTACATTAACATGTTTGGAATTTATAGCTGAATAGAAATCCATCACAAGTCCACAGACAGGAAAAGCGGTAGAATAAATGATGTTGAAATACATGGAATTGCTATGACGTACAAAAGATAAATAAAAACTTGGCAATATGAGCACACGTTTTCTTCACGTCACTAAGTGTACAAGTGTGCGTGCCATTAGCCTCTACCGACTTGCGAGTGTTACATTAATAATTTATGATGATGGCGGAAGAGTTTACATTCATTTAGAAAATATTACTGGCAATATTGTGCAAATGATTGCTTGATGTCTATAGTAAAATTGAGTAACAATAAAACTGCGGAGAAAATCCGATGTTTGGGATGGATAGAGTACGATTTTCCATAAATATCATCTCCATAGCATTTGCATGTGTAACACTTTGCCAACATGAGCAAATCATATGTAAAGGTTCCAGTCTAGCATAAACTTACATATGTGAAAAAGATATATTCAAGCTGTGACCACTGCGGGAAATTCCGGTTTGCGCATCAAAACTAGAAAATAAATTCAAAAATCACTCAAAATCGAACTTCAAAATGTCAGCTGCATTTAAAGGTAGATACAGATAAATTTTCGAAAAATTGTATATGAGGGACGTAATTCTCATTTTGTAGGCTTCCACTATTACTTTGGCACAAAGACCGTGAATTCAGTGACTCAGTTATAAATCGAGAAAAATACATAAACAAATCTAGGTTGCCGCACACTGTTTTAGCCGTTTTTATACCCTCCACCATAGTATAGGGGTATATTAATTTTGTTTTTCCGTTTGTAACTCTTCGAAATAATCATTTCCGGCCCCATAAGGTATATATATTCTTCATCTGCGTAAAATTTAGCCATGTCCGTCGGTCTGTTGTAATCACTCTAGCCTCTAAAGGAATTGTGATAGATCACCAAAATTTTGCATAGAGTCCTTTTTTGTCTGCAGGCAGGTCAAGTTCGAAGATGGGCTATATCGGTCCACGTTTAGGTATAGCTACCATATAACGGTGCCCCCTAATTTTCGGTATTTCCATACCAAAAATTATAAATATATAATTTTTGGTATGGAAATACGATACCCGGAATTAAGTATTTTGGTGGTTTTGAGTTTTTTTTCGACTGAGTTCGCTGTAATTTAGTACGTTGAGCTCATATGGGACATCAAATCCCTCCACAAAAAAATATAAATATAGGTCTATTTTTCGGGTAGCCCCTATATAAGCGTACCCTCTAATTTTCGGTATTTTGAGGTTCTTGAGCCCGATTGAACCCCCTTTTTATATTGAAATAAGTAGCTGATTTGTTCTGTGTGTTGGGGCTTTCTCCATACAGGCGTATTCTATCATAGCATGGGGGATATTCGTTACTCGAAAATGTCAGTTATTACCCTACAAAGTATTGAATTTAAAGGCGGTTTAGCCATCTGTTGTAATCGTTTCGCCTTATAAGGATATCGTGATAAAAACTCGAACCTGACGATGATGAAATATATCAGCTAGCATTTAGGCATCTCACCCATACAATTATACCTCCTGAAGGAAAATATTGAGATACAAAACTAAAATATGGGGTTTGAAATGGAGCTATATTGGTCATTAATTAGGCATAGCCCCTAATATAATGACAACCCCCAAATGTTCACTAATTCCTAGCTATGTAATCAATATTAGTCCCTCTTTGCAGTAGTTTAAGGATTTTATAAACATGCTCCACTCGATAATGTCGGTCCACGTTTTGTGGTTTTCAGATTTTAGGAAAAAAATCCATTAAAAATTGTTGAAATTTGTATTTGGTGTACATCGACTCGTATATCGATCGATTTGTAGAATTGTCAGTGTAGGTTCACTTTACGGTTTGTTCCCTATATTTTCAATTCCAATGTTCGGCCCGGCCGAACTTAACTCTTTTTACTTGTTTTACATAAAGTAGACACATCTTCCATGCAAATACACATTGGAGGTCAATATCACAAAAAGTTTGCAACGACAGATCAATAAATTTTAGTTATAAAGACGTGAACCTCGGCTTCAGCTACCTTAAAGAATTGACAATACTGTCAATATGTGTATAATGTTTAAATGTTAGAATGCCCCGATTTCATAATTTTTGGGAGTAACTGCAATTTGACCGTTCGAGGGACCATCAAAATGAGCGGGTGTTCAAACACTTCCAAAACGGGGATGTTCAATATACACATGAATATCTTTAATCTGATAATATTATTGTTAATTATTGCAAGACAAATATTTTAAACATTCAATATGGATGTTCTATTGTTATACTATAATGACAAAAATGGTTCTCAATTTATGATATTTCTATAAGTCTATTATCTAATCATTTTTACTATAAATCATATTTTAAAAACTATAAATTTTTAAATAATTCATACATCAACATTTATTATTAACAGAAGCTTTTTGACAACAGATTAACACATAATCTTAGAAATTGGTTTCCTCAATATATGCTCGTTAGAACGAGAACAAGAAATTTGTGTATTAAATTACGTATGACATAAAATGATCTGATCAATTCAGATACATTACCATAACAATGACAATTCGCATCATAGAGTCGGCATCGAGCCTAACAAGTCTACAATCAAGGTGTATAACTTTTAGAATTTTGTTTACATAATTTTAAGAATTTGTGAACAGAAAAACTTGTTTTCAAATGTTGTGTTGAACCGAAGTTTAAATTCCGCGATTGGTAAACATAAGAATATTTTCAATGAGAAACTGAATATTTTATTGTGAATTGATAAATATATATATATGTAAATAATATTATATTATTGGGCGAAATTCGGTACTAAAAATGTTTGGAAATTCACTCCGAAAATCTGGAATGGCAAATTACAGCTCATTCACATGGCCTAAACTTTCAAAATGATTGTTTTACGCGGTCCATACAAAACCAGATGTATCCCATTTGCAATACAAGACATCCTAGAAGTAGTTAAATTTCAAATCTCAATAACTAGTATACATACAGATTTAGTGATTATACGTCCATCTGTTGTAAGCACGCTGCCTTCCAAAGGAATTGTGATGCAAACTCAAATTTTGGACTTTTTTTACAGGTAAATTCTAAAATGGGTTGTATGAGGCAACGTCCTCTTTTACTCATTTTGGATGGCTTAGCCTTATTTTTTCTCATTTCTCCCCTTTGTAGGAAATTCCCAAATAATTATAACAAGAGTTTTGCGAAGGACATTAAAAATCTGAATTATGTCAAAAGTAAAAACCCAGAAGGAAATTATTAAAGTTGGACGGGGCCGACTACACCACTTTGAGTATGCAACAGATGCATAATAAAAGATGTCGCATTTGACAATCTGACACTGACGAGGTATTTGGAGCGCCATTTACTTATAATCTGAACCAATTCCAACAAAACTTGACACACGCTAGACTACACAACCTGCCGTACATTGAGTCTTTGGTTCCCTATTTACTTAAAAACGGACGAATATACATATGGGAGCTATATCTAAACTGGAGCTATATCAAAATCTGTACCGATTTTTCACTATTTCAATAGGGTTCGGCCTTAGGCCAAATAAATGAGCTGTGCCAAATCGGATCATAAATGCGACCTATACTTTGTTTACAATTTAACATGGTCAGTAGTTCCACGGAACTCTAACTTTCTGAGGATGTTTATTCCAAGCCTCGACAATATTTCTTGAACGATTAGAGGTCAACGGCGCCTTTACACTGGCGTATTTTCCGAATACTACTAAAATTCAGTACAGCCCTTCTAATTACTTGTCGGCTCGAAAAAAACATTAAAAAAATTAAGATTTCGGTCCATTTCATCCCAAAATGTGTCCTTCAGGGGTAAATATATACGCCATAGAATACAATTTTTTTTTAATTTTTTCACGCAAAAGTCAGCGTCTATTTGATCCGCTAAATATTGACCAATCTTTACCATAAAATGCTTCTTCTTTATCCAGATTCCCTTCCTTGTGTAAAATTTCGTGGTGTTTGGATTGTACTTGTGGTCTCAGAGCGACCAGAAAAAAAGACAAAAAATTAAATTTTTGGTACATTTGATCTCATTAAATTTATCTGTACCAAATGAATAGGGGTCTTCATTAGCCAGAACCCATCCTACATGCAAAATTTCGTGACGATTGGTCCACAACTGTAGCCTGCATCGTGTTTACAAATTATAATGGACAGACGGACGGACGGACACAAATGTCTAGATCGACTCAGCTGGACGAGATATATTTAAAGGTGGGTCTTGGACCAATATTTCGCGGCGTTACAAACTCTTGGAGCTGCACAAAGCTATAATAACCTGACAACAAAGCTATAATAACCTGACAACATGTCTGCATGAGACAACCTTGCTAAGGTAGATGTGCCCTGATTACTACAATTGAATTTGAACTAGTAATCAAACAATAAATATGAAAAATATTAATTTGATGGAGACAATATATCAGACCAAACAATTGTAAAAATGTATTAAAATCGAAAATACTATAACAGCCAATTATGTGAAATTTTGGTTTCGCAGATTCCGTTTGCTTTCAAAAAATGCCAACTGTGAATGGACTAAATCAAATATACCATAAGTGATTAAACCAAATTTTAAGGCCTCCGACCTTTTAAAATATTGAGGAAATTATTGGGATGTCAAAGTAGTGGATAACTGAAGTTTAATTCAAAATCAATCACGTAGTACGAAATTTAATTTAATGAATCATGATTTTACGTACGTTAACATGTAAGACATAATGGGTCTCATGCATAAAAACGAGCAAAAGCGATGAGTTGAGTCAAGTAAGCAATTGCTCGTAAGTTGAGTTAGATCGAACAGCAACTGCTTTTGCTCAATTTCGTATGCATAAAAATGAGTTCAAACCAATTGCAAATACTTGAGCAGAGTGAGATCAAACATCTAATTGTTATTAAAATGCAAGCAAGTGGAAGTGCATTTTTAGTACAACAAAAATTAAAGAAAATAAATATTTACTTGGAAAAAGTCAGTTAACAAGTGTCAAAGAAATGAATCAAACATTTGGAATAGAAATAACGGATTATATTATTATTATTATTATTAGGGTTTATATTATTATAATCCGCACCATAGGGCGAAATGCATATACGCCACACATCGAAATATTTATCGAAGACCTCGTAAAGTATATGTATTTTCCTGATCAAAATCAATTATATCCATACCCGTCTGTTGAAATCCGAATATTTGCAAATACTTGGCTAATATTACTCATTTTTTTTCATTCCATTTATAAATTCTCGAGACCCCATAAAATATATACACTGGTGGTCAAAACTAAAGCAATTGAAATTGCAAACTGAATTAACGACCCGAAACTTTTTTTTGAAAATAAAGTTATATAGAAAGTTTTTTTTAGAATATACACGTGACGTTTATTTCGAAAAAAAAAATAAATTCTATTGAAAACTACATTGACCCAATTTTGATTTTTTCTTTTTTGTATAAATAAGCAAATTTAGCTAGTAATCGACAGCAAAACCGTTATTATTGATTACACTTACAAGACATTGAACCTATGCGATCCAAAATTTGATCCTTTGATGCACTATTCCTCACATCCTGAACCTTTGGGAAGAGGTTATGTTTGTTAGTGAATCCCTTTGAATTTTGCTATCGATGATGATCCAAAGATTTTTCTATAGGGTGAAAATCTGATGATTGTGTTGGCCATCATAAAATCCGGATTTTAGACTCCCGCAACCAATCGTTGACATGTTTTGGTTTATATTTGGGGGTTATTGCGAAGCTTCAACACAAAATGTTCACAATTACTGACAATTATTCCTTTTAGTGTACGCGAGTCAACTAAGAGGCATGCTCAACAAAAGTTAAGCAAGAGCTCAAAAAATTAAGCAAAAGCTTGTTTTTATGCATACGAAAATGAGAACAATCTCATCCAATATCAGTTTCTAAGTTCAAACTGAGCAAGAAGAGATCAAACGTGAGCAGTGAGTAAAAGGAAATACATCAAATTTTATTATGCATACGACAAGCACCTTTTACTCAAAAAATCGAGTCCGAGCTCAAGCTCACTTTTTATGCATGAGACCCAATATCATTCAGCATGTTCAATTCTAAACTAGAGTAACGAAATCGCTTATAAATACGGATATGGATATATAAGTATAAGCGATTTCGTCTATATTACTGCAAATTTACCTCTCTTTAACACTAGAAAGACGGGAATTTTGTATATACCTATATTGCGTAAAATCGGTCAAAATGACTTCATTCTGAAAAATTTTTTATTGTGTAAAGAAATTTTTTTAAACTATTTTTTTAATATTTGTTACATTATTTACAATCATACAAAACGTTGTTATTATTTGTTTTCGGTGGTAGGGCTCTCGGGTTTCCCCTTTTGAAAAATAAGAGCGCGGACAAAACGTTCGAAAAAAGAGGAAGGCTTTACTCTAAGAGTGAAATCGACTGGAAATATAAAATTAATTTTTCCCGATTTGTGTGTTCGTATGTGTTTCTAGAGTAGCAAACGGGTTTCGATGTTGTTGTACCGATCTGGTCATATAAGAAATTTACTTTATACAGTAATAAAAGTAGTTTGATTATTTAATATAAAAAGGTCAAAATGACCGCTTTTAGGCTATTTAGGTATAGCACATGTGAGTACGGGGAATGAAAGAGGGGAGGAAGCAGCTACTATGATTAATAAACGTAGTTCTATGTGGTAGAAAAAGTCACCAAATTTTAAAAAGCTGAGTCATAATATACACAATTGTTTTTGTACTTGAAATTTAAAAACCGTCAAAATGACTGCCCTCGGCAATCTAGTGTTAAATATAAAGTTCTGACAAACTCCACAATGGTTTGCTTTGCGGAATGTAATGTCCTTTGCTGTTATTAGTGTTTTTTGTTTAGAAGAATGTCTACCTAGAAAGTATTGAAGGCATTATCACTTAATACCTACCCAAACCACACCAAACTCCAGCTATACAGCGTGAACAAAATTATTTATTTACCATAACAGCCTATTGACTTGGTTAAACATTAATGCTAATTATTTACGTTAATTGCCCATTAACTTTATGAAATACAAAGAAGTGTGGAAAGTCTTGGTTTTAATGTATTATAAACGCATGAAAAATAATGCCGAATAAATTAGGTATTTTGTTAAACCTTTTAAACACAAGAACGTGGATATACGAAATGCATTTACTGATTGATTAAACATCATGAAGTGAGTTGCCAGCGTTATTGAAGAGTCACAGTAGTCTGGACATAACCACAAAAACCACATAAAATTACTGTATTTTATGTGTCATAAAATATGTCTTTTTTATTCTTAATTGTGAAGAAATGCCGAACAAATTCTATGTTATATTGAATCTAACGCCGGACCCAATTTTTGTTCCTGTATTTTAGATCACCGATATATCCCAACCTTTTTACACAAGCACAATGTTTATGAGTAAACGCCCTCCACAGATTTTTAATACGTCGTTGAATTCTTAGTCCAAATTTTTCCTGAAAATTTATATATTTTAGTAGTGTTGGCGGGTTATTTGGGATACCATTTGTATTTTGTTTTTGCAAAATAGTCAGGCTTAATCCCAGTATAAAAAAACAACTATTTATTAGTGGGGAATGTATGGCATATTTTGCAAAAACGAAAATTTATATATTTTTATATAGTAATTTTTATTAAAATAAAACTAATTTAAATTAGTATTAATATAATTCGTAAGATTCCGTTCGCGGTCTTTATAAAAAATCAATCACTTTGTATTTTCTTGGATAAAATGTATTTGCTTAAAAATACTTTGGATAACACCACTGTGCACAATTCAAAAAGTTTTTAAAGAAGTTTATTCAACCGTCATAAAATTAAAAGCTTTGAGGAAAAAACAGAACGGAAACATTCTATTCTTTATCAGACTTTACCCAGTTCAGTTGGCAATCATCATCTGCACACACACGCACACACTTTTACAACTATTGATTTAATGTCAAACACATTGGGTGACGGGGGATGTCCTTTAGACGGGTTTTAAGTTATTTGTTTTTAACTGTGGAGTAAAATAAATCAGATTTTTGAAATTTCATTTGAAAAAAAAATAGGTGTAACAAATGGTAGTATTTTAGAATATACTTCGGGTGTTCGGTATTATAATTGAGAAATAAGTTTTAAAATATATCTATCTAATTTTAATAGTTTAAAGTTTCCCTAGGCCCTACGATTCTGAACTTTACTTTGAGTTCCGACTTCTTCACTTCCAGCACTTTTCACTTTTAATTAAAATCTATATTCCATTTGTAACTACTGTCATGTCCCGCTGTGGACTTCTATGTGAGCAGAGCATGGGTACCGTTCCTTTCTGTTTTCGCTATTAAATCTCTTTTAGATTCCTGACTGTTTTTATGTACGGGAGAGTAAAGTAAATTTTATTTTATGTCCTTGTGTCGGCGGCTGCTCCTGCTGCTGTCTATTGTCGTAAAGAAGGGAAACGACGAATCTGTTTACAGTCGATGGCGGTAGTCATGCGATTTTTTGGGTGAATTTTTATGACATTTTAAGTAGTCGTAAAATGGAACACTTGATGGGACATTAATCGACGTTTATACACTGTTCAAACACATTCGAAAGTGATGAAAAAGGAATAGGAATAAGCGCCGGTATTTGGCAAGCAACGCTGCACATAAATCCATATGTGTGAAAGTGTTGAAAGTTTCGATTGGGGCACGGGTTACATTACTTTGCAACATATGGTACGGACTTGATTTTCAATCAGTTCTGTTTTCGGCAACTTGGCCAAAACCATAAAAACTTTTATATTTTTATTTTGTTTGTATTGATGGAAGACCTTTTCACCCTCCGACTTATTGGACAAAACAAAATAGTTCGTTAAAAGTTTTCGTTCCATATGTGATTTGGCCAATATGTTTCTTCGTCAATTACGGACTTAAATACATAATGGGAAGATCTAATAAGGATTTGGAATTTGGGCTACCAAATGTGACATAATCAATAGAGATTGTAATGTTTGGGGAAGCAAATCCTCCTATATGAAATAAAATATTTACTTAAAAACTTATGCTGACGGATTAACGATTTTTTTATTTTGTTACGAAAATATGTTTTATGATACGAGCATGTGGGAACAACATAATAATATATCAAATGGGAAATATGACCTTTTACCCTATGAGGATATTTAAATCTGTTTGTGAGAACTAATTTATCTTTCGGGCTTCTTGGATGTTGAAAATATCTTTGCAGAAAATTATCGTAATAAGTCAACATTTGTATACAGTCCTCATGTAAGGTTCCGCATATTTTTTGTATCTTGAAGGTATTAGTAACATTGTTTTACACCAAAGGCTGTAATTTGGCATCCGAGTTCATTGTGGATATACAACTTTCCATGCTTTGATATAGTCCTCATATAAATGTATACGTGTTTTTTCGTGTATTTTGACTGCATTTTCCGACTAAAGAGGCTGTCATTTTCCATTACGTGTTCTCGGAGGGTGAAAACATTTTTGATGAATAGAAAAACATTTCTTCAGAAAAATGTTTCAATGTCATATTTTTACATGACCCACAAGCAATGACTCCACTTGATTAAACATGTTGTCCAATATGAATCTTTTAACTTTAGCTTTTATTTTCTATCTACATATATAAACAAATCGGGACGACCGAACTTTTCGCACTTGAAATTGATAAATGGACAGTAAATAGAACTACTAACCTAATCACAAAAGGCTCGTACCACTTATTAAAACTTCAGTTTCACATCTCTCTAACCCCCGTACACTTATTAGGTGTGGCATTCCATATTTCACTAATTTTTCTCCAGTTAGTTGAGGTTCATATTTTAACAGCCTTTCCATTATAGTTCATGCACTTTCAGTTAGATTAGTTATTGGATTAATAAGGATACTATTTTACTGAGAGCACAAATATCTATCTTTTGGGTGACGTAGTGGATGAAAGATGTCAAGCAATGGCTCTGATTGGCTTTAACATGGCAAAGCCCAGGCTTATTTTGCTCCTCTTTCATCTCAATTGTGGACACAGACCTCCCCGCAGAAGGCATTCCTCCTGTGTTTTATACGTTGAATCGGACCACTGCCTTGTAGTAATCAAGTTTCGCACTCGTCTTAATGTAGCAACAAAGGTGCGATCTAACATAACACGGAAATTCGACGTTAAAACGTGCAAAAAACAGCAAGCAGAAGCCTACTACGCTCAACCTACTCACCCGTGTCCTGTGTGAAGCCAATGGTCAATGACATTATTGAACTATACCAATGCGGCTTTGGACCTGACAAACCGGCCCGCCACATCGACACATTCTACCTATAAAGCCGCATTCGACAGCCCTATCCGTTCAGACGTGTTTAAAACCATGTTTGCTCTCGACAAATACGGCTCTGCAGGATAACTTTCACTGGCACAAGGTCAGCAGTTAAAATCAGAACGGACTTCTCGGAGCCCTTAAAAACCAAACGAATGTTCAGACAAGGTGACAGTTTATCGTGCGACCTCTTTAACATCCTGCTGGAAAAGGTCATACGAGAGCCAATGGCACTCTGTACACCAAACAGCACATGTTACTCGCCATAATAGACATAATGGGTCGAACATTGCGAGCTGTAACAGCCACCTTGAAGAAATTGAGAACAAATTGTGAGAATGGATGAATATGTCCCAGCTAAAAAGGCAAATAAAAGAAGACATTTCGAAACATTTTCTTTCAAATTAGAAGAGCTGTACACAAGACAGGCGCGACTGGAAATTTTTTTGAAGCTTAGCTTATGGAACAATCCACAAGCCATAGGTTCTCAATCCAAATAAGATCTATATAAAGACCAATTTGTTTGTATAGACCCCAAATGGTATAGACCAATGCACTATAGGTAATTTAGTCAGTGTTTTAGGCAAAAAGAAATTTTTCCAATTTTGAAAAAAATATCCTTTTTGATGGCAATATAAAAGGAAAACATGTAAAAATTTATGATTCTGTACGTTTTTTGCGTAAAAGTGTCTTAAAATCGGCGAAAATCGTAGCCAAACTCTAAGTTTTGAAAATTAAAGAAATAAACAAATTTAAGAAATTAAGGCGTATTTTAAAACTTCTGAAACCGCTAAATACAAAGCATAAATTTAAACATGGAGAATACACCGAATTTTGATTACAAAATAAATAACATGTTATGATGTTTATTTGTTTTGCAATAAAAATAGGAATCTTGGAAATGCTATCACTATTTACCCGGCTTTCCAGAAGTTAGAGATGTAGATATTATAAAAATGTTTTAGATACATTTTCTTTCCAATTTCCACCTAATTTTCCAGTTGGATCCAGATGTATATTTTGAATGTACAGATTAAAAACAAATTCATTTTACCCGTCTGTTCTAAAATATACAGTGAATTTCAAACTGTAAATTCAACCATATGATAACCAATTTGTTTACAAACAAATCACCTTCCAAATAAACGTCAATAGAAATTACCATTTCCGCCCTAACTTCTGTAAAAGTAAAATTCTTTCTTTCTCATCTGGAACTCGTGGTGTAAAGACTTAATCAGTAGTATATACTACCTATATAAATATTTAACTAAGCCTTTAATAATAGTGCAGATTTTTAAAAATCTCCTAACAGAGTTGCTAAAAGAACAATCATTGTTAAGATATTATTTAATAAAAACGGCAACATTTGTACTCCAAACATAAAACAGGTAAGAAAAGTGAATTTCAAGACTAATATATATTTTCGTCAGATAGGTCGAGTCAAAGTGTAAATTATATATATATATATATATATATATTTTACTCTAATTAAAGTGGTGGATGATTTGGATGGTGCCCAGAGAATTAAATTTGGAATCTCTCCTACTAGAGTTGTCCTGCCCAACCACAGGCTGAGTAGGCGCAACCCATAACTGATTCACCATCCATCTATCCTATACAAATGTCTACATATAGGTTTCCTTAGTGGAAATTTAACATCAAAGCAGGAAAGATACACAATCCACTCACCTTAACACTCCAATATATGGGAATACGAAGATAAAGCAAACAATCAGTAATTCTTCCATTTCCATATTCCATTCTATATTCCAGATATACAGGACGCATTAAATTCCCGAGAAATAGTTGGTAAAACACCCAAAGTTTGTAGCACAAAGAGCACATAACACTTTATTAATACGCTTTAACAACAACAACACAATACCGAAACAATTCCGTTTGAAGACACGTCGCTTCAATCATAAAAAAACAAACTGCGAATGATCAGACTTTTTATGTAAAAAGAAGAAGAAGATCATCGATTGGCAAAGAATATAGTAATCAAATCAAACCGATATAATAATTAAGAATCACCAATAAGTTGACCTATATTTGAAAGAAGGAGAGTTGTAAGAGAATTATAAATAACTCGCATGCGATATTTTTTTGTCTTGTGTTACATACATACAATTTTGATTATTCACCTTTATAATGTATTTTTTACAACTTATATTAAGCATTAGTTTATAGTCAAAATGAATTACTAAATTTATAACAATCAAAGGAATATATGATTAAATGAACTGCCAAATGCCTAAATAATGATAATTTCTCGAGGGAGTAATCTGTTCCATGGAGTAAAGAGATTACCAAGGAAAGGTGGGGAACACTCCGGTGACATGACATCTCGTCACCCTTGGTAAGTATTTGGATCCCAGGAATTGCTTAAATGGAAAATTGAATCTTTCTCTATCAAGAATTATATGGTGACATAATGGCATGATGATTCTTTAGCTATGTATATGTGCTCCAGGTAATTTACACCAAAGAACCTCACCTATCCGACAAGAGCTAGTCGAAGAAAATCTAGCATGACACCCCAGGTGTAAAGTACATGGTGATTCCGAAAACGCACGTAACAAACATGACTCGTAAACCACAAATAGGTTGTTGGATTATGAGAAAAAATCTAAAAAGTGGGGAAGAGGAAATGGCGGGTTGGGTTCCCCTTAGAATATAAACCACCAAAAATTTACTTTTTTTTAGCATTTATTAAAAATAAAAAAGAATACATATGAAAAAAATTTTGTTCAGTATATCCAGTGTTTACTGTAATCGTGTCCGATGCTTTTATCACACTTTTAGATATTAATAACTTTAAGGAGTATAAATGGGTACTGAATTAATCATTATTAATGCATTATACAATAATATACAACATTGTAATAATTATTCCTTTAAAAATCTAATCGCGGGGTCGAAATTTTTGTTAACTTACTGCTCTAATCGTTTTCAATCGTTTGCTGTGTATAAGAGAACTAATGAAAATATCTGAGAAAGAATTAGCTTTGTTCGTTATATGTGTAGTTGCTTATAACCGTTGTCCGTTATATCCGCTTTCTACTGTGGAAATCTGCGTTTTCTCTTTCTTGTACATATAAATCATTTAAAAATTCAAAAAATTGTTAAACACTGCTGTTATTAATTTTTGCCTCAAAAACAGGACAAATTACCTATAGTGCAATGGTATGAAAGTTTATAGAGACCAAAGAAAGTTTATAGAACAAAAGGCGCGTATTAATAAATCCCTATTTTTATCTTTAAATACTTATTGGTCTTTATACAGACCTATGCTCTCGAAGCAGACCTTTAACATGTATTCTCTTCCAATCACCTTCTTTAAAGATTAATTCATCTTTATAATGGCCTGTGGTTTCTATACAGTTCAATTCGACAGTATACAACTAATATGTGTTGTCCAGACTTGCAAGGACCCAAAAACACTATAGGTGAATGAATTAATAAATAAATAATAAATCGATCAGATATAACCCTCAGATTTTACCACAGATGCAGGGCATGCACTTGCATGCTGCTACATTTCTACAAGATTCTTTTGCGAAGGTGACAACGGAATGAGTGGGCAAATAGTCCTCAGCTTCTTTTGACTTAATTTTCTAAAAAATATAACTGTATTAAGAATACTACGCGTTTTCTTATATATTTTCATTATTATTTTATTAAAATTCTGACCATTCTGGCCGATACCCTTCATTATCTAATTTAATCGAAGTTGAAGAATTTTTCGACGAAACAATTAATATGACAACTTCAGCAGAATACTCGTCCCAGAAGAAATAAAACAATAATTTTCACAGTATATAACATATTTTCATAGATTTATATTTTATTTTTTATTTGTGTATACATATAATCCTTAAAATTATATCGATTTATGTATATATTTAGACTTCTTACGATAAGAGAAACCGAATAGAATGAAACAAAATATTGGACATCTAGTAATAGAAATTACAACAAATATAATGAACTATAGAAGTAATACGATAATTTAAAATAGATTAACGGAACGAATAGTCAAACGTGGCCATAACGAACTTTGCGACCATACATATTTGCTTAATAAATTAAATTGTTTGATTTCACTAACAGTTGAAACATTGAAGTTTTGAATTTAATTCGTTATGACCAAACAAGCAAATTCGTAATGACTATAATATTGTTGTTGAAAATAGGATTTAATTAAATAAATTGATGTATTTAAGTCTATAAACAAATGTATTTTTTTTACTATTGTTTTAATGGCAAAAATCTTCTTTGATTAGAAAGTCTTAAACGTGAACACAGTATTTTTTATTTACTTTTTTAAAACGAGATTTTTTATTAAATAAATTATAAGCTTCGCACACAATTTGTTTTGTTAATAATAGTAAAAGGTGTGAATTTAGGCAAAATATCAAAAAGTTTATAATAGAAATGCTACAACTGAGACAATAGAATATTTTACGCATCTTCACTTTTACTTCGCTGACAAAGGAATTCGCATGTTCAAATTTCGATTAATCACCACTGGTGGAAGCGCAAATATGAAACCATTCAACGTTCGATGATCGTTAATATCTCATCATTTATATGCATGATGAGTGTGTGCGTGAGTCTCCGAGTCTAAGTTCACAATAGACCCTAGGGGAATATTTGTATTTTTGTTGAAGATATTTTCGATTGTGATTCTCAGCAAAAGTAAAATTTTTGCATAATAGAACTTTCGATTTTATTATCAAAAAAATTATTGTTACTTTCGTTGTAAACAGAATTGAATTTCTATAGATTTCATTTTTTGTGGAAGTTTTATGGGTTTCTTTTAGTTAATTTTAAATTCATTTATTGTATTTTTGTTGTTGTTGTTTGGTTGTTTTTAACAAAGAACTAATAAACTATTCTTTTGATATTGTTTTTCGTTGTATATATGTATGTATTTGTTTTTTTGTATTTAACTGCCTATTGTATTATGTGTCATAAGTCAGTGTCTCTGTGAATTCAACTCTACAAGGTTGTTGGTTCATCTATTTTTATGTTAAATGTTAATCTCTTATAAAAATAAAAACAAGAAACAAAAATGCCTATCATCAGTATAAATATTTCTTAGTACATATGTAAATATATATAGGTGTGTGTATATGATATTACATAGATATTTAAGATTTGTACAGTGTTTAATTTTATGTTTATAATTATATAATGATGTAAACTATAAAATACGATATGGAAGTTTTTTTCTTTGATATTAGTATGTGTTAATGTCTATATCACTTACAGTATTTACAATTCGAATATATAATGATGTCATATTTATTTTTATTTTATTTATTGTTTTCGAATGTGTTCGGTTTTTTATTGTAATAATTATTGTAAAATATTGGCAGGATTTATTTTAACATTTTATTAAGGAGTTTCCAGTTTACAAATTATTTTAAGTCAATATATAATATATCTAGTATATGCTAGTACAGACATATGTGTCTTGCCTGACTATGTTATTTTGGCCAGACTAAATTATATCATTTCAAAATGCTAACATGCTATATCGAAATAGACATGCTATATTTCATAAAGAGGTTTGGCATTTAGCACATACTTTGCTATGAACGGTCCAAAATTTGATATAATCCCACACAAACGTATCTCCTAATTTAAGGCATTTTAATGGAAATCTGATAGTTCTATACGCATTTTCTATCCGAACTAGCGGTAAGTCGATAAGTATGTTTGAAACATATATTAGTTTTTTTATTTCAATTCCCAAAAAAGATATTGTGTGTGCCACAGGCGACGAAAAGATAAAAAATGGAAACCATTTAAAACGATGTTATTTTTGGCCCTGTCGAAATTTTTATATCCTCCACCATGAGGATGGGCTATAACTAATCGGGAATCAATATTGATAATTTTGGGTAGTAAAATCCTTTTTGGTACATAGATGTAGGGGTACCGTTATATGGGGGCTACACTCAAATTTTGTTCAATATTCATAATTATACCCTTCACCACACTGTAGTGCAGGGTATTATGTTTTTGTGCATATGTTTGTAACAGGCAAAAATAAAAACGAGATAGGTCCATGGTTCCTTTTGAGAATATGCATAGATTCACTTTCTGAGTCAATTTATGTCCGTCCGTTTGTTGATGTCATTTGGACCATGAACAAACCCTATTGAAATTGATGGAAATCGGTTTAGATTTAGATATATCTCCCATATATATTTTCGTCCGATTTTATGTAAATGGTGCATCAAAGTCCCTATATATATTTCGATTTGCACGAAAATTGGCATAGCGTACTGAATTATGTCTAGAGTGATGTGTGCTAATTTTCGTGAAAATCATTTCAGATTTAAATATAGCTCTCATATATATTTTCGTCCGATTTGATGCAAATTGAGTAAGACAAGACCCAAGACCCTTAAGTTCGTTTAACTTTAAGATCACATATTTACGTTTGTTGAATGTCATGTCAAGGTTCCTTCGAAAAGGCCGAAACGTGGGTCAATATTAATAGTTTTAGGTACGGACATGTGCTATACAATTAGAACTCAAAATGCGAAATTACAGTTAATTCGATTGAAAAGCGGGTCCAAAATCCTAAAAATACCGAGTGTTGGGGGGTACCGTTATATGGGAACTCCAAAACCTGGACCGATATATACCATATGCAATACCAAACATCCTAGGAATACTAGAAAAATTTATTCTGATCAAGAATATATAAACTTTATAGGGTCTCCGGTGAATATTTCGAGTTGTTGCAAATGGAATGACAAATTTACTGGGAAAGCGTTAAGTTCGGACAGGTCGGCATTTTTCGATATGGGTGAAGGAAACTAATATAGGAACTGAGTTTTGTTGAAAAGCATGGATAAAATTTGTATTGTAAAAAAACTTTCGGCAATGTTTGTACGAGTTGAGCTAAACAATTGACCTGTACTAACCATTGGACCAATTATATTTTTACCCACAAGGGATCAAAAACTATGACAGGTTTATCAATAACATTTCCCTCCCAGTATGAATTATAAGTATTAAATACCAGAAACTCCGAAAATTATAAGAGGGCTATACCAAAAATTATATTTATACGGATACGGTAAACGGATGATTTGATTTTTTTTTTCAAAATTCTGAAATTTTTAATTTTAAAATATATTTAATCCGAAGACAGCTACATTTGATCACGTTAAATAGAATGCGCTTCCTCAAAAAAAAAAAAAAAAAAAAAAAAAATTAAAAAATCTACAGTTTCCCTTCAATTTATCCAGCAAACACACCTTAAATAAATTTCTTTTAAATAAAAATATTTTTTTGTGTATTCAATTGTTATCATATCTCAAGTGATCATTTATTTTTTTATCTTCGTCACAATTATTTCGTGTAAAACAACTTAACTTGAAATAATTTGTAAACTGACTCTTCTGATATGATATAATGCGAAATAACTTAACAATTAAATTATACAATATTCCAATAAAGTTAATCAGATATGGTCTATTTGGTATTGTAAATCTACTTCTATATACAAATTACATTCAACTTTCTAGTGATTTGATTGAATACAGGGTAAATATGTATAAATTGTGTACGAAAGTTACACGACTTTACAGTCTCATTATAGGTGTGTTACATTTATATTTAAATTTATTTCTATTCACTATCCACGCTCTATGTCTACGGAATGCAATTTAGACATTTTGTAAATGTTTCGATTGCTGCTTAGTTTTACTTGAACTCAGTATATTCCAAAAACGTCTAAAACAACCAGGTTTCTTTTCTATGGCCACAAATCTCTCCTCCTCCAGTATGGTGTCCAGGATGTAATAACTGCTGAGATTGAATGGTGGTGGTGGCAAAATCGGAGGTTGTCATGATATTATACAATTTTTGCCATCGCCATTGCCAGCAGTCGAATTGGTACTGCTGACAGCCATGGGTCCACCAGCACCGTTGGCCGTTGTTACACCACCAATGCTGTTGTATGTATTCGCCTGTTCCATGGCCTGCTTCTTCTTTTTCTCGTAGGCAATGGCATCGTTGGGTACATAGGAGACACGCACACCGCCATAGTGTTTGCGTGCCGGCAAACGGTAAACATAATCGTCCATATCACTGGAGGAACTGGACGAACATGTCGAGCAAATGCTGGCTGCATCACAATTATCCGAATTTCTTACAGCACTTGAACCAGCCTGTGTCTGTGCGTTGTGCAATCGCAAATTGGTCTGATTGATTTGCATTTCGGAGTTGCTACGTGATTGGTTGCGTTTACGTCGTCGCCGTCTAGCGTTCGAGTTGTCTGTGTAGCTCTTCGAACGCGACATGGTGTCTTGAATACTGTGGAAACGTACCTCTTTAGTTGGGTGGCGATTATTTTCTTCGTCCTCATCGTCGTCATCATCATCGTCATCGTCTTTTATGCGTTCGTAATTATCTTGAGGTGAGCTATTAAACCCATTGTCGTTTTCATTATCCAAATCCAGTTCATTGGTAATTTCCTGGGTGGATTGGGTCATATCTGAGGCAGTGGGTGAGTTCAACATGATTTTATCAATACTCTGATAACTGTGAGAATCTTCACCCTTCGATACTAACATATCGGGAAGGGAGGCGGTTATGTTGGGATCTCCAAATATAGTCTTGTCACCATCACAAATATTATCTAAACTAATACCCAACTCGGTCAGATCGATAGGTGGTGGATGGGCCGGTCTAGGTATACCGGGCACTCCAACTGCTTCCATGTTGCGTGCAAGCATTAATCGGCCTAAATCTTCCCGTCTCTGCCTCTCTTGTCGTTCCAACAGATCTCCTGCACTGCCCGAACTTTTGCCACCATGACGATCTTTGCTATGTGAACCCTTACCGGGTCGTGGAGATCTGGCTATTTGGCTGGTAGTGCTGGCACGATGAGTTGGTCGTAATTGTGGACCTGAACTGGTGTCAGATGGTGTTGGCGGTTCACCTTTACTGCAGGCAATCGAACAATAGATTGTTCCACGACGTGGCAAGAAAGGTCGTCCCAACAGCGAACATCGACAGGTGCAGCACGAGAAGCACTGATCGGTGGCATGCCAATGTTGGCCATCGTGTGACATTTGTCCCTGATCGACACCGATAACTTCGCCGCAATAATCACAGTATTCGGCGAACATGGTATCGAAACAGCTGAGGCAGTACGGTTTGCCATCGCGCATTATGTAACGTTGACCTCCTAGCTGGTGATCGCACTCGAAGCATGCAAAATGTTTCATATGCCATGTGCGACCTTCTGCCTCGGTGCATTCGTCAGAGAAGATAATCTGGAAATAGAGAATTGTAATTTCTTTTAGATTTGTATATATCATGGAAAAAGTGGCTTTTGTTTAAATATTCAACATAAGGAATTATATCAATAGGATAAATACGTTTTCTTTTCATTAATTTATTTCCCAATCTCGTCGAACCTCTTTTTTGCAAATATAGAAGATTTCCCAAGAGTTATTGGAGACACTTATACTTTAGGATTTCATTTGAAACCCGATGGTAAATTTGTCAGTTTATTTATCGTAGACCGTTTATACAAATTTCCGTTATTCTAATAGATAACGATGAAATTTTAGATAAAAATGCTCGCAGCTATGTAATAATTTGTTTTTTTTTTTTTGATTTTAATTTTTTTAATATCTCAAAAAATTGTGGAATTTACAATATCAATAAATGTGCCCACAACTATGTGATATTTTCTGCAATCCCAAGCCATTTTTAATATCCCAAAATATCAGCATTTACGGCCTAGTGGCGTCCACAATTAGACTTGCAGTCATTTATGTTTGCCCGACTATGTCAGCATTCTTAAACATGTTTCCTTGTTTATTTTTTCTTGATTTTACTTTAAATGGATTTTATGAATTAAATTGCTAACTACCTAAGCTTGACGTCAGTATGTTCGTCGGACATCCCATCGTCTTTTTCGGTTCTTATTATTGCCTTCACTTTAAAGCAATCAAATTAAAGCCAAATCCCCCATAATAATATTAAATATAATAATGCATCGTAAAAAACTACTTAGCACCAGAATCATCTCGGTTTGCTTTTGAGATATGGAATCATTTCGCCCAACGAAGGATTGGCATGACATTCAAAAAATGCTTTGCCAATGGACAGACAAATTACTGCTGTCACCGACGAACAAGCTGCTTCGGTAGATGTATGCCTTCACCTTCCAGGGTAAAAAGAATAGCAAAGAAAAACGAACACATATTCATATTGTTGTGTTTAGCTTACCTCATCACATGCCGAGCAACGTGGCTTTTGGGTTTCAGCATGATGTCGTCCGCAATAGAGGTTACCATCACGATGGAAATATATTAAATCCACCAGTAATTCCTTGCAGACACAGCACACAAAACAGGCAGGATGCCAGCAGACTTGTGCGCCCAGACGTTGGGCAAAGACCACAATGTCACCGGAGGAAAGTTGTTCGTTGCACTAAAAAAGAAAAGAGAAAAAAAACAAATAAAATAAATATCATTGTGTTTACACAAGCCAATGCAAGGCAGGAAAAAAGTGTTTTACATGTTTACAAATGGATTTGTATTTTGCAGATATAAGCAAATTAAGAAGATGTAGTCTCGCAGTTGAGTACAAAATAAGATTCACTTTTTGATACGGTGATACAGTGGTTTAAGGTTATTGGTTAACTTGGCAAGAGGGGTGGTGGGCGACAGATGTTGATATATATTTAACACTTAGTTTTATATATTATGCAATTTGTTAGTGACAGATTTCGAAGATATTTTGAAGGAGATATTTTTCCTAGAAAATTGTATTTTTATAAAAAAAATGTTTAATTTCGGGATAATATAAAATAGCGGGGGCATTCTGTGAGGGAAAACCATCTAGAAGAATATAGAAATATAGCCTGTTAAATCTGTCTATAGTCGAGCCCAAAATTTCAAACAATTAGGAAGAGGTATTTGAGCTAAATTAAAGCAAGCTATACACATACAAATCTGAAATCTATGAGCAATTGCATGTCAATCACAGAGTGGCTTGGGTTCTTTGGTGTGTATGTAAATCTGGACGGAGAAACACTTATTATTTGGTGCATATTTTGCATGAAATCAGACGGAAATATAGAGCGGTTATATCTACATATTCATACATTTTATAAAATCCAATACACGTTATTCTGGTACGATGAGCTAACATTCATCCCAATCGGCCAAATTTTAGTTATTTGGTACACAATTTAGATAAAATCGGATGAAAATATGAATGGAAGTCATATATAAACCTGAACCGACTTCCCTCCAATATGCAATGCAATATTTCATGTAAAGCGAACAAACATAGGATCCTCGGTAGACCATTTGCATAAAATCGGACAAAAATATATGTAGCAGCTATATCTAAATCTAAACCGATTTTAACGAAACCTTCCACAGTTTAGGTTAAACTAACTTCAGTAAGTTGTGCAAGACGGTGTCTCAATCGGATAAAACTTGACAGTTTGGTGCACCATTTACGTAAAATCGGACGGAACTATATATGAGAGCTATATATTATATAAATCTGAACCGACTTTCTCCAATCTCAATAGGGTTCCTCCTTGCGCCAAATAAGTAAACTGTGCCAAATTTCATCCAATACAGATCATAAATGCGACCTGTACATTCATTAAAATTTAACATGGACACACAGACGGACGGATATGCATAAATCGACTCAGAAAGTGATTCTGTGTATATACTCTAAAAGAATCTATGAATAAAAGAAAATATGCGCATCGGCCATTTTTAATAAAGATAGAAATTTTTTCAAAAATTCTTTTTAAAAATTACTAGTTATTAAAATATTTTATAAAATTTCTAGTAACAATTTTTATTTAACGACACATAACAAAATAACACCATCCATTGGGTAAATACAAACAGTTTAAAGATGTTTTTTTTTTTATATTTTCAACATCTTTCGTGGTTATTAAAATAGGATTTGTGCCTTGAGGACACATTATTATGTTTCCAAAACGACGTTTCACAGCGAAAGGGGTTTCATGGCACTTAACTTTAACCATAAATACCATCTATACATCTGAAATGTGGCAGAGGTTTTTATTTCCATTTAGTGAAAGTGTTCCCTAGAGGTAAACGGGTATAAAAGGAGCACGACGAGCATACTCGTGTGTGTGTTTGTTTTACTTTTAGTTGGTGTGGGTGTCTATATCAATAAAATAACTGAGGCTATTCATTAGGTTTTTAAGTTCAAGGCTGGAGTTGTTTCCTTTGATTGCCTGTAGGGGTTATATGTATTGAATGTTGCGGTTGTAGATTAACACCGAAAATATGCTTGAAGGTTATTGGGAAGATAGAAGATAATGTTTTGGTTACTTTTAATATTTAAAAGTATTTTTATAACAAAATATTAGAACTAAGGACTGAAAACATTAGACCTAAAGGGTTTTAGAGCAGCTGCATTGTACAAATCTGAAGAATATGCAGAAAATATGTATTCATTGAAGTGATTGAGTTCTGCTTTCAAAGTCAATTTTCTCCGCGGAAAAAATTATTTAAATGTCAAAGACTGGACCGATGTCAAAGTATATCTGAATGGACCGATTTGATGGTATTCTGCGCATATTTCGACTCATAGTATATTCCAAATCTTGGGCTTAACAACAAGATTGCAGTATTTCATTACAAACATAACTACATAATAAACAATAATAAAAACGACTACACATAATAGAATAAAATTCTACTTTGATTCTTTTGCTTTCAATACAAAGTTCCACTTCACATAAAATCCTTGAGTGCGCACATATGAGCAGGTCATAGAGATGTGTCTGAAAGGCTTTAAGGATGTTTTACGCTTTGTTGCTTCTTCGTTTTTTTTTATTTTAGAAACTTAACGTCTTCTCTTTGAAAAGTGAAGAAAAAACACAAAGCTTAATTGTCACCACAAGCCAACGGAGCAGAGCAATTCAAGTGTTATCCAACTTATAGGAAATTATGTCATTACAACAAAGAAGGCAAAGAAGTAAAGAAAATTAACGTGGAAATAGAAATGTTGTCGGCACAAACGCACACACACACTCGAACACTCACCACGAAACACACAAAACAATAAAAGCAAAATAAGAAACATTAGCGAAAACCAATGTTGGTTGCATGGTTTCAATTTATGTATTTTATGGTTTTTTAGTGCCCCCTTTTTACACTGCTTCCCCTCGACAACATTACTAACTTAACTGTCGCGTTTTAATTTCAAAGCAACCGACACTTAACATTGTTTCATTAAAGGTCTCTCACTCTCATTCCATCTTTTTATTTCGCTCTGGGGTAATTGAAAAACCAACTATGTAAAAGTTTTACCATCACCCTCAATATCCTACAGTCAGGCTCGGCCCAAACCATCACACCCACCACCTTCAATCCAATGAAACATTTACTGCCAATGACTGCAAATGACATTAATTAGTTGGATCCATGCTGTGTGTCTTGGGGTTTTTGCAACATTTAGTTCTTGTTCTTGTTGTACGTATAATGTACTTGGTCTCATTTCGATTCTAATAAATAGTCCGGGTTATAATTAAACCGGAAAAAAGTTAAGATTTTGTTTAAATGTTGCGGAAAAACGGAAGTAAAACATGAAAATTTGACGAAGTTGAATGAAAGGACGATGAAGAAAAAAAACAAAGAACAAATTGTAAATTTTATATTTGTGTAGTTCGTACTAATATGATATAGGGAAAAAGTTCGGGAAGAAAGAAATAGAAGGAAAAATAACTCATTAACAACAACAATGGTAATTACCAAAGGAGGCTGGCAGGCTGGTGAATAATGTGAACAGTTTAGCAAAAATTGTTCTAAATGTTCTGTAGGGAATTAAGCAAGTTTGTGTTATAACATTTAAAGTATGAATTTTTTATGTTTGTATTTTATAGTTTGTTTATTTATGAAATTTTGTATGCTCAATAAAAAGAATGTCATAGTTAAAAAAAAATTGGTTGAGCATTTATATCTTGACCTTACCTTACAAAACAGCTTAGTCTTTTCAATTTCCAAAACTAATTTATATACACATATCTTTCATATATAAACCAGTAAGAAAAGCAGTAAAGTCGGACGGGGTCGACTATAAGATACCTGTTTAATTTAGATTTGTAGAAAAATAATACTTTTTATTGACCCCTGTTGAGATCTTCAATTATTAGTTAAAATGTATGCGCTACGGTTTATTGCAACCTTGGGTTAGCGCTTTTGACGTTTAACTAATAATTATCTATCACTTGCTTTGCCGCCTCCTTTAAGCATCAAGGAGTACCATACTGTCAGTTGGACAGACATCCACGCAATATCGTTTGCGCACAGCCATATCGTTGCCAAAGGTAATATTGTTACCACTACTCAACCACCTATCAATAAACCATTGAATATTATTACAAAACCTCAAACGGCTCTATTCGTACACCCCCTCCCCTACGGTCCGCTGCTCGACGCATTCGGCGTACCGACTCCCAACGGCGGAGCCCCTCTGAGCTAAACATACCCTTCACCACTTTGGGTATATTCAACAGATGGAATCCTAACAGACGTCGCATTTTTAAAGGACCATTAACATGAAATTAAACATGTCATTCTGCAATCTATACTAATCTTTGGTCAGATATAGAGTTGCTTCTTACAATGGGACAAAATTATGTAAATAAATTTGAAGCAAAATATCGAAATCTAAATCGATTTCATCGAAACTTGTCACATGTTAGTTTACATTTATTTCAGTATGTTTTGTGCATTCGGCTACATTTTGAGTTCATTTACTTATAAATCCAAATTTCGTGTAAATTGAAGGTTATATAGGGACTTTGGTGCACCATTTACCTAAAATCGGGCGAAACTATATATGGGAGCTATATCTAAATCTGAACCGATTTTTACGAAATTTAACACACATTTTTCTAGACTTAGTTCAGTACGCTATGCCAAATTTCGTGCAAATCAAAGCATTTTTTAGGGACTTTGGTGCACTATTTACCTAAAATCGGACGAAAATATATATGGTAGAGTGCAGGATTTAGGTACAAATATTGTACAATTTATTTTTGGGTGAACTGATAGGGCAGGAATTCCTAAATTTGGGATAAAATACCTCATGTTTCAGCAATGACCTGCTTTCTGAACAATTTCGATATACATCCATTGTGACAAAGTGATCCATCCATTGAAATATAATTGTATCACCCAATTTGGAATATTTTTAAAGATTTTCAGAATTTTTCACGACCCGAAGAACTTTACAATGTTTATACCATACTGTTTAAATGGAAAAAAGCTCCATAGTTACTTTGAGAATATTCTCAATCTTTTTATGCGTCTCCGTCTGTCTGTGGATGTAACATTTTTAACAAAGTACAGGTCGCATTTATAATCTGAATGAGATGATATTTGGCTCAACTCATTTATATGCGCTGAAGTTGAGTCCTTTGTGAAAATCGGTGCAGATTTAAATATATCTCCCGTATATAATTTCGTCCGATTTCCTTTATAATTTTTTATTTTTAAGATTTTAAATGGGCTGGTAAATCGCCAATGCTTGTTAAGGTTTGTAACTTGGCACATATATATGTTTTAAAGGAAGAAAAATAATTTACAAAAATTTGTTGTTGTTGTTTTGTTGTTGTTTTTTGGGTGCAAAGAAAAGTCCACATTTTCGATGGCGGGCATGATAACTCCTCATAACATATGTTGTTCATTTATAAATACTTCGCTCTAATAACAAAATATTTGAACATTTTTTTTTGGAAAATGCATTTTTTACCAAAAACCATGTTAAAAAATAAAGAAGATCTTCACCGATTGGCTTTATCCTAGTTCATACGAGAGCTATACACTCTCAGAGAAGCCTTGCAAAATTTGGAACCGATTGGATTATTAGTTTTTGAGTTATCGTGCCCGCCATTCGCAAAAAAATGTTTAGAGAAAAACTCGTTTAAAGTTTAAGAAGCCCTTCAGTCGTCACTTGATGTTGACACAATAAATCGGATATATCTTCAAGAGTTCTTGAGATTTTCACTTGAAATTTTGTAGGGACATTGTTTAATTAGTGTAGATTCGAATTATATCAACAACAATTTTGACCCCGAGAATGGGGGGGGTCCCCTTAAATGGTTCGAATTGAATTCATTTGATATTTAGATCTAAGTCCCATATATAGCTTCGTGCGACCTCCTGTAAACTCAAACTTTATGTGATAGAAATAAGTTACGTCGCACTAAGTTGAGTTATGATTTATCGAAATTATTTTTAGATTTAGATATAGCTCCCATATATGTTTTCATTTATTGCGATTGCGACAAAATAAGTTTCCATATAGCCGGCTTAGAATTAATTGTGTTTAGTATTGTCAAAATTGCAGATTAGTATATGCGCACTTCCGCAAAAGTAAACCAAAGTCAAAGAATGCGTTTCTTTAATTGTGCTTAAATACGTAAAGCAAAAAAATACAAAGAAATACCACATTTGTCATTTTTCTTTTTCTTGTTCTTAGTATAAATACTAATTTAAAGACTATATATGCAGACACTGCAGAAATAAAAACTGCAAAATCAACAATGTCGCGTGAGTGACCGAGAAAAATCCTTCGCAAATAGAGGATATGCCAAATTTTGAAATTTTGAAAGTGCAATTATAATGCTTGATATCTCTTATTCATGTAAAAAATATTAAAAGTTCAAAATATTCACGCAGTTCGCAGAGTTTTCCCATTTTCAGCAGTGATGTCTAAAGTCATGTATATTTGAAGTCGCGTGAGTGACCGCTCTTTTGTGGGTATTATCTCAAAAGTTAAAAACTGGAGGCTCTCAACTTTTTTACCAGTGATAGTACTCCTAAAGTTATACAAAAAAGTATTAAGGGAGAATTGTAAAAAATTTAATTGTTTTCGATTTATTAAAGATTTAAAATTTGATTTTGCCTCTGAAAGTCGTGTAAGTGACTGCGGAAGAGCCAATATGGTATCACATAGTCAGGCCGTAAAATTTGCCTTATTTCCTTTTTGGACAATTGGAGACAAAACCGAACGTGCAGCGTATGCCAACCTTAATCGTTAGGTGGGAAAATTAATATTTCCAGATATGAACAAGATTTTATGTCTTCTTTTATGTCTTTGGCCTGAGATTTTCAAATCATTGCAGTATCACCGTAATTATTGTAAAAAATTGGCAATAAATTTTGTTTTTATCCGAAAACAAGGAATTATAAAATAAACATTTAACATTTCCTCAATTATTCGCCTCCTTTTACTCCGTAGATTTTATCTTCTTAATCCCATAATCAATAATTAAGATGTTTTTTTTTCGAAGTAAATGTTGCTATATTTAACTCCATAATATTTTACTTTTTTTAATACCTTGTAAATAATTACAAACATTTCTCATTAATCTTATCGAAACCAATTAATTCTATATCCTTGTCATCCTGTTTCCCATTCACTCACATTTAACGCCCGTTTTTCCGTCCGTTTGGCCATCCGAAATGTCAACAAGTTCTGTTAGTTTAATTTCACGGCATTGACAGTAACAGAGGGTTGACAAAGGAGTCCGAGTCAAAAAAAGCCACCTACATTTGTCCTTTTCGAATTCGAACATTTTGTCTACAATAATTGTATTGACAAATTGTCACTCATTCGTTTGTGAAAGGTCGGTTTGTCTGTCTGTCCCTTTGTCGCTAAGTTTGATTGAAGTGCCCAACCTGAGGCTAATGTCAAGAAAAGGTCATTGGCTGATAATACAACTGTCGTTTCGTTTATATCCAAATGGTCGTTAGCATTGTTCATTTGTTTTTTTCTCTCCCACTTTCTCTCTCCTTTCTCGGTGGGTTATTTTTCGTTACGTGGAAAGCTGTGGGTTTATCCTTAATATTTGGAAAAGTATTTAGCAAACTAATACTTTGGATAATTTCATTCTTTTTTTCATGCACGAACGATGCCAAAGTTTGCCCGGAACCGGAATTATTAATGGTTCTTGTTATCATTTCTTTTGCAGTACATAAACATTGTCCTCTATCTTTTCATTTTCTTCAACTTTCTGTTTGGCCATTTGTCGACTTATTACAGATTGCTTGACAGAGATTGCAAGAATGTTTTTGGTTCATCCTTTGGCCTTTTTTATTCACTTTTTTCTTGGAATTTTTGTAATTTCTTACTTTTTTATCAGTTTGCTTTGATTATGTTTCTTTGCCAAAACCTGCAGCAATTGAAAGGAGTTCTTGTTCTCCTTCTACGGATGTTTGCATACACTTGAATGAGTTTTTTTTTCATTATTTGCATGGGGGTATTGGGTTCATTTCTCTTTTGTCCTGGCATTATCCTTTCACGAACCTTGTCAAATATGCCAACGTTATTGTTTGCGTTCTTCATTACGGAATGACATTTTCTCATTTCCTTTTTCGTGTGTTAATTTCACATTTTGCAAGAGACACGCGTTGACGTGTTCGTTAGCATGGATGGCTGGAATTCAATATTTGGTATTCCTTGTTTTTTTCATTTTGTTTTTTTTTTCTGGACCATTGACTATTTCCCTGATTTCTTTATAAAGTGTCGTTTTATGCAAAAGTTGTTATATCAGCATTAGAAATAAAGTGGGAGAAGGTTATTATTTTAACACTTTAAATTCTTTATTGAGATATTTTCGACTGTATATCTGTTTTGAATGTGGAATTATTTCAAGTGGAAAGGAGACATTTAAAACATATAAAAAGGGTCAAAATTTGTATAGCCTACATGAAGAGGAAAATCAAACAAATTTGAAATATGTTGTGGCCATTGAGAATAAAAAAATTAAACCAAATCGGAAATAGTTATTTCATTATTTGATGATTTATAATATGAAATTCTACTACTAGTTGGATGTTTTCATTTGTCGAATATACCTCATATTAGTTTGGGGAAAAAGAAATCACAACTGAATGCCCCATACCGAACTCACAACTGAATGACCCAAACACAAAAAACAGCATTTTATATAGTATATTTTTACTGCGAAATGTTACCCTTCCAACGAGCATAAAGCATTGTTTGATCGATACTTTACGAGAAATCTATACAGTCATCTGCCGAAAAAATAATCGATTTCTTTTTCCCCAACCTAATATAACGGTACACCCCATTATTCTGTATTTTGAGGAGTTTGGAAAAGTTTTTAAACGAATTGGCTGTAATTTGGTAGCTTGAGTTCACATTGGGATGCAAATCCCCCTGCCAAAAATTATCAATATCGGTCCACTTTTGAGGTACTCCCATTATCCAGTATTTTAGGGAGCTTGGGCAAGTTTTTCAACAGAATTGACTATAGGAGTATAAAAATTATCAATATTGGTTCGCTTTCCTCCATATAACTGTACCCTCATTATATTTGGTAGTTTGGGGATTTTGGGCACGTTTTTAAACGAATTGGCTCTAATTCGGTTGCCAAGGTGTGTCCTCAACTTTTAAGGCCCGATACAGTGTATATTTGTATTACCAAAAAGGATTTTATACATGGAAATATCGACGCCTCTGAACCATAGTATGCTAAGTCTGAAAAGTGAGTTTTTCAGTAGAAGCTTTCAAAGTATGGAAGTTTCTTTAATCGTATATGCCATGCTAAGTACATTTTTGCTTATAACTTTGGTTTGGATTGGCCGATGATTACCAAAATTTCAGTGAATTTAAATTAAGGACCGTAGTATCTTAAAAAGTAAAGAACTTTAGAACATGCTAAGTCGACTTAGCATACGGAGGCGTCGATATATGCAGGAATATGTCATATAAATGATAAACTTCTTTTAGAATAATGTAAAATTTTGCTATTGAATTGAACACTTTCTACAACGAATTCTCATCCTTCTGTTTTGTTATGTTTCATCACATTCTCCACTTTAAATATTCATTAAAAGTGATTGCTTTTTGAACATGTCTAAAATTAAGTTCATAACAAAAGATTCCTTAATAATAAATACTACCCACTACTACCTGTCATGGAAATGGAAGTGAAAATCTTTGTACGGCGACTTTTTAAACAATAGACTGCGCCGTTTTTTATGATTATAACAATAAGGACTAGTTGAAAGAAAATTGCCATAAATACCGTTTTTTTCACTTAACAACAAACAAAGCAAAATAAAAAATGGAACAACTTCAAAGTTTCAAAGTCTTCAAACAATAAGAAAAATCCTTGATAATACTAGAACGATGTTTAATTAAAAAGAAGCGAAATAAAATGAAAAAAAAAAACGAGAAGAAAGACGCTAACAAGACTCCTGTTTTTTCCTTTTTGTTGCGAAAATTCCTTTTCATAAAAGGGCTTTGCCGCCATGGCAAGCCAGGCAGACAACAATACCGAACAGTTTCCCTTTTTCCAAGGCGACACAATACTATGGCATACAAGAGTTCAGCAGAAAACTTCACAATTCATGGAGAAGCAGACAAACAAAATATGAAATGAAACGTTTCCGTTTGAAATATTCGTTAAAACACGGGGATGTGGAAAAATTGCTATTGACTGGATTCGAGTTTAAATTATCTCAGACATAATGGGGTGTACGTACTACTAGCCAGTCAGTCACTTGTACTTTTTTTCGTTGTTAGTCCTTTTTGCACATAACTTTTATGCAAATACAAAACAGTATAAAAAGAGAATAAAATATGAAATGAAAAGTGCATTGTTATGGCTAAGATTACTAGCTGGAGGACGAACATAAAAAAACGTTGCTTCTGGTAGTCGTCTAACAGGATAGATATTTATTTACACCATGGATAAAATGTTAATAATATAATATTAATAAAAAATCGATATACTATACTATGCTAAGAATTTGGTAGCTGCAGGGTAGCTGAACATAGAATAATATCTACAAGAGATATACTCAAAAAAAAAAAAAATTAATTAGAATGACAAGCTCGATTAGATTCCTTTTGAGGATATGCGTAAAATCACTGTTTATTTCGATTTGGATTGAAATTTGCCCAATGGACGAACAACATTGAAATTGGAGGAAATCGTTCAGATTTAGATATAGCTCCCATATATATTGTCATCCAAACCACCACCACCAAACCACCAATGTTTATCCGATTGAGATAAAATTGTAAACAGTGTACTGAATTGGGAACAGATTTATTTTTGTTGAAATTGGTTCGGATTTAGATATAGCTCCCATATATTTTCGTCATATTTATTGTAAATGGTGCACCTAAGTCTATATATCCTTCGATTTCCACGAAATTTAGCACAGCGTACTGAATAAAGTTTAGAATTATGTGTGTTGAGTTTCGAGAAAATCGTTTCAGATTTAGCTATATCGCCCGATTTAACGTAAATTGTGCACCTAAGTCCCTATATATTTTTCGATTTGCTCAAATTTTGGCATATGATACCGAATTAAGACGAAAATTATGTGTGTCAAGTTTCAAGAAAATCGGTTCAGATTTAGATATAGCTCCCATATATATTTTCGTCCGATTAATTGTAAATAGTGCACCTAATACCCTATATATCCTTCGATTTGCATGAATTTTGGCATAGCGTACTGAATTGAGTCCGGTTCCGATTTAAATATAGATTCTACATATATTCGCCCCATTTTAGGTAAATGGTGCAACAAACTCCTAACATTTGCCCAATTGACGGGAAATTTTTCACAACGTATCAAATAGAGACTAGAATGTCGTTATTCCGTTTTGTTGAAATTGGTGCAGATGAAGACATAGCTTCCATATACATGTGGAACGGGTGTCTGATTGAGATTCAATTTTTAACAGTGCCGCATAATGAAAATAAATTCCACAAATTTGTCCCATTGTACGCAAACGTCTCTAAATCTGTCCTAATGAAATGCAATTTAGTATAGGTTGCAGAACGGCATGTGTATGTTTCTTCGAGGGAACCCAAAGTGGTGAAAGGTATTATATAGTCGTCCCGTCCGACTTTCGAACTTTCCTTACTGGTTTTTGTTATAAGGTTTTGTATTCATCATATATTCGATCAATTCATTTCAAACATGGTTTTAACATGCGATGAAATTACAATTCTAATTTTCTGAACCTGAGCTCGTAGATATATATATATATATATAAAGATTGATTTTTCTTACAAGTCCTAAATAACCACGCTTTGCTGTCATTTGTAAACGTAGTGTCCCTGTTATATGTGTGTAGATTGTAAAATTAACTAAATATGTTCTTACAGAACTTCTAAGGCGACAGCAAAGTATGCAACTTACTGTGTTAAAGTTTCATTTACTTTGCAACAGTAGCTGTTTTGGACACATTTTTTTTTGTCAAATTGTTTTGTTTTTCTCGTTCCAAGATTTTTTACTACTTTTGTTATTGGACCATTATTGTTTTCAATCTATTGTTTTTCTAGACAAATAACAAAATATACATACACACTCACACAAAATACTTCAGTCGTCTTTTACAATTTTTTTCGGACTATTTCTCCCACTTTCGTCCCCCTTTTAGTTTATGTGCATTTAATGAAATCTTTTTGTCGTCTTTCACAACGAAAAAACAACAACAAAGTTTTTTGTCAAATAAATGGATCTCTTTAGTGTGTCCCGCAAAAGACCAACTTTTGTCTTAACACCAACTCCCAGCATCCAACACTACACAATGCATGTGTAAGTCTGGACGCCAGAGCTGTCATACACCAAGTGAACCAAGTTGTAATGTTAGTGGCAACAATTGCCGTTTCGTTTTTTTAATCACTGAAAATGGCAGTTGGATGACAAACAGCAGCTCAAAAAACAAAAAACAACTAACAAAAAATTTGTAACAGAAAACAAACAAAAAAGCTCTGCGAAAACTCAAACTCCAATTGAAACTGAAAATGAAACGTTTTTAATATTTCGCAGATAAACAAACTCGCCAAACAAAAAATGTCACAAAAACTCACTAAACAAACCAAAAAATGGAGTGGCAAAATTGTTGCATTTTATGATTTCCTTTAGTTGCACTGGCAAAGTGTTTCCTTTCAGCGAGTGAATGAATACACAAGAAAAAAAAAAACGAAAGGGAAAACTTTTGCGAAAACTTTGCATATTTTGGCGAGAAGATGTCTGTCTAAGTTTATGAAAAGTTTGACAGCAATTTTAAGAGATATGTATATTTGATGCAGAAATTCAAATATCCATATATTTTTAGTTTTATTTCTTATTGTTTGTTTTGCAAAACAGCGCCCAAGCATTTTCAAAGAAAATAAGTTATGTAAAAAAATATTGAATGTGAAAATGGTAGGATTTCCAAAATTAGATACGATTGGAATTTAAGCGGTTATAATGAACAGAGACAATTCAACCTATTTACCTACTCTCTTTTAAACCAGAAAGTAATAAGTCGGACGGGGCTATATGATACCCTTAACCATTTGGGTATATTTAGAAAATGCATCCTAACAGACGTTGCATTTTTGAAGGACTTTAGACATGAAATTATACTAAATTAAATTAGAGATCTGTATAACTATACAAAATTCCATTTCATTAGGTCATTTCATTTTTGTACAATGAAACAAAATTATATAAATCGAAAGAGCATGAACATGCGATAAATCTTGATCGTTATGTCTATGCGGAATAAAATGTGTTTTTGAAAATTTAATTGTGTACAATAACTTAATGAGTCCATTTTATTTGTCAACTAACATACCAATTGAATTAAAGGTGCGTCTCTAGTTATGATACGCAGTGTAGACCTATGTCTGAACCGATTTTACCAAAACTTGACACATATTAGCCTATAAAAACATCAGTACTCTTTGGTGCACCATTTACTAAAAATCGGACGAAAATATATATGGGAACTATATATAAAACTGAACCGATTTTTTCAAAACTTCACATAAATCAATCTGTACTTGATTAATATATAGAACTATATCTAAAACTATATATGCAAGATTTTTTTGGTCCTTGGGAAAGCAAAAAGTCTTCACATATATCACTCTGTACTTTGATTAATTTAACATGGACAGACGGACGGACATACATAAATAGTCTGTTACAAACATATGCACAAAGACACAATACCCGGTACGCTAGTGTGGTATAGGGTACAAAAATATATATTTTTTTAATTGTATAGAAAATCGAAGACATATTATGGGCCTCCTTTCATATACACAATCTAATTTGTGACTCGTAATTTAAAGCGGGACCTAGGAAATTCGGCTAAAAAGTTTAAAATCCCATCGAGTAAAAACTTCGTTATGGGGACCCCCACCCCCATTCTCGGGGTCAACATTTTTTATATTCAATTCGATTCTACACTAATTCAAGAATGTCTCTACAAAATTTCAAGTGAAAATCTCAAGAATTCTTGAAGATATAGCCGATTTATTGTGTCAGCATCAAGTGACGGCTAAAGGGCTTCTCAAACTTTAAACGCGTTTTTCTCTTTTGCGAATGGCGGGCACGATAACTCAAAAACTAATAACCCAATCGATTTCAAATTTTTACACGTTTCTCTGTAAGTGTATAGCTATCGTATGAACTAGGATAAAGCCAATCGGTGAAGATCTTCCTTATTTTTTAACTTTGTTTTTGGTCAAAATTCGGCGATTTTTCAAAAATATTTTTTCAAAGGTCCGCCATTTTGTTAATTTTAAGACATAATACCCGGTACGCTAGTGTGGTAAAGGGTATAAATAAATATAATTTTTTTTTAATTACAAAAAACAACAACAAAACATATAAAAAATTTTTTTGTGACTTGTAAATCTTTAAATATATATGTGCAAAGTTACAAACCTTAACAGGCATAAAAAGTTTAAAATCCCATTGAAAATCTTGAAAAAAAACTTTTTCATAACCTCTAAAATGAATTTCTGATTCAACATTCCTAAAATGAAAACGAAATTCCAAGCTGTGGACACTCAGGTTCGAAAATTGGTCTAGGATGATATATTCCAATACCAAACATGCTGAGAGTAGTATTTGAGAAGCTTTATCGTCGCTGTTTGATGCTTCCACCCAGAATCGGGGATATATTTTGTATAAAATTTTTAATTCGCTTGGGCAAATGTATATACAAATATATTTGATATCATCTAACCACTGTAAGAGTATGTCCAAAAAGACGATTACCATTTAAGTTATACAAATGTTTAATTAAATAACACACACACACACATACATTTAAGACTTAATTAATGATCATGTTTTTGAATGTTTTCGTTTTTGAAAAATATGTGTGGAAATTGCATCGTTTACTTACATTTTGGCAGGGACGTTCATCAGACAGTAGACGTACTGCACCACGACCCAAAGCTTCACGTTTTCGTTGTGCCGAAAATATACGCAATTCCTTGCGTTCTTCGTCGCTTAAGGAGTGGCAATAGCGGACCTGTCGGAAAAGAGAAAAACAAACCAAAAAAAAGTGTAAACAATTTAAGTCAATTAAAATAGACAGAGTTTTCTTCTTCTTAATTGGCAGCTAAATACCAGTAAGCAGAGAGAAAGAAAATTGCATTTAAATCCTTTTTCCCACGTCACCTCATTAATGGCAAATCTATAGTACCGCTCCTATATTCACTTTATTGGATTCTAATCATAAATTCTACAACATTGTCACATTTCCTGAGGTGTATTCTCTTAACAAGACATTGGTGTTTAACTGAAAACATAATTTAGATGCTGCGCTGAAAAATTGAAAAAAATAAATTTTTCTCAAATACATGACCCACTTTTTATAGATTTCCTGTATTACCAGTACCAGCAAATGGCTGGCTGACTGATTAGTTGGTGGTAAACATGCAATTTACAGTCTAGGTGTGCGCTCATGAATACTGACGTAAATGCGTAAATCATTAACGTTTATGAGATGTTGATCAATATTCTTTTTTTCATCATTTACATACATTGCAAACATAGGAGAATTTTTCAAACAAATTATTAAATATATTAAAAAACCTTCCGAAATTCATATAATTTTTTTAATTCAGCCACTGTGACTTTCTTCTATAATTTTTTTTTTTAAATTACCTAAACGTTTTATTATAATTTCAAAATCAATTGATAACATTACTCACCTCATTGTCCTGTGGTGGCAGCTGATGCAGCAATTGTTTAATGCGATATTTTTCACCTGGACTATTTACGTACGGCACCTTGTCGTCGGGCAATTGCGAGAAATACAAACGGACCTGGAAGTAAATTAACAAGAAAACAATCGGTTAACGAAATTGCAACGACACGCTAGGCAATGGTCGTCGTATTAAAAATAAATTGTTTCATAATGTTGCCATTTTAGGTGGCCTTTGATTCAACCCCAAAAAAAGAAATATTGCCAATTTTTCAAATTTATCATTGACAATTCGTTCGGTTCAATGGAATAACTTTTGCTGTTACATTGTCGATGTCGTTGGTTTTGTATTATTTTTCTCATGTTGCTGCACAGCTCGATTTGGTCACAATAAACTGGCCATTTATTTTACTGATTTTGGTCTACATCAGCTTAGATATCAGTTTGTCTGTCTCAGTGTCTAGCGGTTTGTCTCGGCCTGTAATGTAGTTTTGTTTTTGTTTTATTATTTTTTCGGGGGGACTTTGCACTGGAAAACGAAAATGTTGTACTTTCACTCTCCTTAGAGTCATGACAATTTGGTCAATTTCGATTAAAAGCTAATGACGAGCCATGCATCATCCGGTATCACTTGTGGCAATGCACCCAAATGACTCGTTTGGCGTGTGTGTGTGTATGTATGTGAAGTGTTATCAACAAAACTCTAATACAGCCGTTAGAAATGGCTATAGTTTCTTTAGTGCCCTGCAGGCAGTTGGTCTCCAGATTAGTCGATTTATTTATGTATGTGTGTGTTTTTGTCTATCCTTTTTTGCCATAACAAGTATTTTTATATATGTCCCTCCTCTTCATTCCCGTAAACCATATTTTAAGGCAGTCGTTCATGGCAGCCAATAGTTTATTGTCGCGGCCCTCATGCTGTGTACATCAGTTCAAGTGGTGTTCAATTAGTTACCATCACCAGCGCCACGACCAGAGCCCATCATTAATATTGAAGAACAGTGTGGGATATCAATAAAAATGTGAAAACAAAAAACATTATTCACTGGAGACCTCACAAAGTGAGTCTGTGTATTGAAAGACTTCGCAAAATTTAAAATACAGTATTGACATTTTGAATGTACCTTACGTTTATTTATTTTGGAAGTGGTTTAAGTCTGTTTGTGGCCTTACTCAAAATAAACCACTAAACCACTTTCAAAATAAACGACTCATACATTGGTCCACGTTTTGGTATAGCCCGCCCTTTTTATACTCTTCACCACACTGTGGTACAGTGTGGTGTTTGTAACAGGCAAAAAGAATCGAGATATACCCATGATTCCTTTTGTGAATATGCATAGAATCACTTTTTGAGTCGATTTATGCATGTCCGTCCATGTACTTTTGTGAGCAAAGTACAGGTCGCATTTATGATCCGATTTGGATGAATTTTGGCACAGGTCACTTATTTGGCCCGAGGACGAACCCTACTGAAATTGGAGAAAATCTGTTTTAGATATAGCTCACATATATAGTTTCGTACGATTTTATGTAAATAGAGTAGTACATCCGTCAACTTTTGTTGAAATAGGTTTAGATTTAGATATAGATCCCACAGATATTTTGGTCTGATTTTATACAAATTGGAGAAAAAGGTTCAGATTTAGATATAGCTCCAATATATAGATTCGACCGATTTTATGTAAATGGTGCAACAAACTCCCAATATTGGTCCGATTGAAACAAAATTTTGCACAAAGTACTGAATTAAGTCCTGATTGACGTCCTTGAAGTTTTGTTGAAATTGGTTCTGATTTATATATAGCTCAAATATATATTTCCGCACGATTTTATGTGAATGAAACGTCATATTGCCTATGTTTGTCCGATTGAGACAAAACTTAATTGAAGTTACTACAAGTTGACATCCGTGAAGTCCTTATTTACGTGTCCATTCCAATTTTAGGCGGTTTGATGACCTAGTCACATTTCCAACTGAAATGGTTGTAATGACATTTTTAAAAAAGGCTTTTTTAGGGTCCCCGATCAATTTAATGTATTTGAAATGCGCAACCTATGGTGGAAGGTATAAAACCGTAACTAGCTAACATTTCTCAATTATTTGTTCAAAATATTGACACTAACACGAAATTTTGCCAAAATACATCTCAAAATCTTATTTAAGTTTTTGCCTTTAAGCGTTTTATTTTTCTACCACATTCTCGCCCATTGTGCCAAGTCGAACTGTTCGCACATTACGTTGCGACTTGACCATAGATTTGAGATTTACTACACATTTTTCGCCAATTTTTTCGTTTTTGTCATCCCTCGCACCAACACCACAGACGACTTACAGATTGTGTTGTATATCGGGAAAATTTATTGCAGTTCTTTTTTCTACTGTGGTAATTGTGTAGATGGAGTTGCGATGTGTGGTGGCTGGTTGAACGGTGGTGCTTTTGGTCTGCGACGCCAAATTCAAACTGGCTCAAAAATTATTTGTGGGTGGTGGTGTTCATATGTATACCCATGCGTATGTACATGAATGTGTTAGAGGCTACGGTACTGGTGATAGGGGGAGTCCTAGAGTCAGTCACATTATTAATTGCACTTGCCGTTGCAAGTTACGGTTAGAAAATATGTGCAAACTGTTTCAGTTAGCCTGTTTTTGGATGGGAGGGGAACTAAACTATATTCCCACATACGTCGATGGCATCCACACACATACCAACCACCGACGACTACATAACTGTTGTTGGCCAAAAATTGTATATGCGAATCGCCAAAGCTCTTTCCAACCGAACAAGCTGTGTTCATTTCATTGCCCATACATGGCTCGACATAGGATTATTATTGGGTGGGTCTGGTGATTAATAGAAAACTATAAGATTTAAAAAGGCATTCAGGATACTTATGTTACGAGCTGATACGCCCGCTATCTGCGCCATGATTAATTCAGCAAACACACAGTGCAAGATATCTATACAATGTTCGAAATCTAAATCGTCTAGGTTTCCTTGTGTATAAATGTATAATTGCTAATTTGAAATTTTTCCATCTGAAGTAATGTCTATGCAATTATAGTATATCAAATGAGCAGATTTTCTACACATTATAGGTGTGTCCTTGTAATTATTTATTGAGTAACTGATATGATTAATTTCGATAATAAATCGTATATAGTTTGGTGTCTTTTTAAAATTTCGAAAGAAGGAGATGCTTTCATCGTCCTGAACCACAAACTTGTAGATTTTGTTCGTTAGATTAAATTGATTGCTAAAGAAAGTATTTTTTTTTTTACTTTAGATTTTTCAGAAAGCACGCTCCTGTATGGTTTTGAGTTCTTAGCAACATTTAATATTTTCGGTATTTTAAAGGTACCGAAGTCGTACCTTTGGTATACAGGTAGGTATATGATATTCACGCTTTATAATAGTTTTATAAAAATGTTTAAACAAATTTAATCAAATGACTGCTTTATGAGACTATTGTGAATTTGATGCCCACATATTAATTAAAATCAGTTTAACTACGCATTCATATCAAATTTATAAGTTCTGAAAATTTTACGGGTGATATACCCGAAAATGTGGAACTTTGTCACTCTCAGCATTGGATCCCACAGTTGGGAGTGACATAGTTTTAATTATCCTTTTCGACCTGCAAATAGCTCAATAAGCTAAATTTTCAAAATTTGTTGGATTTCAAATCCCACAAAGTGTTGGCATATCTTTTAACTTGACACAGTTTTGGAAATTGCAATGTCCAGAAAAGTCGGATATTTCTAAACCGAATCCAAATTGTCTCAAAAAAAGATGGGGTAAGAATAGATTGAAAAGAGGGGTGGTTAAAATACCAGATGTCCAATAGTAGGGCATACACTTAAGCCAGTGATAAGGCCTGTTGAGCGTTCTAAAACAGAATATACATTAAAAGATATAATTTAAAGATTTTGTCTCCCTAAGCCTATAAGAATTCTTTGTTCTTAGTGAAATTCTTTAGTCTTTTCCATTTATAACCCCTTGGATCGATTAGTTCGAGAATAGTATCATTTCCCAAGAAATGGGTTCGAAGTGGGCAGTGACATAGAAAATGTTCCAACGTTTCGCTGTCTTCCCCACACGCTCTACACTAGAGATACGTAGTCGAGCGCAAAAGTCGACTTTTAGACCTTTCAATTTTTGCATCTGACCAAAAAGTCGACTTTTAGACTTTTCGATTTTGTCAAATCTGTTCGAAATCGATTTTCGACATTTACGGACTAAAGCAAAATCGACTTAAAATTTGATTTTTTAGAAATATTGTTGTCAACAGATCAAATAAAGTTTTGGAATGTGTAATTTTTGGTCAATTTTGGCTTTGTGATAATAAAACACGTATTTATAAAGAAAATCGAAAGTCGATCTTGAAAAGTCGACTTTGCGATTTTCTCACAGATCAAAAGTCGACTTCGACTTTTAGACTTTTCAATAAAGAAAGTCGATTAATCGATTAGTCGAAAGTCGATTTACTTATCCCTACTCTACACCTGCTGCTTGTTTCAATCTTATGTAAATATGAAGAAGGCTGAGATATACAGTGTGTATACCAATCAGTCTTCTGATTTATTTTTTGTTTAGTATTAAAAGTAGCTTAGTCTTACCTTAATTTGGGTCTACCCATAAAATTTAGGAGTTCTTTCCAGTCTATATCGCTATATCTACAAATTTTGTGATTCGTGGCCTCATTTCTTGACATTTTGCGCTAAAATAACCTTATCAACCTTAAGTGTTTTGGAGGGTAGAATTCGAAATGTTTCAAACCATCTGCTGCTAAATCCTTTCTTGGGAACAATGTAAATGACCCTGGTCATAACCATATTATGAGACCAATATTTAGGTATTCAGTTGTTTTGAACCTATTTTCTTAGTAGACAAGAAAGTATTACATAAATTTGCGTCTGAGATCTTCTTCCAACTTTGTTTCATAATTTTTAAATTATTTCTTGCTTTAAAAAAAATGTATTGACCATATTCAAACATCACACATTTGTAATTGGCTACAGAAAAGAAAAGTTTTTTCCTGACGTATTCTTTGCTACATGTCTTGTATAAGCATCACTCGATTATATTCAATAAATTTCTGTTAGATTTACATAGGCTGTATAGGTCATAAATTATAAGTTTCACTTGAGTTAAGCCAATGGGCATAATGTTAAAAGCTTTGGCAATTGATCATTAATATTTGGTCAAAATCGCTGGCCAATAACTCAGAGTGATGTTTATTGCCCATTAAACTCCACACCACCTTAACTTTGTTCACCCAGGCATTAAATCAGCAGCCGCATCATCGATGACTACAAACGAACTAACCAACAAACACTGCCATTTGACCACTCGCTCATTCACTCACTCACTCTATTGATTCCGCAAGCCAACCATTCAAGCGCAACTTTAAAATTCACTCTACCACAAAACAGCTGCTTCCGTATTTCGTATTTTTTCTTCCAATTCAATTCAGTGGTACATTGTTTTCCAGGGAATTTCATGGTTTTTGGATTTGGCTGTGGACGTGTAAAAATGCCTGTTCATTAGAGAGACAAATTAAAATTGTAACTATTTTGTCCATTCGCATGTTTCGGTTGATGTTGTTGTAATGTCTCAAAACCGCATACATCAAACTGCATTTCGATGTCGATTGGTTTTGTTTCGTGTTTCTTTTTTTCAACAATTTCCCAACATAGATTTTGATCTGTCCGCTGTGGTTGTCTAAAGGCGAAAGCATTTTTAATTGCATTTCTTACCGTTTACGGTAATTTCAATCAATCAATAATTACTAATGGTTGTGTGGGGGCTAGGAGAAAGAAGGTGGTACCACATTAACAAATATTGTTTCCACAATCCATTCGGTGTTTGTTTTTTTCTGTTTGCACCTGTTTAGGTGCATTTGTAGTAGCATGTTGCATTGGCTCTATGGCAATTAGCCATATTCGAGCAAATTATAGGTCGTCGTTACATCGGAACATTTGTTTAATGTTATTAGGTGTGTATGATACATTAATATTTTCTTAAGTACATAATATACTTAAATTTGATATATGGGAAATTAATTGTAATAATCAAAAACAGTATGAGACCGATCTTTCACGAACTAAAAAGTAAAAGGTTAAAAAATGTTGCGCAATCAAGTGGTATGTGGAATATACAAATTCAGTTGATATATGCAATACAAATAAAAACATCAATCCCCAAGATTTTGTAGCACCACATAGCCCTAGACCGTATTATAACTTGTTCTACATCCCAAATTTGTAATGCAAATGCACTGAAATTGTACGCGTGTTGGCACGGAACATTTTACACGATAAACACTTAGCGGGTCGAATGGATCAAACATTTGGTCCGGATACTTTACGTGGTATTTATTTATATATTGATATACAAAATATGTAAAGGAGTCTGCATGTTCTTATCTAAAAGTTGCCAACAAATTGAGTTTGGTATCGGGATGAGGTGCTTATTGTATGGGGTATCATATAACCGACGTCCACACTACACAGCTTTTCTTAAAGGTTTTTATATGTTATCAGGGTATTATAGCTTTGTGTGTCCGCAAGAGTTTGTAACGCCGCAAAATATTTATGGGATGAAATTATGTTTTTGTTCTTTTTCTGGTCGCTTTAGAGGTCACAATTATGGCACGAACACCACGAAATTTTACGCCAGAAAGGAAATCTGGCAAAGGAACAAGCATGGCTATTTATAAAGATCGGTCAATATTTAGTGGGTCAAATGGACTTAGACTTTTGTGAGAAAACGACAAAATATTTATTCTGGGGTATATATATTTACTCCTGAAGGACATAAATCCAAGAAGTTGATAGTATATCCAAGAGGAGTTATTGACCTTTAAATTGATACCAATTATATTATTGTATGTACTCGGATGTGGGAGTTATACTTTAACATTTAAATGTGTCTGTGTGTTTTGATATTGTTTAGTATTACTATTAACTTCCTAGAGGGCGGAAAGGTCGCGCTGATCGCTTTGAAATTTTACATGAAGTTCCGGTTATGGTCAAGGACGACGCCTATAATTTTCAATGACATTGAAATATTTAGGGGGTGTAATGAACCGAAAACTTTTTTTCAGATATTATAGTTGCTCTAGAGGCCATTATAAGCAGAACATATTACATATTTTACACGGTGAAGAGGATCTGACCATATACATAGAACGACTGTTTAGGGTTAAAACCACCAAAACCCAAAAAAACAAATTACAGCAAATTGTCTAAATTCCCCAAAATAACAAATGGGGAGTAGCGCTATATTGGGCTACCCTGAAACTTGGGTCAATATTAATAATTTTTGTATGGTGATGTGCTATAAAATAGGAACCCAAAATAACAAATTACAGCCAATTCGGTTGGAAAGCATGCCCAAAATCCCAAAGATGCCAAATATTGATGGTTGCTGTTATATGGGAGCTACACCAATGTGTGGACCTATATATGCCATTTGCAATACCAAACTTCCTAGGAGTACAATGTGTGTGCAAAATTTTAGAGCTATATCTTTAATCTATCGTGGGGTATCCGGTGAATATTTCGAGGTTTTGCAAACGGAATGACTAATTCAATACACACTCCACCTTATGGCAGAAGGTATAACTATAAAATCAATATTTCAATATTTTTATAAATCCCTGTCGTTTTCACGTGAAAACAACGTCGATTATCGAAACAACACCTGTGCTGATGTTTGTTTGCTAAAAAATTCCTACTACCAACTCTCATGCAGTGACAAAGTGAAATTTCCTAAATATGTTCAGTCATTTATTGCCCACTTTTCCCAAAGTCACATTAATTATTATGACATGTTCCTTGAACTTACCTGATCAGGCCTAAGACCCGGTGGCACCCATGTATACTCTTCCAACGCACAGCCACTGTCATCGTCCGACTGTGAATTACGCTGAAATTCTAATTGCTGATGATGACTGTGTAAATAGGCTGCCGTTTTGTAGTTGGCACGCAGTGGCGATGTGATCGAACTGAGCGGCAAATTATTTGGTGGCTGGCAGTGGCGACGCTGTGGGGGCCCCATAAAATGTGTTGATGCGGCTGTGTGACTGCTGCCACCATTGCTGCTGCTTGACGCTGGATCAATGTGACTTGTGCTACTGGGTGTGGGTGTGGCATTCGATGATGAGGTGGGCGTAGAGCGATCATTATTGTTCAAATTCGGCGCTGGAAGACTATGCAGATGCGAATGCTGATGATGATGCTGGTGCTGCTGTTGCGTCTGTTGTTGTACAGGTTGTTGTGCGAGCTGTGTTTGCAACGCCGAATCGACGGCTTGCAATTGATAGGCTGGCAAATGCACGCCGGCTGCCTCCAATTGTAAGAGTTCACTTTCGGTTTGTGTGTAGTAATCACTTGGCTGTTGCATAATGACCTCGGCCAGCAACTCGTGATGAGGTTTCTTCGGTGCAGACCGCTGCGGCAATGATGTTGTTGCAGCTTGGCTAGCTGTGGCACACGAATCCTTTGCTAATGTGTTTGACGTAGCACTGCAATGATGGGCGAAACAAGAAGAAGAAGAAACAGAACAAAAACATCATTTAAATGGATTATAATTCGTTGGTGGAGATTAAAATGATTAAGGGGAGGGAAATCATAACAACAGCATGAATTCGGAATCTAAAACCTTCCCACATAAATTTCAATAAGTATTCGAGACAAAACCTATATTTAACTAAATCTGTTTCACCTCCCAACTGACCATATACCCCTTCGTCGTATCGCCATTCTCTGTGGCAATGACGTTAAAAGTTAAGGCAATTGCAGTTTGAGTTGGACTTGGACTGGATGGCGGAATAAATTACATCAATTTAATTCAGTTTTTAATGCATTGTACAAAGTTTCAGAATTTATGAATGTGTGTGTGTGCGAGCGTGTGTGTAAATTGTATTTTAACGATCCTTGTTGCAATGGCCGGGCTGACGGACTGACCAATAGTAGGCCGGCTGTTGCTTTTGTAGTGTTAAGGAAATATTCAACAATCGCATAGTTTCCACGAATGGTTTGACCGACCACAACAAGTTGCAATGGATCGCAGCATTATGGTCTCGCTTAAATATAGCAGTCCACTAATTACTTAAATATGATTCGGGTTGCAATTGCTATAGTTGGGGCTGCAGATGATGTGGTGGCCACAATGTGGTTGGTGTGCCATGAAACATGTCTGAATGTTGCATGAGTAGGCACAAGGTTTACAGTATAATCATGCAAATGAAAATTTCTGGTTTTATGATTTTTTGATTACCATTACAATCGTATACACATATTTACATGTGTATGAACATATATAGACAATTTCATTTCTAATGTAGCCAGGATAATTTCATTTTGGAAAGGAATTGTTGCATTAAGTGCCTAAGAAGAACAATTTTCAAGGCGCAAATCAGAATCTGATGAGAGAAACAAGTTTCCCGGTTATAAAGGGTGGGAACGGTAGTATAGTGAAATTCAAAATTAAGAATTGTAGATTGTTTTTTTTAGCCGAAGATTTAGAAAAAAAATTAGATTATATTATTTAATTTTTTTTTTTAATTTTAATAAAAATGTTGATTCCAAAATTTTCAATTTGTGTAATGGTATTATAGTGACTAATGGCTTTACTTCAGGCTTGAGGACATAGATAAAATATGTAAATATTAAATCTTTGAGCCACCTTTACATTTCTTTCATTGTTTGGCCAAGTGAAAACTTAGATTACACACATAGTTTCATAGTCTCCATTACAATTTTGGTTGGTTGTTCGGTCGGTCGGTTGGATATTTGTTAATTAAATTTTAAGTTTAGTATTAAATTCTAATAAGTTAAATATTTCAATCTATGATAATGTCATATGTGAAGTCTCTTTCGGTTTCTTAATTGGTACTTAAAGTGAGTAATAGTTTTACTTCAGTCTTGAGGATATATATATATATATATAATATGTGAATATTCACCACCTTTAGTTTTATATTCATATATATTGTATATGTCCTGATATATGTATTTCTCACTATAATTGTTAAAAAAACAGTTTCCTATAATTTGCTTAGTTCCGTAAGCTTAAAGGCATTCCGTTTCATTCATAGTTTGGCCAAGTGCAACCTTAGATTACACACATTGTTTTCTTCATTACAATTTAGGTTGGTTGTTCGGTCGGATATTTGTTAATTAAATTTTAAGTTTAAGCCATGCAAAACGGACAGTGGAGAGTGCAGGCAAAAAAAAATGACTTTCACCACTCTCAGTATTTTAATAGGCGTAAAAAGAAAATTACATACATCTACTTATAAGTATTTGCATATTATTTCAAAAATTTTAGATAGTAGTTTTTACTGCACAAGCAAAGCCATTAGTCTGCATAAAAAGAAAAACACACACGCTCATACTGCAACATTTACTTTACATAGAAATCTTTAATTTAAGAAATTATTTTGCAATCAAAACAAAAAACGAAATGCAAAACTACAAACACTCCACATGGAGTGGAAAAGTAAAAGCCCACAGAAATGATTCAAAGCTTTCCCATGCTCATACTAATTATGATGATGTGCTGCCCATTTACATATGAACACTTCTTTAATATGGAAATCTTCTTTCAGAAATCATTGTAACATGAACATGAAAATCTCCTCTCAAATTAATTGATGGTCATGTCAGATTACGAAGCTATCTATCAATCAATCAGAAATATTTTTTTTCTGTACAAATAATATGAAATGAATGAGGCTCTCGTTCCGTATGGTCACACCTCAATCGGCTACCTAGTATTTTTCATTCAGTTGACTGTTGGTGTGTGTGTGAAAATTATGAATGAATGAGTGAAAGAAACGCCTTTCATATTCGTCTAATGACATGCTAAAGTAGAACAATATCTGTGAATTATGAAAGCAGGTTAATAAGCGATTTTGATTCAATATCAAATCAGACTCTCACTGATATCAACAGGTGTATTACAATAATGATTCAAATGGAATGCAGGGGATTGCCGAATAATATGAAGTGATTTAGAGTTTTCAAGATCGCGAAAATATTATTTTAAGAGATGTTTCTTTTTTAAGAGGTGTTTTTCTGGCCTGCAGTGACCTTTTACTAAAATCACTAAAGTATAACGTTTGGCGGGGCCGAACTTGTATTCAAAACATTTCCTGCCCACAAAAAATAATGGTGGAATTAGGAACGGAGAATTCCTTCTTGTTTTGAGATTTGATTTGTTTCCTTCAAATTTGATAAATGAACTGAAGAAATTACAGACCTATTTCCATTAGCAAGAGCTTCAACGACTCACAGAGATAAAGATGACCCATTCTTTAGGTTATTATACGAGATGTAACAATATTAATAGTTCAATTAGGGAGTATCATTTAGGTATAAAGCTTTGCGTGATGAAAGGTGCAAATTTTAGCTCTGTCATTTAGTATAACCCGACCTTAAACCAGTCCCAAACTAGTTGAATTTATTAAGCAATTTTAGAGTATACGCTTTCAGATTAACATCTTTTTGTATGGTGTTGAAATTAATTTATAGAAAGCTTAATTAATTGTAATTAAAAATCGGAAATTTCTTTGGAAGATAAGACAAACCTCTTAAACATTCTTCCAAAATTGGACTATTAGATGGTTATTTATACGCTGTAGCTCCATACATGGATATGTTTTGATAGTTCTTCGTCACTTTGCATTGTTATTTTATTGACATTTGAACAATACCATCCAATAAAAACAACACCTTTCACTTTCCAAATAAAGCCGAAGAATGGATAGATGAATGAATGGATGGATCGATGGCTTCCAAAATAATACAAAACCATCTGTGGCATATTGCCGGGTGATTAGTATTGATATGGACATTAACACAGATATTTTGCTTTTATGAACAAGCTGCATGGCCTTTCCATTAATTTTTTCTATTTTTTCGTTTTGTTGAATTCTTGTATTTCGAAAATATGACAAATCTTTTAATTGTTGTTCACAACGGCATTCACCAGCAAAGCATGAACTGTGCGCGATTTTATGATACAAATGCCCACTGGACATTAAAGTATTTTTCGGTGCGAAACAATTTCAATTTTTGTAAAACAAGTCTGTCAATCATGACTGTTGCGACCGAGTGACCGACCATTGGCCGGTCGTATGCAATACAATCTGCATAGATTTATGGAAACATTTTTAATGTTCTTGTAGTTGGAGGGGAGGTGGTGAGAAACACCATCATCAATATATTTTTGGTTTACTAAAGTTAATGTTAAAAAAAAAAAACTATTAAAAAATTTAATAAAACTGCAAAAATGTTTAAACATTTTGTTGTTGTTTTTCAACTGTCGAGCAAAAAACGTAATAATTGTTGGTATTTATTTGTTGGCGGGCGCCATAAATTATTGTATTTTGTATTTGTTTGACGTCGATTTGTATTAGGCTGTGTATTTAACACCCAGATCCAAAACAAAACTCAAATATATATTTGAAATTATTTTTTCATGTACAAATATCAGTTTTTTTGCAACTAAAATGAATTAACGACAATTTGAAAGAAGGGGGAATTTAATAAAAATATTAATTAATTGTAACAGCTTTACGATAAATCATGCTGGTGGCTACTATTGGTTACACATATTGCAATACAACTGCCAAACAACAACAACTACTGCTGCTGCTGTATTCCGGCAATAAAGTATTGAATTTCAAATGCAGTTTTTATTAGATAGAATAATCGATGGATGCAATTCATACATACACACACATATATCTTTATGAGACAGATAAGTAATGTGAGACATTTATTAACCAGTCTTGCGTATTAAATTGCTTATTCAATTAGTCAATTTTTTGGCATTTCGGTTGGAATGCTTTTGTGGGATATTTATTGCCAGAGTTATGGATATGTCTAGCAAAGTGAAGTTAGTTAAAGTGTTAAGTTATAAATAGATGAAGTATACATACGAATGTATAAATATAAATGTATATTTTCAACTGTTAAATGTAATATATAATACAAGTGTTGACAAATGTAAATACTTTTGACAGAAACGAAGTTAACGAATTATTCACTTAATTAAAAATATTGTCAAACAATTGTTGATTTATTAATTTTACCTTCATCAATACGGTAATTCTTTTTATGAAATCATTTTTTAAATTATGAGCTAGAAAATGTAATATTTGGAATAAGGATCACTGATGGAGAGTGGGATAGATGTATTAAAGCTTTTTTTAATTCGAACTATATGTAGCCGAAAGTACTAATATGTATTAAATTTGGTACAATTTCGTAGTATGTGAATGGATAGAGCTAAAAACTTGAAATATGGGATGCGAATAAAGGTTAAGAAGTAGGGCCAATTTAAGGAGGTGTTTTTGTATACAAAAATAACTATATGATTTTAATTTGGAGATACGGATGCAGCTGGAATCCTGAAATTTGAAATTAACATTATTGTCGGAGTGTAGGATTGGGATATTTACGTATTTTTGGAAATTTGTCACTTATGTGTACGAAAAATAATAAATCGTACAAATTGAATTTGGGTGACCCTAAAATCGGGAAATAATATTTCTATTGGTTGTATATATATATATATATATATATTGGTCAATATTGGCGTGTAGGCTAATTAGCGGGAATATGCTAGTCATTTATCAATTGAATTTTAGTACTTTTGTACGAATAAAGGTTGAAATGGCAGATTGTTATGTTAGGTACAAATTTTAATTTGGATGAATTTAATGTATGGAATCTGAGGACAATTAATTAATTTATTAATCTATCGATAAATGTTATATGTAGAAGTTTTAGAAATTCTTCTATGTATACAAAATGGTAAAATTTTCTGGAAAAAGTACAATTTGTAATTTGGGTGAATTTCTAAAAAGTTGAAAGTCATTTGCATACAAAAAATAAACAAAAATCCTGACAATTGGAATAAAAAATCGCAGTGTATTCATTGGGATATGTAAAGTTTTGTACATTCATACTGTTTTATATAGTACTAAATTTCAGGGTGGATGAACTAGAATCCTGAAACTTAGAAATATGATTTTTATTGTATATTTGAGGTAGGTATGTTATATTAATGTGTACAAAATTTGATAAAACTTGGATTTTGGTAAACCTATAAATACTACAGTAGTACAGAAAGTATTAAATGGTACCAAATTTAGTGTGTAGTGTTGAAATATGGAGGCAGTTAGAGAAATACAAAGATAATAAATGATATTAAAATTGTCGATATTGGTGTGTAGGTTAATTAGCGGAAATATTCTAGTTATTTATAAATTGTATTTTAGTACTTTTGTACGAATAAAGGTTGAAATGACAGATTGTTAGTTATGTTAGGGACAAATGTGAATTTCAGTATGAGCCTTAGGAGAATTAACTTAAAGAGGCTTTACTTTCCGTCAAATAAACAAACTACCTTACGACATCTTCTATGAATATGGAAAATACAAAATCATGTCTTCTGCGAAAAAGTGACGCTGTTAGTGATCCTTATGCAAACATGTGACTAAAATATCCATTCTGAATTTTAAAGATTTTAATAATTACTTTTTCTCTTATTGAAATAGTTTTCTATTTAATAATCTACTAATATTTTGTTTAGATAATAATTTATATTTTGAAAAATATTTAAAAAACCATAAAATCAATTCAATATATATAATTAACTTTATGTTACTTTTTAAAGGTTTATATTACTTTTTATAGGTTTTATCATACAAAATATGTCCGATTCTATCACAATGTTTTTATTACTTTTTTTAAAAAATTATTAAATTAACATAAATCACTTGTGTATCGTAAACAATTTTGGTAATATGCTGGTATAAAAACAATTCTTCAAGGAGATGCTTAACTTCGTATTGTTTCAAGACTTTGTTAATTTTTTATAACTTTTATATAGCTGGAACACCCGCATGTAAAATGATAAATCACTAGATATCGGTATGTCATAAGACATTTTAAAGTTGTCGCTGCATGTCGCCTTCACAAGTAGTATTTGTCATGGGATCATTTTACTGTTTAACACTTTTTTTTAGTCATAAAATTTAAGAAGTTTAATTGTATATAAATTATATTAAAATAGGCACATTCAATTTTTGATAATCGCGTAAACATGTCGTATATATAAAATCTCCCTCTCTACCCTGTATTAATTGTATTCAAATGTTTCACTTTGTTATGCATGACCTATGCCAACATTTGTGTCATCTATTTCTTCTTTTTTAAATATCATCAAATTTTACTAAATATTCCAATTCAAAACCAAATCCATAGAAACCATATTGTTTGGAGAAAATATAAACTATTAAAATCCTATTAAAATTTAGTCGCCACGGTTCTAGAATCTCGCAGGTAAATCGAATTGTATTTGTGTCAATGTGGTGAGGTCAGTTGGGGTTAAATGGCTGCACTTAAGAATGCTGTGTCACCAAATTGTTGTTTAAACCTGTTTTCAGATATATTATAACAACAGAATAAAACAACTTTCATACTGAGCATGTAAAATGAGTTTTTTCTTGTTTATTTGATATTTCTATTGGTTGTGGGAAACCCATTATTAGATAATAATATATTATTATTGTCTTTCAGTTTGTTATTCATAATTAACAAGGGTGTAGAAAAAAGGTATTCTAATGAACTTTGATAACACCTTATTTAATTTTATTGAAAATAGAAATGTTGGAAAAATGGAAAAATGTATAAATGCTCATATGCACGTCAGTGGCTGCTACGGCAGTAAATCGGCTACTAAGATAACAATGATCAGGTAATGACCCCGCGTTGCTTCTAAGAAGATCTTAAATTCAAACGTAGCACAACCAAATGGTTTTTGAACTGAGCCACGCTTTGATAAATACATCACACTTCTACACGTACTAAACTGTGATGAGATTGGTGCACGGCATGAGTCGAGGTGCGTAAATGTTTAGGGTGATGTTATTAAATTTATCGGTGTGTCTAGTCGAATATATTTTTAACTATTTTATAGCATACCGGCAGATTAGGATTTCTCCGAAACTCAGTAGAAGATTTCTGTTTTTTCCTCATAAATTCTTTGATCATCCTAACGAGATGTTTTCTTTTTAACTCCATAATATTTGCAATTTATGTGTATTCCATACATCAATCGTCTTCATTTCTACACATAATTAAAATCATTTTCGATTAAGATATAACCATGTTTATAGTTGTCATAAATCTAGCAAACTCTATACTTATATCATAAAAAATGGAGAATTTAATTTTAATAAAATCGCCTTTCATCCCTATGACCACAAAATGGTCTCAATTTGAACAAGTTGAACATGCTTGATTTTGAGTTAATGCTAAATGAGAAAGGGGGAAATGCACCAAAACGAAAGAAAAATCGATATTTTCCAAAGAAAAAACATTTATAAGGAAATAGAGCAACAACACCAGTCAGGAGCAAAATATCCAAATCGCAAAGAGACCCTGTCTGTTAACAACAGCAGACAACACTAAAATATAATGAAGACAACATTGGCCTATGATTAAACTCATGACGATAATGATGATGACTCTGGCCATGACCATGGTCATCATCAATGGATAGCCCCAGCCATAGGTGTATTGACCATGATGAAATGCAGAATGAATTGTTGTCGAGGAATATAATATCGAAGATAGACAGACCCTCATTGCTCTCGTTGCCGTTTTTGCGGCCTCTGCTGCAGCAGTAGAGTTTCTAAGGTGAATTAATTTGGTGTTTGGCCTGTTGGATGAGTGTCGTTTTGAGAAGATTGGTTGTATTTGTTGCCAACAAATATTTAACATAGACATAAAATCGACACAGCTTTAGCAGATTGGAAGTATTATTTATTGTAATACAGTGGTTTTTGTAACATGTAAACATAATTGAAATTGTGAGTTCATTTCTTGGAGAAAATCTGAATCTGAAATCAAAAAAAATCAAGTTTGATCTGGGCTTTGTAAAGATAATAGAATCGCCTAATATTGGATTTATAAATTTTGAAATTGTTGACCCTTTGAGAGGACGGTACCAGAAGGAATGGACACATTGGTCTGTGTCCAATTGGATAGTCTGTTAGCGTGATATTATAAAATTAAATTTTTGCACAATTTTGACCATTTTGTTGGGAAGGTACCAGGAGGAGTGGAGCGATATTCCGCATCTTCGAACATAAACTATGCTTGGAAGAAATATTAAGACTGCAAAGTTTGGATGAAATCGATTACTCCCTTCGACAATTATCGTGCACACGCCGGCCAGACAGACGAACGGACATTTGTAAATCGACTCCAAATTTTCTGAAACAGATTTGGTTCAAAGAAACATGGGGTTTAAAACCAATATTTCTATGAGGCAAGTCTTCTCAATATCTCATTAGCCATTAGGCTGAGGGTATAATAATCTCTTGATATTAAAGTACAATTCAGGATTCCCAATTCCCAGGATGAAAAGCAAATAAAATACTAAATTATTTAGTTTTGTATATTTATCAAGTCGTTAACTCTGAGTGAATACGAACACGAAAAAAAATTCACGTACAGTTGAAATTTCTAACTCTAAGGCAGTGAACGCTGGGAACTTCCGACGTAATGAAAAACGGGTGAGACTATGCACCAACTATGCACCAGATATCCAAAATCGTAGTCATTTTTAATGAAAAATATTCCTTCAATCTGGGCTTTGTAAAGATAATAGAATCGCCTAATATTGGATTTATAAATTTTGAAATTGTTGACCCTTTGAGAGGACGGTACCAGAAGGAGTGGACACATTGGTCTGTGTCCACTCCTTCTGGTACCGTTTTGTTTGGTTCCCATCGGATAGTCTGTTAGCGTGATATTATAAAATTAAATTTTTGCACAATTTTGACCATTTTGTTGGGAAGGTACCAGGAGGAGTGGAGCGATATTCCTCATCTTCGAACATGAACTATGCTTGGAAGAAATATTAAGACTGCAAAGTTTGGATGAAATCGATTACTCTCTTCGAGAATTATCGTGCACACGCCGGCCAGACAGACAGACAGACGGACATTTGTAAATCAACTCCAAATTTTCTGAAACAGATTTGGTTCAAAGAAACATGGGGTTTAAAACCAATATTTCTATGAGGCAAGTCTTCTCAATATCTCATTAGCCATTAGGCTGAGGGTATAATAATCTCTTGATATTAAAGTACAATTCAGGATTCCCAATTCCCAGGATGAAAAGCAAATAAAATACTAAATTATTTAGTTTTGTATATTTATCAAGTCGTTAACTCTGAGTGAATACGAACACGAAAAAAAATTCACGTACAGTTGAAATTTCTAACTCTAAGGCAGTGAACGCTGGGAACTTCCGACGTAATGAAAAACGGGTGAGACTATGCACCAACTATGCACCAGATATCCAAAATCGTAGTCATTTTTAATGAAAAATATTCCTTCAATCTCAAACTACCGATAATTGAAAGTACTGTTTTATGGGTAGCAAAGACTCAATATGGGTCTTACAAGAAAGACTTTCTACCCAATGTGAATAAAATATATAAAATTGCATATATTTCTGTTGGAATTGAGTTGTATCGGTTTTTATACCTAAATGAGGACCAATATTGATCATTTGCTTTAGGGAAATTTGTCTCCCAATTACAACTCAACATGTCAAATGGCAATCAATTGTAAATCAATTGCAAATCGATGCATTGGGATACCTAAAACTTGACGTATATCGATTGTTTTTTGAAAGGACACAGATAAAACCCCGAAAACAAGACATGCCACCCAATGGTGACGAAAGCTGCGACCTATGAAACTCCATGTGATGTTCAAGAGGACTTAATCTGAAAAGGCCTTCTCTCGACAAATTCGGGAGATTTAAAATGGTAACAAATGAAAACTTCTGTTTTAATAGATTTCCCCGTTTAAACATGTTTTCTAGATTTTTCTTTTACTGTTGCAATTATTCCGACAAAAATCAAATATTTCTATGCATATTTCTCATTTACAAACACCTGTGCAACGAAGAAGACCCCCAGAATGCAGACGGACAGACAATTGGTAATAGGTTTGACTTGAAACGAATAGAAAACATTTTGTTGTTGTTGTTGTTTTGGTTTAGAAAAATAAGTAGCAATGAATATGAATAAACGGCATTGGCAATTACAACAACATCACGTTTGTGGCAGTCCATGTTGCAAGATCAAAAACACACATTCACTAAATGGAGAAACCAAAACGACGACGACGAAGAAGTTAGTTTTCTTCGTCATCAATGTCGAATGGTGGTATCGGGTGAATCTTGTTGCCTCCTCTTGCCATAGCCACAGCCAGAGTTATTGTGTATGTGGCATATTGTACGTGGCTCATCATAGTCCGTGTCTAAACTATTAATTATGCATTTTTGTTTATGATGTTCTACCATGATTTCTTTTTTAATGGAATATCTCGAGCAAAAACTTTGAGACGTTTGGGTTAGAACTAAAAGCCAAGGAGAGAAAAAAACTCCCGAACTAAAATGCAAGAGTTAAGTTGGTAGTTGATCTACATGTTTAACCGTGCAACTTGAACAGCGATGGATGGGATGAGCTACCACTACTAGTCGTACTCAAGGAGGTTGGTCATACTATACCCGTTGCTGCTTATCAGTCAACTAACGGTGTATGAGTACTAAATCACTTGTTGTCTGGTTTTGTGGTAAGCAACTGCTTTTTTTCTTTTTTTTTCGCTGGCAATTGGTTTGGACTTTGTCAGTGGCAAAGGGGATCTTGCCAAGGAATATTTTGTCTTTGCAAAGGGGATCTTGCCAAGGAATATTTTGTCTTTAGGAGGTTGGTCGGTTGGTTGTTAAAGTCAGGTGGTACTTGAATGCTTTCAGCTAAATTATTATTGGATTTAAAAGAAATACTCTTGCGGATTATTCGATAAAAGCTAAGCCTTTAATAGGATATTTCTATTAAAATAGGATTTCATTGTTTTAGATTAATAAGCTGGTGTATATAAGCTTATGATTTTAAAGCTGCGAGTAGTTTAAATGACATTGCTGTGCAAATATTGTGCGTTAATAAATTTAATTAATGTTGTTCAGTATTGGAAACTTGTTCGACTTTTTATTTGTTCTTGTTCTTTTTTCAAAGGAAAATTCCGTATAAATGATCGAAAAAATTTATTAGGCTCATGTTTTCGGAATATAAAAATCCCTCATATTCAACCCAATATTACTGTAATTTGTTATTTATTGACTTATATTTATATGACTTATAAATACGCTATATGTTAGAAAAATCTAACTTAATTTAATATACCACCGTCGTTTTATCCCCCTTTCCCAAAAAGAAAAGATCACAATTCAACAGTTTAGAGATAATTCATTCATACAACATTTGGTACTTTCAACACGTTTCGGCTTGCCTGTGGGATTTTCTTTCTAACTGCCGAATAAAAAAAAAAAAAAACAGAAGAAAAAAATAATTTCATTTAATGTCGGTTGAATTCTTTAAAGATGAGAAACACAGCAGTAGCAGCAGCAACAGATGCATTCCAAATGACTACTTCCCGAATTGCAACAAACTTTATGATGGCCACACAAAATATGATTTTTCACTTTGATTTGTAATTGCAAATGCATTTGCAGTAGTTAAGTTAAACCGCATTTAAACTGCAATTAAATTCGTCGTCGTCGTCATTTCTCAAGAAACAGTTATGTCTGCAGATGTGAAAAAAAGAAGCAAAAATTGAAAAACAAGAAAAGCATTTCCTTATATTAACGGCTTTTGATGCCTTTGCCATCGATGATGAATGGCTTAATTCAGTAGAACGGACACATTTTATTAAAATCCTCTTAATTATTGTTCACCGACCTTTTTGGAAACGAAACGAGAATTTTCGCATTTCTAATGAAAGCCAAACTTTTTTTGGTTTTACTGCGGAGGGAAATTAGTCAAACAAGTTTTCAATGATTCGAACACACACAGCCACCGCAGATACACCCGTTCGTTGCACCTAAACGTTTTGTCGAAATGTTTGCAGACTGTTTCTTCCACAAACCAGCAGTTTTGTGGGCTGTTACCAACTTTCTTGATCCTATCTTCTAATGATTGTCGAAATATTTTATAGACGAGTTTTAGACATGCAATGTTCGTTTTTGCCAAATTAATTGAAATCTCTCTATCGCCTTGACACCGCTCATTTTGTTAAAGTAAACACTTGGTGACTATGGTAAACTACATATTTCCGTCTTGTTACATATCTGTCTATACACACACACACACACGGACACAAACAGAAGACATTTGTAATTTGCCGTTAATAGAGCTGTGTCCAGAACATCCAGTTTTATCCTATGATTTCAAGGTGTTGAAGCTGTGATTTATGTCCGATGACACGAACTTTGTTGCTGCAACTGTAAAAATAATGTCTTCTAAACTCCAAAAAAAAAAAAAGAACAACCAACTAGTTTTCACTTGATCACAGTAATGTGTGACAGACATGATATATTTGCGACAAGAACATGCTCTTGTCGAACGATGGTTGTTTTATAAAAATTGTCATAGAAATATATTTTGGACGCAACAATTGTTGTCAGTCTTCAATCACACATTTTCAATGATTTTTTATTAACAAAAAACTTTTGAATGCATAAACTCCGTTTGTAAATTCGAAATTTCTTAATCAAATGTTAAATTCCCCCTTTACATCCTCGATAGTTGTCATTATTTAACATTTTATGAATATTTACATGGATTCCAATAGGCTCTGGCCAGTAGGTAACATGAAAAATGTAGAGAGAGATGTTGAAATGTGTCAGTGATCGAGAGTCGTTTAAAATTTATCTTAGTGAACTACACACCATTTAAATGACTGCCCCATGCCATGTGATTGACATTTAGATACAGAGCAGAATCCGCAAACTTTGACTAGTTCAACTCGTGGTTGATTTGTCTTTTTATATGAGAAAAACAAAAAACTGCTCAATTTGGAGAGTCCCATAAATTTTCCCAATATCTGATTAGAAAAAAGGTTAAATAAATTTATTGATGTTTATTTAAGGACAATAAATATGCGTTTCGTCGGCTTCGTCGATTTGCCTTGTTTTCGAAGACCCACACAGTGGACTTGTTATAAAAGCATAAAACCATAATTAATTTAAGACGTCTTTTAAAATACTGCGATCATATTTTAAGAGTGTTCTTTGACCAATCGAATTTAATGAGCCATTGCCAAATTGTATGGAGTCCAACAAGAAAAATCTGAATATCTGTTCATCGAAAAAAAATTTTTTGAGGTATTTGGCATTACTATATAATCTGCAAAATCTAATTCCGACGAAACCGACAGTTCTACATAATAAGGAATGTATAAAGAATTTACTGAAATAAACACATATAGGCTTTTAGTGGCAAGAAACGAGTTAAATTAAAACTTTTAAATATCGATTTCTTATCTTTTTGTATCCCACCTAAAATCTTATGAGCAACATTTTTGTAAAACCTTGCGAGTATGAAAAATCACATCTTGTGATAATTGAAGTCCGCTTCAATAAATTAAGGACCAAAATGCCAAACCCTTGTATGTCCATTTTGTATAGTTAGAAGGGCCAAATATTCTACAAACAGTTCCTTAATCTTGAAACCTTACACAACTACCACAAAATTCTAACCTTATATATAAAATCTACTTATATATAAAATTCTACTATAAAATCTGACTAAAATAAAGTTTTCGGTTCATTGCATTATTTCAAGATCACCGAAAATGATGGGCGTCATAACAGGAACTTCATGTAAAATTTCAAAGGGATCAGCGCGACATCTAGTGAGATAATAGTAATATTAAGCAATATCATAACACATAGACACCTACGAATATTTACGTATACATCCAACATCCGAGGTCAACCACTTCTCCTGGATATACTATCAACTTCAGGAGTTAATATATACGCCAACGATTACACATTTCGTAATTTTTCACACGATAGTCTGGATCTATTTTATCCGCTAAATATTGACCGATCTGTATGAAAACAATCTTCCTTATTCTTTGCCCAGATTTCCATCCTAGTCCTTCGTAGTGCTCGGGTCATGATTGACCAGAATAAACAGACAAAAATAAAGTTTTGGTCCATTTAATCACCTAAATATTAACCGATCGTTACCAAAAACAAGAGGGATCTTCTTTGGGCAGAACCCATCATACATCCAGCTGTGGTCTGTATCGTGTTCACAAATAATGACGGACAGACAGTCGGACGAACACACATGACTAGATCGATTGAGCTAGTCGATATATGGCGATCGGTATACTTAAAGATGGGCCTACACCAATATTTCGCGGCGTTACAAACTCTTGCGGCTGCACAAAGCTATAATACAACATAGTTGTGTAGGATATAAAAACATACAATAGCTAAAAATGAAGATATGAAGCTAACATCAAGTATATATCTTCGAACTTTGTCCTATGGCGAATTTTTCCTTTTGGCGTTTTCATATACTCACCATGGGTTTCATCCTCAATAGGAAATTTCCACCACCTAGAATATGACCCCGATTTTGTCGCAAAGTGATATCGAATGTGTTCAGATGGAAGAAATATCCAAGGAGGGCTTTTTACCTTGCACGGACTCCTTGCAACACCTTCGCGTATTAGCGAGCATCGGGCACGATTGATCTAATAAACCATTTTTCCACATTGTGTCGTTAGGGTTCATCATCGAGGTAATGCCATTTTTATGGAAAATTGATTTTCTTAAGTTACTCTAAACAACACATGGTGGTACTACAAAAAATAGATTTATACTAAAAATGTCAAACGTTCCAGTGGAGTTGTTAGACGGGACAAACAACGCTTAGTGTATATAGTAGCCTTACTAAATATTTGTTAATGAATTTACTTCTACTTTCTCCTATTATTTTTATTTATTTCTCATCACTATATTTTCAAGGGCCGAAACTGCCACCATTTAAATCAAATATATGTATAAGAAAACCTATTATATTTTAAACAAATTTAACTACATTTAAACTAGTTTAAAATAAACTAAATATCTGATTTAAGACTATAAATGTCATCGATACGTGTCAATATTGGAAAAGGGGAGACGCTTATCTCAATACAAGTTTTGGTTTCCATACAACATTTCCCCATCGATGAAATTCAAAAGTTGTTACACTTAATTGAAATCGATGGAATTAAGCATTAGCTAAGATTCTAATGCCGAAACATGGTCGGCTGCATTTAATGTCACTTTACATTTCCCGGAGACCTGTTCATTAAAATAGTTTTGGTAAAATGTTGCAAATAAAAAAGTAAATGCAATGTTAGCATACATTTTAACAAACTCCGTGAGATTAAGGCACTTTATTAATAAGAAGAAATTCTTGTCGCAATAATTCCAAATATTGCTTCATCATTATGGGATTGGCAAAAAAAATAATCAGCAAAAAATGCATATAGATCTGCTTTATCTTTTTTCCTCAGCACTCACTCGCCAGACAGACAGACAACTAACTAATCAACATTAAGTGATGGTCTCAAAGCTTTTTATTTTATGATTTGCAAAAAGGCAAATACCTTCAACCGCTTGATGTCATCTCAACAGCATTGCTGCTCTGAATGTATACTTTTCTTCGATTTAATCAATCGCTCGTAAATCGTTCTTCAGAAGTGCTTTTTAAAAAGATGCAGCAGATGCAATGATATTTGATGCCGGACATTCTTTTTTGATATCTCAAAAGGACTCATAATGAAGTATTCTGGTTGGTAGTGGTGGTAAACCCTTCTTGTGGTTGGTCGGTAGGTCGGTCGTTCGTTCGGTCATTGATTTGATATGCAAGAAATGCCACCATTAAGAAGAAATTGAAAGAAAACTAATTAAAACTGGCATCGAAGCTTGAAATATACATCGAGTGACTTGGGTGGTCGCGCATCTTTTGTCTGAATGTCTCTGGGATGCTCTTTAACTTTATCATTGCCCTGACGCACAAAAACACACACAAGTACACATATAACTAGAGAATAAAGTAACCCAAAAGTTTACGCATCCCAAAGTCATCCAGTATCTACCAATGCCACGCCACCACCATCATCATTACTAGTGGCAAGAGCTTACGAGTATATTGGCAAGGAATTAAGTCGCCTGCTAGCTATTGTGGCCACTTCAATTTGACTTGGTCGGTTTGGTTCGTTTGGCTTTGGCTTTTGCTCTTTCTGCGATTTTAATTTAAGCTGAAAACGCACTCAAATGTGTATGATTTTAATTAAAATTGAAATGACATCAAAAAACCAATGTACCGAACTGTAGTGCATGCCAACCGGGCAATGCAAACCCACAATAACAAAAAAGTGGAAGCCATCACAAAAATGAAAATAGCTTTTACGACGAATACTTTTCATTTCAATTGGGAGTTGAGTGAAATATTTGATATTGCTGAAATAAATGCGGCAACATCGAAATTTGAGTTGAGCAGGCAAGTCCGATTCTAGAAAGAAGCTATGAACACTAATACTTGCAGAAGTATGAAAGAGAAGATTGAAGACATAAGACAACTCGTCAAAATTCTTAAGAAAGCGAAAATTGGGGGCACCGTTATATGGGCGCTATACAAGGATCGACATTGATAAGTTTTGTTAGGGGAATAGCTTTCCAATTTGTCGGGAACCATGCCTAAACGTGGTAAATAAAAAATCTTCTTCCCTTAAAATCTTCAATATACTTTGTTTAATTTTAAAGAGTTCCTCTGCAATGGTTCTACCTAATTTTCTAGCCCAGTTTTACAACCTAAAATTCGACCTGACAAAATCTAAAGTTTCTCGACAATGTATAAATTTATATAATCTCAAAATTATCTTCCAATCTCATAAATAAATTTAGCTCTTCAGCCCTGCTCGTATTGTCTTAAAACTGCCAGAAAATTTTTGAATGTGGGTTAAGTCCATTTTGTGTTCTGATACAAATATTGGGTTTCTAGAAAAGTTTACAAAACATATTACGATATATGTCCTATCATGTTTAAGGGAACAAAGCCACAAACTTAATACCACTTAAATTTTTTTTGAAATAAATCAAACCCAAACCTTAAATATCTCAATACAAGAAAAATTGATTTAAACCACTTTCAAAATAAGCGACTTATTTTCCCCAGATTTTGTCGGTGTAACAAAAAAAGATTTCCCTAAAAAGTTTCTGTAATAAAAAAAATATGACAAATTAGACTCAGTTTCCGGTCTTCCCTTTCAGAAGGCGAATTGAACGAACATGACACCGATTGCCATATAATTAATAACTTCTAGTATACAAATATAATTATTTTGATGTGTTATAAATGAAATGTCAAACACAATATACCTACAGCACCTAGTATAGGGCTGGGCACCACCAACAACAACAACAGCAACTGAAAATATTTCATTTAAAGATAATTGTTTAGAAAATCGTTATACAAAGACTCGCATACATTGCGCCGACCAATTTGAAAAGAAATATTAATGTATTTTGACTTCTTAAGAGTACTAAGGAAACTGCTGAATAAGGGAACACACATACATACATATGTACATTTATAACAAATGAACAGACAAACACCACAAATGCCGACAACAAATAACCACAAAAATATAATTGAAAAAATTCTCTGTTAATAATTTTCAATTATTTCAATTTTTTCTTTCATTCCATTTTGTTTTTGTTTGTGGTCACTTGGTCAGCTAGCTAGCTGACAGACAGACAGGCAGACAGACAGAGAGTACAACAACGCTGCCGCTTGACTAAACAATTTATGGAGGAGGAAATTATTTTGTCGGCTTATGATACACACCGAAAATATAGGAAGAAACCTCACGCTTCATTCTCAGGTCAGAAGAAGGGCTGAAATTAAAAAAAGAAAAACGAAAAAAACTAAAACACACTCATGATGCTGAATTCGAAAAGAGTGAGAATAAAGTTAATTGGTTACGCCTTTTGACTTTCAAAATAAATATTATTGCAGACAATTTGACCATGTTCTGCTGTGTATTTGTACGTATGTATGTCCGTTGAGGATGTTACTTTTTGTAGGGAATGGTGTAAACACTTCGTACATATCGTGACTGTGGCAAAGATCATGATAACATGACCTCGCTCACTGTACCATAAATATACAACTATGCCATGAATTTATGATGTAGCAAAATCAGATTGTGACCATATTGAAATATGTATGTGTAATGTGATAATATAATTTATAATTAACGAAAATAATAGAATAATCATAAATATTATTTTGTAAAATATTGGAATTAGGATAAGATTTTTCTAAGTGGTTAATTGCTCAAGAACTGCTTAAATACTTTTTGCCATAAAATTCGAATATGTTTGAAGATCAGAAACAGTTATGCTGGTTAATCAGAGCGACTGATTACAGATATATTAGGTTTTTTGGATTTTGGATCATTTGTAATTTTTCTGAGATCATAGAAGATAAAAATATATTATCAGACAATTTTCTATATTTCTCCATGTTTTGATATAAACCTCGTATGAAGATCTCTCCACATGTTCGATATTTTCAAGGTTTAGCCGCAATTTATAACAGAAGTCGCTGAAATGTAACATTTCGGATTCCTGTACCGTTATTATTTAATTTTCATTTGTTAGTGTAACAAAAACAAGTGAAAAAGTGTCAGTCGGTGTTGCCGACAGATATATACCCTCAGCCTATGGCTTGCGGAGGTGTTCAGTATTACACGCTGGTTTTATTATTACTTTTATATAAGGTATAAGTTTTTATCAAATAGTTTTTGGATTTAATGTTCATTCAATTCGCTTCAAATTTGTGGGAGGTACCAGAAGAGAGGGTATACGGGTCCCATCTTCAGACTTGATCTAGGCTTTATAAAGATAATAGGTAGGGCAAATTTTAAATATTAAAATTTTTGATCATTTTTGTAGGAGCTACCAGAAGGAGTGCACAAATGGGTCTAAACTTCGGACTTGATCTAGGCTTGGTAAATAAAAAGTCTTGGGCAAAGTTTGGTTGGCATGATATTATAAAAATAATTGTTACCCCAATTTTGACCATTTTGAGGAGGAGGTACCAGAAGGAGTGGACCGATATTCCTTTGAACTTGAACTAAGTTTGGTAGAAATATTACGATGTGCAAAGTTTCGATGAAATCGGTTACTTCCTTCAAGATCGTGCGAACCAGCCAGCAAAACAGACAGACGTGCGGTCATTTAAAATCGATTCCAAATTGTCTGGAACAAATTTGGTCCAAAGAAACAACGGAATATGCAATACTCTTATGAATGGAAATTGTTCATTATTTATGCGAAGTTTAAAATTCAAATTTATAATTTGGACGGTTTTTTTAATTTTCTAGATAAACGATTTATCGACGCTTATAAATTAAAATAAGTAAAAAGTTGTAAGGTCGGCCGGGCCGCTCTTTTGATACCCTCCACCATGGGGTGTTTATTCAAAATTCCTTAAATCAGTAGATACCTTTATACATGCTCTATAATACTAATGTTCATTACTGAAAATGGAGCGGAATCTTCACGTGGGGGTTTTATCAAAATTTAGACTTATATTTGCGCAAACATCTAGTTTGCCTCCAATATTCCGGAATGCCGGACTATAGCCACTACAATGGAGAAATGTGGCTAAAACCTTAAAATCATGGCCAATGATGCGCTACCCTTATATGAGGCTATGTCAAAACATGGACATATATTTATTTATCCTTTTCTAAATATATGTATATCGGTTTCAAAAACCACATTACAGTCACATCGCTAGAAAATGCGTCCAAACCCTTCAAAATATCGAAATGTGGGTGGTACTGTTGTATGCGAGCTTTACCATAACGTAAACCGATATTATTATTTTCTGATAGGAAGTTTTGACACCTCATGAAAAATCAAATTAGAGCCAATTCGGTAGAATTGCATTTCCAACTCCAAAAGATCCATTATATGGGGGCTACCCGGAAACTTGGACCAATATTGATTGTAGGAAGATTTTCTACACAATGAGAATTTTTAACATAAAACTAGAAACAATTCTGTTTAAAAAAGTACCCAATAGCTTCAAAGCACCGAATATTGGGCCACCCTAAATGTTGGAAGATATTCAAATTACAACTATTTAGGCAATTTCAATACCATGCAAAGAGTAATATCAATGTAGTGCAAAACTTATAATCACTTCTTTAATATTTCGAGCTATATCGCAATTTTAATCGACTATTCTCTTCCTATACGATATAATTTCTTAATCACTAAATTCTTTAGCTCACCAACAACTAATTTCACGGAAATAATAGATTACCACCAATATCTACCAAGAATAAATATATCATAATATCATTCCATTTAATTTCCTTTTCTAAAAGCTTCAAACTACAACAAACCATTCGCCAATTTGAGAATTTCAAATAAAAAACCTCACGCTGATAATTACATCACAATCAATTTTTGTTCATAAAACACCAAAATTGGCTATTTCCTTGGGGGCAAATTAGTTTCGGTTGTTATTCCATCAAAACATTTGGACAATAGATAAATGATTTGCCATTACAGCAAATGCCGGCTGAAGAGATCGGCAGAGAAATAAAATCGATGTTTTTTCAGAACAAAATTTACTAAATTGTTTTGTGGGCAGGTAATTTATAAGAATAATAATAGAGGTCCAATGACCAAACAATTAATAAACACAATATGAACATAAATCGAAAACAGCAGCATCAGCAAGAACAACAACAACAACAGTAATTTGTTGTGGCATAGAACGCCAAGTCATCTGCATTATACCATGATTTGCTAAAGAAGGATTAGTTGTTGTAGTATTATTTTATTTTGATTTCTTTTTTTTGTATACCTCATGGCTTAAAGTATGTTAATTTATGTTCGTTCGTATAAAACAAGAATCTGAGCAGATTAACTTTCATTTTTTGGTTTTTGTTTGTGTGCTGAGCAGATTGGCAACGTATCTGGTAGTGAGAAAAACAAAAACAAGCTTCTTTGATAAAAATCAAATTATAAGAAATTGAATTTTTTTAATAAGGGGTTTATCTCGCCTCATCGTTGTATTTTAATGTCCGGGTATATTCGGGAGTTGTTCTTGGCATTTTGTTTTTAACAAATTATGATAAGTTGGAGAGAGAACAACAACAAAAAATGTGTCACAAACATTAAAGCCACCAAGTGTGGTGTATGAAAGGAACCCACAACAACGTCGTCGCCACCATCAACATCATCAAATTGTAAACACATCAAGGCAAATAAGAAAAAAATAGCATTTGAATGTGGCGAATGAAATTGTGAAAGTGTAAACGTCTTACAAAATACAATTTCTGATCTGACCAAAGTCGCCTTAAAAAGCTAAGCGTTGACCATGTATGTACATGCAGATTTGTATTGTTTTGTAGGCCCACCATCATCACCACCGTCGCCACTTAAAACAACTTCAGTACATAGTTTTCTATGGAGCTACATAGTTGAGTCAGAGCAGAGCATGGTAGCAGGTACCCAACCACCAACTCATCTGTTTCCCATCCATACCATTAATATTGTATGCTACATGACCATGGCACTTGGAATCCGCTAGCTTTTTTTTTTTGCTTTCTGCTCAATTGTTTGCATTCGTTACTTACTGATCGAGATTTGTCACGATTTCCGCCAAGTCTTTTGTGTGACCATATGTGGTGGCAGTGATCGTATTTTCACCAAACCAAACAAAAATTAAGGTCAATTTCAACTTGTTGATGAGTGTCTAAAAACCATTTTCAATTGGCAAAGAAGATGCATGCCAATATCTTCACGAATGGCGTAAAATGGGTGAACAGCGGAAAAAAAGAATTTTCCCATAGAAGCCAATGTCGAACAACATTTTAACTTCCCTCCCAATAATTCGAAAAATGCAATGCTTTTTAGAATGGAAAATGTAAATTATTTATGTAGAGTTTCAAATTCAAATTTATAATTTTGACAGTTGTTCCATTGTCTAGATAAGCGATTTATCGACGCTTATAAATATCTACATATATATGTTCATACATATACGTGTATTCCTTATTCGTTTTTATGATAAACATCGTCTAGACCCAACCAAATTGCTTCTATCACGTTGAGTACGTGCGTGAATTAAATGGAGTAGCCATGAAAGGATGGACGTTTGCAATGGAAGTTCAAGGTTTAAACCACATACGGATGATAGTTTATGATATAATTGCAAATTATTGTTGTTTGGAACATTGTTGTTCAGGCAATGTTATGCGAGAAGCCAATACTTATGTATACGTGACGCAGAGAAAGAGGAGTAGGTTTTATATACATCGTAAAGAACACTAAGACCGAATTTTCCAATAATGATAAGATGAGATGTGTGACTTGGGGTTCCTTAGGCGAGTTTACTTGCATTAATTGTAAGTAAGAACAATGTTGCAATTGATAACAATTTAAAGGGTTCCCCAAAAGGATTAGCCAACATTTTCTTGAGGTAATTCCAACAAGTAAACCTCACATATAGAGAAACTCGGGCGAAAATCTGGTAAGAAGTATTTTATTCACCAGCACTTCGGTTAAAAATGTATTAACGGACTTTTATGAGGAGGTTGTATCAAAACATGGACAAATGTAAACAAGTAAAAACGACTTAAGTTCGGCCGAACTTTTTATACCCTCCACCATGAGAATGGCAATCAAAATATCTAAAGTAAATGGGGGCTACTAGGACCTTGAACATATTGAAAAATACATGAGAAAAATATGAATGATATTGTCAAAATATTTAATAGTGGGTATTCCGTTAAATGAAATGATAGCCAATGAGAATAAATAAATAAATTTGATAGCCAATGAGAATAAAAAATCGGTTAAAAACTGAAACTTGGGTCAATATTAATAATTTTTGGTACGTCGACGTACTATACAATTAGGATCCAAATTAGCAAATTGCAACCCATTCGGGTGGAAAGCATGTCCAAAATCCTCAAAATATCAAATATTGGTAGAACCTTATATGGGGGCTACACTGAAACTTTTTTCAATATCAATCATTTTTAGTACTAATAAGAGTTATTCAATGATAAACCATAATACCAAGTTACAGCCAATTCGGTTGGAAAACCTGCTCAAAATACCGAGTATTGGGGATTACCGTTATGTGGTGGCTACCCTGAAACTTGGGTCAATACTAATAATTTTTGGTACGAATATACCAAAACGTGGACCCATACCAAGGTCCAATACCAAGCATCCTGGAGTACTTGCAATGTCTGTGCAATATTTCAGAGCTCTATCTTTAATATTGCTATCTCTATCGTGATTTTAATAAACGAATAGACAGACGGATAAGCATAACACGAAAAAGAAATCCATTTTTTTATATGAACTATAGGACTTTATTTAACATGCTTCGGAATGTCCGATTTGGAGCTTTGTGTAAATGGTTAACATGCCGGTCAACTTCGATCATTTCTCCAATTTTATCGACATTTTCATAATGGATTTCTTTTAAAACAACCAATATTTTGGAAATCATATATAAACTCTTTAAAATACACACAAATATCTAATTTAAATATTTGTCCAAAACTTAATAAAATATAACGATAAATTATAAATTGACATTTGCAAAGTAACGTTAATATTTTAGCCAGAACAATTTTTTTTTTTTGAAGTTTTAGTAGAAAATGTACAAACATTTGGACACTTTTGCTCGCCACTGTATATGGTTTTATTACTTCAAATTCTTGAACTCATAAATAGCCATATATTGGAGAAAAGTATGTTGGTCTACTATACATCATACAAAATTCTTCAATCCGAAGCCAAATATAAATATTTATTGTCATGATATATATTCATAAATATATATCATATGTTATTGTTATAACATTTATTGTTTTGTTATATTTCGGGATTGTACTCTATATATGTATTTAAAAATATTACACATATATACATTTTTTTGCTCTCAACGTCGAGATGCGTAACATTTTGATAAGTTAAGAAAAAAGTCTGGGAACATATTTTCGATGTGTCTTAAACTGTTTTATTTATATATGCAAATGCTAATTTTTGATAATAAATTATTTTAAATGTCTTCTTGTCATGGGAATTTTATTTTCAAAAATAGCTTGTTAAGCACACCCCAAATAGTATAAAAAATTAAAAAAAAAATGCTTCATTAATCAATTTTAAGGTTTGAACACTAAAATCCAAATAGAATTGTACGTTTCCAAATATCAAACCTAAAAGAACCGAATTCACATCCCCTACCACCACTGATGTGTGTGTAGGAACCTAAAATAATGACTTCAAACAAAAACAATTCACATTCAAACAATTAGGGGTTGAAAGGTAGAGTTAAATGGCGATGAGTTGTTCCAACAAACCTAACTTGGTGGCCGAAAATGTCTTAAGACATGCTACATTTCTTGGATGATTGAAACTGTTCTATGTGTGGTTGTTGTTGTTCTTTGGTTCGGTTTTAAGATATCTTTTTGTCTTTTCTTTTTATGGGAAATTTGCTTATTGTATAACTTCCGTGTGATAATGTCATCTATGTAGGAGAAACAATAACAGAAGACCCAGAGATCTACGGCACTTGTTGTAACGAATTCCCACGTTCTAACAGGTGTGTGCTCGCCATAGTAAGCCGGGGAATCATGTCAATAAAAATTATATATTTGAAGTTTTATAGTTTTTGTTGTTTTTGTAGGGCATATTATCTTCACAGCGAATTGAGTTGATGGTTGACCACCCATCCAACCAGAAGACTGAACAGAGTTTGTGTACAATTAAATTATTCAACATTTTATGACATTGTCTTTCAACATTGTTTCTCTCTGTGATGACTGACAGTAGAATATTTTATGACATTTGTAATGAATGATGGTGATGTTGGAGATCATTGCGCATCAGTGGAGGTTTTCACTCAAGATTGTGTTAATGACTCGGAGTTTCATTTGAAAAAAGTAAATTAAATTAAATTTAAATTACACCTTCGCACGCAAAAACAAAAGCAACACATTAACATTATGTTTAAATATGAATATTTTTAATTTCAAGAGTAATTATTTTAGTTGGTAATTTCAGCTATTCTTGTTCTCATTTGTTGTTGGGTTATAATTTTTGTTCATTCTTAGAATAATATTTGAGATGAGTTGTGCAGAATTTCGGAAAGGTTAAGATTAGACTTTTTAATTAATTTTCTAAAAAAAAAATAATTAAATTTAAATTATATTTAAAATCTGAGATTTACTAAAAAAGTGTCATATTTCCGGTCACTTTAGTGACCATTTGCTCAATATGAATTGCTTTGACCTCTACCTCCTAACATATATAAATTTCAAATACCAGTTCATGGGAAACGTCAAAATACCTAATCTAAATAACATCTGTCTAGCTCATAGAAAGATAAAACACTACCGATTCTCTACTTTTAATAATTAATTAGTGAAACTTTAATATATAGACGGAGCAGCGTTCGCCTTTAGATATATTTCAGAAAGCCTGTGGGGACACACTTTCTTTAAGGGAACCCTCATTCTCGATTTCAATTCTCGATTTCGCCATTTGGAAAATTACTATGTTTAATTAGAAATATGCTATGTTAAAATTGGAAATTCAAAACTACCCTATATTGAATCTTTAAAAACTAGTTCCTTAAATAACAACCAAAACTTTGCAGGCAGTCTTGGAATCGTGTTAATTAATATAATGTAACTTAATTTATTTTCTTTAACAACATCATGACATATATGCATATCGTCTGATTAATTTATTTATATTACAAACGGAAATGAATTTTTCCAAAAAAGAAGAAAAAATTAAATAATCGCCCTTAGAGATTCATGCATGTATGACCTCATTTTCTGAAATCATCAATTCATGACAATTTTCTCAACATAGTGATGTTTCTTTAGCTGAAGACTAGCTGCTAAATATTCCCAGCTTTTTTGGGGGGGAAATGCATTCATTGTCTGTTAAACTCATTAGACCATTAAGAGAACAAAAATAACAAAACGAGACACAAAAATACATTCGTATATGTGGTAAGTCAAGGTGAACAGGTTCTTATTCATGTTTCGGGGTTCACTAAGGTCTGGTTAAATACTATACTATACCGAACTAACATTGTTTATACCTTACTATGCTTGACTTGATCGCAGGGTTTTTGCATTTCATCGCAGTATTTTATTACAGGAATTTCTTTGTTGTGCTGGAGTAACTCTTTTTTTGCCTTCCTCTGCACTTGTTGCAGATACATTCAAATAGATAAACATAACAGGGAAATAAGAAACAACAACAAAAAAAAATCTGCCATTTGGTGTTGATTTGAATGTGGCCGAACAAATGCAAAAGAAGCAAAAACTCCATAGCAGGGAAGAATTAACGATGGCATGGTGGAATCATAAAAATTGTGTGAAAGACATCCATGACAAGATATTCCAATTAGAATATGGTTATTATTATTTTCCATAGCTATAAACTAATTTAAGCTATACAAGTTTTCTAAAGTAACTGTTTTTATTGGCAAACATTGCTAATCCAGTTTGATCGTAAAAATACAAACTCTATATTGCCCCCAAACAATTGCAGTAGATATCATAGAAGGAATGTAGGATCAAAAATAATAGAATTAACTTAACAAAGTGTTAAATTATATAGGTAGAACAAATCGTAACTGGGAACAGTTGCTACACAAATGATTTTAGGATACAATGAAAAATATAACTACGATGTTTCTTTAAAATTTCGAAAACACAAATTTCGCTCTATGACCTATTGAACATAATACGATCCTTTGAGGGTAGATCATTCGGACCAGATTTGCCTCGGACTGGTAAATAATTGCGGTTTTTTGAAGAAGCCGTAAATTTATTCCAAATGCCAGCTTCAGAGTCGAAAAAATATCAAGTTGTCAAAAGCAATACATTAGTGGTGGTTATACACTAAAGAGGCAAAAATATGTATGCGTGAATACAAAAATTCGGAAATATCGCGTATCATGTCACTTTCATGACATGTAGCGATCCTATGACAAAGTAACTGGTAATGAGAGCTCCCATTTTTCTCTATAAAAAGGTTATAGGTCATTTAAAGGTTATATATATTTGACGGTTATAGTATTTCTTGGTCAAGGGATTCCTAAGACTTTGTGCAGTCACGTCAGGGTAAAATAACATTAAATCATCATTGATTAGATTTTGCTAGTTTTTACACCCTCCATTTTCGATTATCGGTAGTTTTTAATATTTTATATACAAATTAATGGGAAGAAGTTCTTGCAAAAAATTATCAGCATCAGCAAGATTTTGGTCTAGTTTTCCAGCCGAATTAGTTATAGTTTGACCATTTGGGATTTAATTGGGTTCTAAAACCGGTATCACCGCATCTTTGCACAAAAAAATTATTAATATCGACCCAAGCCAGTATTTTGAGAATTCTGGCCACATTTTTAACCGAGGGTATATAAAGTTCGGCCGGTCCGAACTTAACATCGTTTTTACTTGTTAATATTGATTCACCATAGGCCATATGGAGCAACTTTCAATTTGTGAAAATCCCCATAAAAATTTCCTGAAATTTTTTTCAAATCACCCACCAATTTTTAATTAACATTTTTATTTGAGGTTAAATAGACATTTTGGGACAAAAAATGTCAAATGGCGCCACTTTGACAATGACAACTAAAATCCGTTAGAAAGAAATAAAAAACTACACATCAACTTCTTCGTATTAGACTTTTGGCATGTAAATTAACATCACAATGTCTACAAACGATGGAACGAACCTCCAATCGTCAGAATTCAGGCTATTGCAAATTAACTCTTTCTTTTCATATCCCTCAATGTTGACATTTCTCTCTTTGGAGGCCGTGACGCATAGCTCATGGTCATTAAGGCACTTACCACTGTCGTGGTCAATTTGCATCAAATGCCATAACAACAAAGATTCTATCGAACGATCAGAGTTCGGATCCAAGAACAATTGTTATGACTTAAGTGGAGTGCTAAACTAGTGGCAGTAAACTTCAAAAACAAAAAAGAAGAAAAAGATAGGTGGATATCGAAAGCCAACAAGCAAGCAAATATGTAAGGAACCCATACTACATCAACACAATTCTAGCTCCTGCGGATCCTCCTCCTCCTCTAATGGAATGTGAACAACTGGCTGACTAAGAAAGAACAGCAAAAAACATCCAGGGAAAATGATGATGGAAACAGGAATTATTTTTACGTTTACATGTAAACACAATATCTGATATTCATTGAAAATGCAGCTATGCTCTTGCATGAGCAACATTTTCACATGCATGAATTTATGCGCTACCAACCATCCATCCATCTGCCACAAGCTAAAACACCAGCATGTGGCTGGATGGCAGCCAAACAGGCAGGCCATTCTTGTTTGGATTGTTCTGGCATGTAAACTCTGCTCGGCTCTGCTCTTCTCCACTGATGGTTGTTTATTTTGTGCCGCTTTTGGCGGCTGCTGTTGGCAGCCACTGTCGCTGTCTATCTATGGGTCTGATGCTCTTAGATCAGTTAAGAGCAAAAATTGTCTTTCAGTTATTGGCGATTTTCTTGCGGCCTAACACGTTTTTCTGTCAAAACGACGAAAAACGCAAAAACTTTTACTTTGAGAAATTGTTAAAGCAAAACTTGTTCTTTGGCAAGGATTTCCAGTGTAAATAATATATTAACTTCCCAGGCCAGAAGACATCTTCGAACACCTTAAACGCAGCAGTGATATTACCGTTAAACAACAAGTTACTAAGTTGCCGGTGCGCCGCAATTGCATAGAGGCTGCAAGTTGTCGGGTTGGTTGGTTGCTTCTCGAAGACAAATTATAATTATCATGATTGTTTAATTACCCCAAAATTAAAGCAGTGGTCGGCCACAAGCTCAAACACCTCATATGCAATGTTTGGTTCAAGTAAGCGGCATTAAAGTTTTTTTATATGTAAATATAAACGATATGTAACAAAATAAAAAAATAAAGTGAACAAAAAAACTCAATAAAAAAGTATTGCAATAGCTCGTTTTCCAACCGGTGTTCGATGTACATATGTATGTATGTAATTTTGCATTTGAAGGTTATGTTTAAAATAAATTTTCACATTTTTGTTACACTTTACATAACATTGAAATTAATGGATTTAAATTGTTATAAAGTGTGGATGTTAGGGCACAAATTACGTGCTTGTAAACAAATGTTCGCCTATTACAGGTTATACATATAGTTATGGAATTTTGACTTTGTAAATGTTGCCTGCATTTAAATGCTTGTATTTGTATTTAGTTGGGCTGAAATAAGGGGCTGAGTGCTCATGTGATCGACTATTGGAATTAATATGCCTGCTAGTGTTAGAAATTCGGAAAAAGTGATCTCATAATTTTAAAAGGAAATTGCAATTTATACATTTTCAATATAAAATAATACAAAAGCTATGAATTGTAAACCAGTTACTTTTAATTTAAAATTGTCCTGCATCTTCTTAAATACAGGCAGATAGACTAAACAAAGCAAAGACTTTTCATGTCATACTGAGTCCGATATTATTTTTTGAATTTTTACCGTTCAAAGTTGCGTTTTTTTGCTACTGAAACTCTTGTAGTATTTTTATACCCTACATTTGAACATGCTCTGAGGAAATTTTGTACCATATTTCATGTACATTGATAGGAAATTTAAAATACTGAAAATTAAGTGGGTCTTTTGATGAGAGGTATGAAAAACATGCAATTTTTGTTATAAAAAGGTTTGTACACACCATAAATTACTGCCTCAATAGAGGATAGATGCATTTAAAACCCTTTAAAATTCTTAAAATTATAGGTTTGGACCTATAATTTTAGCTATGTCAGAAAATCTTTTCGCTCTTCAAGAACCCTGAATTCCAAATGGGGCGGATCTTTATAAGTGGCTATATCGAAACATCTTCGTACATCCAATTTTCTGCTGAGAAATTTAGCACACTCTTAAATTTTGTAATGACAAAGTGCGACCACTTTGGTTGGAGCGGTATCTTGGAGCGGTATGTGTAAAATTTCGAAGATCTATCATAAATATTTCTATTGTGATTTCATCAGACAAAGGGCATGCGTATTATTCTGATCGATAACATATACACTTTATTAGGTCTTCAATAAAAAATGTACGTCTGATGTTTATTGTAAGCGGAGCAGTAAAGTCGGACGGTGCCGACCACCAACGAACTATACTTTTCTGATGATCTATCTATTTGCACCCCCTTAATCAATTAGAAGTCAACAGTCCTTCTTTCTTACCTTGGCATATTTATTGCCGGAGTAAACATTTAGCCCATCCGATTTAAATTTGCTTATTCTGCGCACAAAAGGCTTGGTTCAGTTAAAAAATCTAAATACAATTTTAAATGGTTATTCTAAATAGTTGCCCAGATCCCTTATCCGTGTAAAATTTGTGATGTTCGGCTTTCAATAGCGGTCTTCAGAGCGACTAGGAAAACATTTAATAATACGGCTTTAGGTCAATTCCATTCCCTTAATATAATCTGATCATCACCGAAGTTTGTAGGTGTAGTTATTGATCATAACGTGAACTTCATTTAATATTTCATAGCGATCCGCGCGATATTTTCACCTTCTGGTCTGGTAATAGTAATATTAATCGTAGATAACTGTGCTGATCTTAGTATAACTTCCACATCCGAGGACATTCCAAAGTCAACAAGACCTCTTAGATATACTATCAACATCTCCGATCTATGTCCGCAAGTAGAAAATATATACGCCATAAAATAACAATTTCGTCATTTTTAATTTTAATTTCATCCCCTGAATTTAATTGACCAATACCAAAAACAATATGGGGTCTTCATTGGCCAGAATCTGTCCTACCTGTAAAATTTCGTGAAGATTGGTCCATAACTGTGGCCTTTATCGTGTTTACAAATTATAATGGACAGACGGTGGATCTTCGGCCAATAAATCGCGGCGTTACAAAATCGTGGTACCAACAACAACATAGTTGTGTAGGGTATATATTATTCTTTCATAGGAGGTACCTCGATTTTTATTTTTGTCTATGAAGTGACTGCTTACGCAATTATTGTTCTTTTTTGTTATCTGATTATCTTGTTGATCTTGTTTAAAAAATATTCTTATCTTTTAAGTATTTTTATAAATGAATGAAAAACTACAATCTCACCCATTCAAAATTTAAAATCGAGAATGGGCGGTTCCTTATGAAAGGAATAGAGGAAACCCATATTCATTGGAAATATTTTTTAGTTATCTTATATTTGTTTGTTTTTATTGATTACCATTAATATTTTTCATATGGCCGGGGAGTCACCGTGTGGTATCAAAAGGGATGAATACGGGGAGATTATATCCACATATTCTAGTTGGCATTCACTTTAACCACAATAGATATTTAGTGTGATCTAATAATGTTCTCTTATTTCAAAGAAAGAATGCCGATTTTATTCAGATATACATTTTATTACCCAGCCTAGGTAACATCCCTAACATTGTTATTAAATTTTACATACTGAAATAATAAAATGATATTCCTTGGCAATGTTTACAGAGAAAGTGTTTGTTTTATTTACCCAAAAATTTTGGGGATAATCAGGGTAAAATATCAAAACCGTTTGATTCAAAGCGTTCTAAGGCGGTAACATATACACCCATACTTATATATGTTAATCATTGCTAACAATTACTTTAATTTAAACATTTTGTTACAAAAATACCAAACATGTATTTTTCTATCTGGAACACCCAAAATAGCAAATAAAACTGAAACAATCATTAAATTGTTTTGATATACGGCTTGGGTATTTTTCCAAAATCTCTCCCAAAAATAAAAGTAAAATTGTAATTTACGATGTTAGGTAATGTTTTCGGCTTAAACGAATTAAATAACTGAATGTGTCTACTTTCCAATATACTATGTATGTATGTCCGCATGTGTGTAAAAACCAAGCCCCCTCCCCTTTACACCCCAAAAATTGACGGCCACTGTTATGAAGATACATTTATAAGCGGCAATTTCGTTTAAGTGATTTGGGACTTGTGTGTGATTTTTTACCAACTCTTTGATTAATGATCGTTTTTCCAAAACCTTGCACCACAGCCATAGCAACCATAATTAAAAACAAATGAAGAAAATTAAATCCCCTAAAAAACATCATCAAAGTAAAAGCGAAGTTTTTTTTCGATTTATTTGTTTGTTTTAAAAGCAAAATTTTGCATGCAAATCATCATAATTAAATTCACCAACAGACGAACAAAAAAACACAAAAAAAAAACAATAACAAATATTCCAAGAATATTTTTGCATCACATAAACAACTCATTTCAAATTGCATGCTTGTGAGATGTCACCTAGAAAACACATAAGAACAAAAAAACTTTTTATAGGCGGCTTTTTTCCAAATGGCCAAATGTTGTCATGTTACCCGAAGGGGACGTAAATAACAGCGGCTAGCTGACTTGTTGCTTACAGGCAACAAGGTGCCTTATAATCATTTATGAAAAATCAACAGCTTAAATTTCAATGCAACCCACGTTTGAAATTTATGTTTTGTGTGTTTCATATGCAGTGAAAGAGGGCGGGCGGCTGTATGTTAGACAAGTACTGCATGTTACGATACAGCTACACTACATACAGAACTTGACTGCATTAATTTTCGTTCAAATTCATTTAAACAAATGGCAAGTGTCATGTCGGTCGGTCGGTCGGTCGACCGCATTCGGTCACAAAGAATATTCTTTCAGTGCAACACCACATCCCACAGGAGTTCTGTGGAAATCCACTTGAAGTTTCAGTTACATCGTCGAAAATTGTTCACTCATTTTTAAGCACGAACAAATAATGATTTCAAAGAAATATTTCAAGTTGCTGTTCTTTTACTGTTTCTCCAATTCTTTTTTTGCTTCTTCTTCTGCACAAAAATGGAATGAAACAAATTAGAAACATTCCACAATATGTTTGGCCAAGAAAGAAGCTAATTAGAGTTATTCAGGGTCACGGTCAAGCATTCATTAATCAGTTTTGAAGCATTTGAAAACAAATATTTCTTACTGCTAGATAATTTTATTTGCGCAAATACTTGTATATTTGCATTGGTTTTTAGATCTATATAATTATGGGATACAAAAACCAAACATCGAATTAGTAACCAGCATTAGCAGGATAATTATTTAAAGATCATAGAATGGAAAATAAAGGTGGATGAAGGCTCTGGGAAGAATTTAAATAGCCTTATTTTTGAGATACTTAGGCTCTGGTTTAGAATACAAGAAGGCAACCGTTTCGAAATGCTTCATATATAGCTCCACTTTGAGCCCTTTTTTGAGCGATTGAAAATTAGTGCTGGATCCAACGAAAAAAATATTTTAGGGCCAGATGTTTTTCAATATCAAATACGTGCTGGTAGAAGTTCCGTGACACCATCTGATATACCATGAATGGTCCCGGATGGTGGATGGTATCAAGGAACACTTTTAATATTACTAAAAATTATTTTAAAGTTCCATAATATGCAAGTAATTTGTATGATATCCTTTCCGATTACTTTGTACAATACAAAGTGATAAATTTGAATATATTATCTGATTAAACCTGTAACTGATAAAACATTCTAATTATATTTGAAAAAAATTATCAATCTATATCAGTATACATTTTTACTGTAACATTGCACACACACACACACCGATTTCTTCATTTTCAAATTCCAATTGTCGACATAGCCGAAATATCAGATTTCAATTAATGTTAGATTAACTTTGAATCACAACACAATGTTGAGATATCACATCACAAAATCGTTGTGCAGTTTCGTCTAACGTCGTCTTAATGTCTTTTTATGAAATCTCAAAATGGGGGTTTCAATTCCACGAGCTAAGTTGAAAGTCCGACAAAAAAAAGATAAGCGACAAATGTTTTGTGGTGAAGGGAACAATGAAATCTCAATTTAAACATGATATTCAGCGATGATAAAAATAGCAGCAGCAGCACAAAAACAACAACCATAACAATAAGTAATGCACAATAGTGACATACCTACATGGCTACATTGATTTGACACAGAAATGAAAAAAAATAGAATGGCCATAAGTGGCCCATTGAACATCATGATATCATATCAGGAAGGTAGCACCAGCTGCAACAACAACATCAGCAGTATCAAACTGATCATTGAAATTGAGCTAAACGATATGACTGATCCATGTGTAGACATGGTTTTTTTCTTCTTCTTTGAGATTACAACAGCCGATATCATTGAACAATAATATCAGCAACAAGTGAATTGGAATCATTCATCATTTTGTATGTAAATTAAAATATCAAATTTGTGTGTTTGTTGGTATGTGTTCCTAATTTGGCAATGGACCCCATTTATAAGTAGGTCTTTAATTAAGATCTACTAATGAAGCCTCGTTCATTTAGCATTTGAATAGACACCCAATTAAGTGAATAATATTTGTTAATATATCGACAATTTATTGTAAGATATTATGTGTGAATATATTAAAAACCATTTGCTACGACATTTGTGCTGACAAATTTTTTCAACATTTTACAAAACCAATAACCCCAGAATCAACCTACCTGATCGCTTCGAACATCGCAAAGTCTGAGTCTGATGAAGACAAATTGTGGACATCATCAGTGAACATAAGTGTAAATTACAATGATTAGGAGCCAGAGTGCCTTGTGTTTGCAGGCAGGTATGTGGTAGGAGCGGCGGCATAATCATCACAAAAGACTTTGCTTTGCGGACCCGGGTACATTTAATTTATTGGCTATCAAAGGTAACACAAAAGTTGCCACATTATTTTTTAATAATACCAATAGCTACTCTTAACCATATTTATGATGTGTGTGTTGGTTGTCTTCATTGTCGTTCACATCTTTCTTATGGTAGGTCGGTGGGGGTTTGATGTTACCTTTGAAAATGTTCTGTATGGAGCATTACGTGTTTTTTCTCACAGTGATGGGCAAATATGTGTGCTCATGTGACGTTTGAAAGACGCAATGTCAAATACTTTTTTTGAATAGCCATACGAGATAATTAAAAAAATGTATGTGAACTTTTAAATAAAATAAAAGACTTGGGGAGTAGTTTATTTTCCCATTCAAAAATGTATTACATTCACTGAGGCAGAGAAATGAAAAAGTTTGACAAAATCGGTTAAATTAAGTTATTTTATTTCACTAGTAGTTGGGACCAAACTCGGATTTGCAATGGGTTATCAGCATATGTTCTAGCTTGGAAAAAATGTAAGCAGCGATAAATTTTTATTAGAATGTTATCTATGGGTGGAAATGTGCAGTGAATAAGTCCAAAGAACATTCAACCATTCCTCGTGGTGCCTATTAAAAAAGTTTCTTACATCAATTGCACATGTTCGGGACTTTTTCATTACTCAAACACTTTAAAAATATTGTCTTTGTGAGTTTGTTGAGCCTTCTCTTGATGTAATTTTTTGTCGTGTCAATCGTATCGCCTGTTTTTGTCCAAAAATCGCGCACAGGCAAAGATGCCTGATGAGGGTCGTTAATATGCTGCAGAAGTCAAATTTTGTTGTTTTGAAAATCTAGTCCGATCAAACCAATGCTACATGATTTATTCATCACCAATACAACACCCTTTAAATACACTTCCAACATAAAGGTATTTTTTATAATTTGAATTTTGCACTTTTAAGTGATTGAATTTTAAACACCACTGTAACAATGTCCCATGTGTTCTTCCAGATATTGTTGTTTACCAATGTGTCCCCCCTATTTTAAATGCAACACATTAAAATGCCATACAAAGAGGACAACGACGATATTATGGTATTGGACCACTGCAACATCACACCACCACGTTTCCATACACCAAATAACCAGCCAACAAATATCTCTACAAGTGTTGTGTTGTTTTGGTTGTGTGTGCCTGCATTGCATTGTTGTCGACATAAAATATGAAAATCCGCTTTCACATTATGTTTGATATCTCTGTTGATAAATCATCATTCTTGGTTTGACTCAATATTGTTGTTCCTCACAGCAACAAGCCGTACACTCAACCAGCCAGCCATCCAGCCAACCATCCATTCAGCCCAGCTTGCAACTTCTGTAAATAATCTGTGGTGTTTGTCTTACTGATATTGAGCGCATTGCCGGTTAAAGCCTTCCGTTTGCCCTGGTATTCTTCACATGCCTGCGGGGCACAAGCCAACAAATAAGGCGGTTGATTCATGCTCAACATACACCCCGCTGCTGTACTCTGCCAGGGCGAATGATGAGTTAAGCAGTCTGCTTGAAATGTGCATAAGATGCAGATGCCCATAAATTGTATTGGCCATCGATGTTTCGTTTATAACATCTCTGACAGTCGCCTACCAAGGAGTCATCAGCTGTGAGGGAGGAACAACGGTAGAACAAAGTTGCATTTCGTCGTCTCTCGATCTGCGGATGAATGAAGTAACTCATTTTTTATAGCTTTATTTGCATGATTCTTTAAGTGTAAACAACACGTTCGATACCAAGGCCTGGGCAAAAACAATGACAGAAAAATATCCATAATACCCATTAAGGCTTGGTAGGCTTTGAAGGATGTTCTGCTCGTAACTGTGAATGACACTCCGAGAGGGAGAGGAGAAACGAAGCAAATCTTAGGTTTGCATGTTGTTGGGTAATTTCCACATATGTCGGTAGCCAAAATAAGCCACTACAACAATTTTAACCCACTTCAAGACGCAATGGCATCGTACAGTTAAATACCAAGGATTTACTTTTTAAACGTCCCTAATAGGGTTATAGAACTAACACAGATACTCACGCACACATTGACAGCAAAGTATTCAGCAGCAGGTCAATTGATATGCATAATTTGCTTGATGTGCATAATTATTGTATTCAAAATAATTATTTATGCATAACAATGATGATAATAATAACAGCAACAACAAGTCTGCATATCTTCAAAATTGTCTTATTTGCCTAGAGGCGGATTTAAAAGGATGCTTCATAAGGCTAAGGCATGTATTTAAGGCTGAATAAATAAATAATGATAATATGACTACTTTATTTTTAGTTGTATGTGCTCGGTACTTGCACATATAGGGACGAACAAAACATTGACCTAAACTTTACTAAGACAGTTTAGATTTGTCCTTCTTTTTAGAAAAAATCATAATTACAACAGGCAACTATTTCAAGTTAAATTCGGAATGATCTGATAATATTTAAGGGATTAAAATGAACAAAAAACTTTTTTCTGTATTTCTGGTCGCTCTAGAGGGCACAATTTTAACCCGAACCTCACAGAGAAAGGGGTATGGCCTTGGAATACGCATGACTGTTGCAAATCTGTCAATATATAATGGGTCAAATGGACCAAGACTTTTGTGTGAAAATTACAAAATTTCTATTCTATGGGATATATATTTACTCCTGAAGGACATAGACCCGAGAAGTTGATACTATATCCACAGTGGTAGTTGGCTTTTAAATTGATACCAATCATATTGTTGTATGTACTCGGATGTGGGAGATATACTTAAACATTTACTGGGGTCTACGTATTCTGATATTGCTTAATATTACTATTACGCCACTAGGGGCGGAAATCTAGCGCTGATCGCTGTGAAATTTTACATGAAGTTCCGGCTTTAGTTATGGATGATGATGTTGATATAATATTTAGGGCGTGCCATAAACCAACAACTTTATTTTTGTCAGATTTTCTAGTCGCTTTAGATACCATTGTTATATGCAGAACATCACGGTTGAGGCGATCTGACCAAATACTTAGATGATGATGGGTCAATATTCCGAATGTCAAATCAACCAAAACCTAAAGTGACTACATTTTATGTTATGGCGTAAATAATATGGATTAGAAAGTGTATCAAGATAGTACAAATATCGCGAAATATTGGTCTGGTACGGAAAATAGATCCGCAGTAGTATAGTCGGCCCAGTCCAACTATGCTACTCCGCTCACTGGTCACACTTTCCTTTGAAGGATTGAAGCGAGAAGTATTATTATGAAAGATATCGCATAATCATCATCTTCAAATTTATTTTAGAATTAGTTTTATGTACGGGTATATCTCCAACCAGATAACTTTCTAAGTTCTTCATTAGTCAAAATAGTATTGACTATTTTTTTTTGTGTCCCGATATCTAAAGTTATTCTCACGCATATATAAATCCTTTAATTCATAGTATTACATGCTATACCTAATATATCCGCATGTAAGTAAAAATATCAAACAACTCAATAAAATTGGATCATGCAACATTACGCATTTTAATTAGCCATAAACTGCAGATGGTTGTAATTATAGTCTCAAAACTTGTTTCAATATTAAATACTTGTACGACATACAATGTAATATATAAGTCAACGATATTGTCAATCAATAATAACAGCAGCACTTACTTCGATTGCAATCCCATTCCCATAATCCGCACGAATTTCCCACCACAAATGCCGGTGTGTGGCGTTATTTGAATTTTCTGTAACTGTTCTTCGATGTCACTTAGCTGTTGATCATCGCTAACGGTGGCATGCATCCAGACAGCATTGCGGTTGCGACATCTATTCAAATTTTGCAAACCCAACACCTTCGTAGAAGGTTCTGTCGTTTGCGAAGGAGAAGAAGAAGACGACGACGAAGAAGAAGTAGCAATTGTATTTTTGGCTAGCAATCCACTGCTGTCCTGTTCACCGGCACAGCGACCAGTTATCATTTCCAGCTCCAATGAAATAAGTGCATCTTCGTCTGGATTATCGTCCATGACAAGATTATGTCGTTGATTGTATTGAAATGCTTTAGCCACCGTCTGATGTATGACAGGCGTTTGATGGAACGTTGGCGAGTCGGTGGCACTCGCTTCGGAGTGTGTTTCACTGGGACATGAAATGCCCGATGATAGAATTGTGTCATCTGACATGTTCGGGACAAGTTTGTGGCCAACATTGCTGTTGTCATTGGTAATGATGCTCTGTTGGCTGGTAGTACAACTCAGATCATAGCTGATCAGACTGGATTGTTGCGAATGCATGGCGTCAACATCGCTGGTGCTGGAGCTCGTTCTGGTGCCGGTGCATTGGTAATGCGTTTGAGACAATTTGGGCGTTAGCTTGGTCTGCTGTGGCTGTGGCAATGATTTTGATGTCATGGCTGACGCTACTGATGATGGAGTAGCATGATGAATTTTTGCCTGGTGTTTGGTTAATTTTTTATTACTGGACTTTTCATTTATTCGATTTTGACTAGTTTTCGAGCATTTCTTTTGTGGCAAGCTCTGTGTAACTGCTGTGGTTTTGGATGCCGTGTTACTGGTACGATGATGCTTAGAACAGTTAGTTTTGGATTTTTTGGATAATGATTTATTGGGATTTATGGTCGGAACACTATGTGTTTGGGAAACCCTGGCAAAGGCACTTTTTTGTGAGGCATTGAAAATTGCTTTTGCGGTTGTGCCTGCTGCAGTGCCTGTTGCTGACTTCTCTCGACTTGTGGCACGTTGCGTGCCACTGCCGCCGTTCTGTTGCAGACGCCGACGACTACGCCTGATGCTGGGCATATTACGTGGAAATAATTTGGCAGCCTCATTAAGTGTGCACACGGACTTTTGAGAGTTGGAATCAAGAGTCGAGGATGAATTCGTGGAAGAGTATTTGGTGGAAAGGGATATTGTGGAGGCCTTATCATTAACGAAGGTGTCTGGCACTGGTGCCGACGTCATGTCACGACATGCCTTCGAGCCATGCACAATTCGCGCAGGCGTTGTGGTGGGAATGTCATGTGCACCACCGCCATCACCATTATCAGGCTGCGTATTTACAGTTAATAATTTCCAGATTTTCTTAGCGGCACGTTTGCCGAGAGTTGATTTTGGCGTTGCACTTTTAATTGCATCTGTGTTTGTCATTTTGTTACGTTTTTCTAATTTTCAAGACGCATGCGTCTTAGCTTTTCTCGTTATTGTTGTTGATGTTTAATTTAACAAACTTCTACAAAATAAGACACCGCCACAATTAAATTTCACTTATGTATTTTATGTGGGTCGTCGTTATCGCAGTCACGCGTTTAATTAGAAACACTAAATAATCGATTATAGATGACCATACACAACGGGAGATTCATGCGTCCAACGGACCCAATCAATTCATCGATCCATCAAATGATCAATTGTCTAATTATAGACATTAACATTTCATATTGTGACGCTACTACGCACATTCGACCGATCACCAACTACAACTACCGCCGCCACCGTATTCGTCTAATCATTTAATTATTTTCTTTACGCAAAAATGGGAAAACACCAACAAATCGTTTCGCAGAATTTCAGAGTGCACCACTTAGGTGTATTCTACAAGGCAGTATAGATAGACGTGCCCAAAAACCGCTTCAAAACAATGCAACAAAACAAAATATAAAACAAAAACACTGGCGCAAAAAAACACGTTTTAGACCGCAATACACAATCACTTCGTAGTGGAGTAACGATCGCGACACGGCTATCAGTTTTCACGTTAGCAAAATTTATGAATGAAAAAAGAAAAACAAACAAAACAGGCGTCGAACTTGGCTTAATTCATCCGCTGGCGATGCGTTTACGGCGGTGTTCAGCTGAAAACTAAAATAAACATGGAAATTTGTTGTTTGATCGCTCTACTCGATCGGCCCGGCCAACAAGCAGCGCCACCATTAAGATCTGGCTTAGATGTTGGCTGTTGTTGTGTTTACGAATTGTTAATCGAAAGAAAGTTAACAACAAAACTCCCCGCAAAACAGAGCTCCTAACAAGAGTCAAGACGATCGTCGTCGTCATCATCATCATCTTGGCCACCACCACCACCGCCAGTATGGGAAACATGGAATGTGTCTGCATGTTGTTATTCTACCACACAAAACACACCGGTTTGCAGAACTATGTTTGTTTATTTGTTGGTAGTTATAGTTGGCCAAAAGAAGTTAATGATCGTTAGAGTGGTGTGCGCATCGTTTAAGCCACTTTCATGCTCATCAATATCTCACTGGGGGTTTTCTCAGTCGGCATTCTCTCAATTGCTGCTCTCTGTTTTGAAGCAGACCTGTTTTTGGGTTTTTTTTTTTACTCAAGAGAGAGAAGATACACTTGTTGGATTTCATTCATTATTTTATGGTGAGTATCTCACAGATTGCATTGTTTTGAGTGGAAATTGTGTATGAACTCGAAGCGAGTGTTGCCAGATTTGTTGAATTTTCTACTTGATAGCCGTAGATATTTAAAAGAGGTAAATTAAAATACAGCGAGTCGAAGTCAAAAGCATCCACTTGGTTTTTCCACTTCAAAATGGCGTGAAGTACCGATAACTTGAAATTGGACAAACTAAACTATGTGATATTTATCTAAATGTGAACCGACATAGATCAACCTGCAACATATACAAAATTTTTCATGTCAACAAAACAAAATTTTTCATGCTTGTTTACAATTGGACAAAATTATGTAAATCGATTTAAAGCAAATCTCAACCGGACACCCGTTGATAATACTGAGCTCAAATAATATGAAGTATGTCTGTTATAACTACGAGTAATATGAATTAACAAAATGGAAATTAAATTTGCGGCCTATTTGTATTTCAGTTTGGTAGCTACTGATAAACATTTGGCAACATCGTTCCGCAAAATCAACTACACTAATTCCTAAATTCCACTCTCATTGAGTTATTTTCCATCCGACTACAATAAATAACACATGTCATTGCAATTTTTCACTTTAGAAATTATTACTATTGCATCTTGCACTGGTTACTCTCCTTCAAGTTCCCCAACAGCGGATTAAAAGTTGCGATAAACTACAAAAGCAACGACAACAACAAGAAGTATATCGAACGAAACCTTACAGACATTCTGACACAATAAAACCATTCGTTTCATTTATAATTGACCGATTTATTGTTGAAATTATTTGTGTCAATGGCTGTCAATTATCGACGATGAATTTATGATTTTCACCGGCAGGTGATAATCTTACCCTATGTTCGACTTTTCGCAATTTCTAGACGGATTAATAGGAATTCCTAAACAAAAAAAAAAAAAATAATGGGATTTTCTCAACATTTTCCTTGTGCATACCAAAGTGTAGTTGTGAAATTGTTATCGAATCTGGAGCATTGAGAATTTAAGTAGTCGGGACAATCAACAGCAGTAATTTGTGTTCTACATATCGCAACAAATTACATCAAAGCAGGGCAAATGGATCAATGTCCAACTTTAATCAGTTTTGATCAGTATTTTTTAATTTCCGAACATTTATGTATATTCTATTTAATAAATAAATGCATTTCAGATATGTATGATCATAGCTGCTCGCCTAGGGGGGCAGATTTGAACATAATGACTTCGTAATAATAATAAACTATTAAATCGAACTTAAAGTGTGTCATATGTGTATGTAGTGTAAAGGTTACCTATCACTTAAAATTTATAAAAACCCAAAAATTATAAAAAAAATATAATCTCTTGTCTACCCTTTTTCCAAAATTCTATAATTTACTTTAAACTCTTAATATGTATCCACATTTTTATATATTTAAATTTGCATAAAATTAAACATAAAATATTGTTAACTTTGACAAGTAAACATTAAATCTGCAAATAGACAAGATAGGATACCGCGATAAAAAGAACTCCGCACTAGGGAGATTTGCAAAATTCACTTTGTCGTAGTGTTGATAATTAATTGGACTAATTAGAAGACGACAACGTCAAGGCAAATACAAAATCACGTCTTAACTTTTTACTTACGTTTAATTAAATAAATAAACATTACTCGGAAAAGTATTTCAATTTGAAAGTGCCAGTGAAAAACTTTGAAACTCAATCCTAAACAAATGTTCGTCCCAATGAAAGGACCAGGCGACATACCATCAACGCACCGCACCACTCAAGTGAAATGGGAGCCTGGCAAACGTGAATGTTGCAAGAAGGAAAAGTTTTTGTTACGCCGGCCTCTTAAAAACAATAGCAATGACAAACTTCAAAACAATGCTCACAATGAATGAGAGAAAGACTGAAATTCAAATAAAATGTCAACATTTGACAATTGCTGTTGAGTAAAATTACACGTTGTACGACGATGATTTTCATCTCTCCCGTTTAGCGCGAAAAAAAAACATGTCACAAAAACATATTTTACAACAGATATGATTGTATGTATGTTTGTATTGGTGTGTCGTTAAGCACGTCTCTGTCGAACATCACAACACCACCAACATTGTGTTTAACGTCTTTACTCTGGGGGGAAGACTCTTGGGAGACCATGACAGGTAAAGTGTGGATTTTTCTCGTGGCTGGTTGTTCCGTTTCTTTTTTTCACATACGACTTACATATTTAACAATAACTGAATTGTAGAAAAGTAGAAAAAATAACTCCGACACATAATCATCATCGTCCACATCATTACAACGAGCGGAATCATCGTAATCAGTTTTATCACCGAGAATAACATCACATCGCCAACAACATCTGTAAACAACAGTGAAGCTGCTAGATAAAGGGGGAATCATAGAAATCAAGCTTACGACAAAAGCAATTTGCGACAGTCATAGTAATTTTATGTTGTCACGATATATACACATCCGAAGAGTTTTGGTTACTTTATTCAGTCAAAGGGTTTGCAAAGGTAGTATAAATCCATGTAAGTCGATTTGAGTTAGAGTTTCTCAAAGAAATTTTTATAAATTCTCCTTCATCGATAATGTGACACGGCGATTGTATCAGCATCAGCCAAACCACTCGACGTAGGCTTCCAAAATTTGGCTCACATATTTTTTAGTATTAAACCAGTATTAAACACCTTAGTATTAAACCAGAACAATCCATATTCACAAAAGCGTTAGCAAGGATCTGTAATGTAAATAGAGAGTATTCAAGGAATAGGAGATTTGAAAAATAAAATGTATAAGGTCACTGATGTTATAAATACTATTGCCCGCGGAGATCGACCGCTCCTGATTTACTGAATTCAGCCAGTGTCTATCGTGATTTTAACAGACAGCCGTCCGGCTGTCTAGAGCTCGCAATATACTCCTAGGATGTTTGGTATTGAAAATGGGTAGCCTCCACATAACGGTACCGCCTATAATCGAAATTTTTATGGGCCGATCTGCGTTGACGGCGAATATCGCCGTCGAATGAACCATGAGTTGTACCAGATATTCTCGGACGTATTGAGCTGCAGCGACTACGTTGGCTTGGTCATGTTGTGAGAATGGATGAAGATGCCCCAGCCCAGAAGTCATATAAAAGCGAACTAGCTGATGGTTCACGCAGAAGGGGAAGACCAAGAATACGATGGAAAGATCAAGTAGAAGACAACATTGCCGAAAATGGTCTTTCAAATTGGAAAAACTGCGCAAAAGACTGACGCGCCTGTAAATCTTTTCTAAGCTCGTAAGTAAGGGTTCAAATTTTATATCTGGAATTCTAATTAAGCAGAAAATATCCCTGCCTAAAATTATTAATTTATAACAACTAAATTTTGTCTAAATGTACTAAGATGTGTCTATTTCCAAATTCTGGGGATCATTCTTGAAGGGCAATATCCATTCGACTTCAATCTAAAACTTATTAAAAGAATAAGCTGTCTCGCATGTTAGCCCTGCCACAACACACCCTTTGGAATCCAAAACAGAAACAAAAAACGTTGAACGGTTTGTTAGACAAGTACTTCATACATATGTTAAGATTTTGTCCTCATCTCCCCCACGTTCATCCGTTCATTATTACAGTTGTTTTTATGTTCCACATTTTCATTCGGAATATTGTTGTTGTGTTGTTTTTTTTTTTATTATTTTTTTTTTTTTCATTTCGAAAACATTTTGAGAATACACCGTTTGCAGTTAAACAACATTTACACAAGTAATATTGTACAATATAACATCGGGCGCATACGGCAGCAGACCCGTTGGTGACTGACTCGAATTGCTTGTTTGGAACACGTGTTTTTCACGTAACTTTCATTGTCACATAACAACCACCAAAGAGGCAAACGAACATCAACGACAGAAGATGTACAAATGCCGCGGCAAACCCGCTAGGATGAGATGATGGGGAAAACAATAGCACAGCACTAACTGCAATATGGCGTTCAAGATGACGCCATTAAATCTTTTGAATAGAAATGGAGGAAAAAGTATTAAAACAATTTACACTTTGTAGATTTTTTTAGTTTGTCTGGCTGGCAGTTTGTTTTGTTATGAATCAGAGATACTCGTGGAAGCCGTAAAAGTAAAGTCAAATTTAAGGTAATATAAAAGTGTGAAATAAAAGTCAGAGATAAGGACTGACGACAAAAAAGTGTAATGCGCCTGCAAACTTATTGAACAGTATTTGCCAGTGGAATATTTTTCGCATGTAGAACCCGAAATGTAAAATTATATCCCCTTGTTTTGGAAAAGGTGGTAGCTTAACCCTACGGTCAATAACCAAAAAAGTATACGTAGATCAATAACCGTGGTACATTTGTACCCATCCAAAGATAGCTCTGTAACTCATTAAAAAATTGCACTATCGTGAGGTTTTTTGTTTTAAATTAGTCTATACGGATCTGATCTAGATGTAGGAACTCAAAATTATATATACATTAAAATAATATATATTTAAATCCATGCTTAAATGATAATCTATCTAAAACAATCATAGTAAATTCGTTATAGCTTTCGAATGGGTTAAGCTTTTTCCTCAACCCCTCCGCAAATTTTTGTGGCCCTAGACAACATGGGGCCATCAAGGCGACGCGTGGAAATCAGAAACTACCATGGTTTCCTTTGGTATACCGGGGCTAAAACATTTGTTATTGCCAATTAAAAGTTCCAGGCCCAATATGAAGAATAATTGGATAATTACGGACAATAATCATTGTTTTTGTCCCTGTATACCAAGGGAAAACCAGGGTAGTTTCTGACTTCCACGAGTCGTCCTGATGGCCCCATGTTGTCTAGGGCCACAACAATTTGCAGAGGGATTGAGGAACACCTAAATAAGATCCCAATAAAAAAAATCACTAAAAAAGCTTAACCCATGCGAAAGCTATAACGAATTTACTATGATTGTTTTAGATAGATTATCATTTAAGCATGGATTTAAATATACATTATTTTAGTGTATATAATTTTGAGTTCCTATATCTGGATAAGATCCGTATAGACTAATTTAAAACAAAAAACCTCACGATAGTGCAATTTTTCAATGAGTTACAGAGCTATCTTTGGATGGGTACAAATGTACCACGTTTATTGATCTACGTAGGTAATAACTTTAAAAAATTGTAAAAATTATATATATGAAAAATATTTATAATTTTCCTCAAAATTTGATTCAAATATCTCCATTATTAAAAATTTTACAGCATTTTTATTTAAATTTTATTTATCCCAAAAAGTGTTAAAATTAAAAGGATTTTCAACCAAACCTATATCTATATATATAAAATAGAAAAAAAATTGTTTGTTTGTTTGTATGTTACCGATAGACGCAAAAACCGCTGAACAGATCTTAATGATATAAATAAAAACTGTTTCGCTTCTAGCTTCGTCTGCTGATTTTCATCTCTTCATTATCATCGTATAATGGATAAAAATTTGTGTAAAATGAAAAAAATATTGACATTATATATATTTTTTTTTCATTTTGTCAGTTTGAATAAAAAACATTCCATGTTTAGATTTTGTTTTGTTTTTAGGTTTCAAAAAATTACATCTATTAGTGAAAACGTGTATTAATTCTATAAAAGTATGTATCAACAGTATAAGTGAGATATACAAATGCAAAAAGTCGGATTTTGGATAAAAAGTTATAAGATTCAAAAATATCTGGTGGATTATCATCACAGCTGACTTGAAATGATTATGAGTAACTTAATTGTCACCCCATCTTCGGAATTGATCTTAGTTTCTTAAAAATACCATGGAATTACATGGTAAGTCCAATTATAAATCTAGGTTCGGTAAAAATATAAAGTTGTGATGTATTCTTTTTGAAACCCTTTTTTGGCAATAAAACAAAAATACAAAATTTCAAGCTAGCAAGGATTATGCAGCAAGGATCTTTGTGATATTAATCGGAGCGAGAAAGGGATCCAAACCATATTATGGGCAAACTGCTGAAAATACAGAAATAAAAGTAGGTGGTAATGGGAATGAAGGGTACTGCAGTAGGTTTTGCAGAAGAGTAAATTCCATCAAATGGTAGGTTCTTTAAAAAAACATTGCATTTACGTGGACTACCCTATGTTAATACTTAAGTAGGGGCAGCGAAGCCCCACGGGTTCAGCTAGTTATTTATAAAAAACGAAATACCGATGTAAATATAATTTTATCTATTCTGTTTTCAACCGAATTTGCTGTAATTTGGTATTTTTGGTTCTCATTGTATAACACATATCCGTACTAAAAATTATTAACATTGGCCGAATTTTAGGGTAGCCTTCATATAACAGCACCCCCCAATATTCGGTATTTTGTGTTTTGGACACATTTTTAACCGCCTTGGCTGTAATTTGGTATTTTGTATTCTCATTGAGTGGTAAGTCTCACTACCAAAATAATTATTACTGACCCATGTTTCAGGGTATCCCTCATTTAATGCTACCCCACAATATTCGGTTTATTGGACACGTTTTTCAACCGAATTGGTAGTAATTTGGTATTTTGTATTCTTAATGGGTTGACACCCAAATATTAGCAATATTGATTTCCGTTTTGGTATAGCACCATATAACGGCAGGCCCACTATTCGGTATTTTGAGAATTTAAGACACATTATTGTCGTGTCTTTTTCGGTATCTTCAAAGTCCTTTAAAAACATGCGCTTTTTCTAGGAACCCCTATTAATTTTTATTATTTTGAATGTCAACTTCATACAGGATGGTATAAAAATATTTTAATATCGGTTTTACCTGTCCATGATTTGCAATTGTCTACAAAAAATATTAATTATACTTTCTGTTGCCTACTTTTAGGCTTAATTATTGATCTACTGGCTATTGAATGCATCAAAGATAACCATCGATAGAAAATGTCAGGGATACTCCGTCAGAAACAGTGACATAAATCACGTACATTTTCGACGTATAATACATACGTCTCAAACGTCGGAAACGGAAACGTCTGAAAAACCATTAGGGTTTTGACAAAAGAGTTTTTCCATTAGTGAATATGGAAACTACACATGCTTTAATTAAACCCATATCAAAATTCAAAAAATATCCTCAAAAAAGTTTTGAATTTTTTGACAGCACTATGAAGGATTAATGAGATATACGTAAAAATATTATACACTGTGTATCATAACTATAGACGCACCTTTAATTCAATTGGTATGTTAGTTGACAATTAAAATGGACCCATTAAGTTATGATTCATAATAAAACGATCAAAAACACATATTATTCAACAAAAATAATTAATTTATTCTTTGGTTTCGCCGAATTCTGCCCTTTCAAAATTACTGGTGTTGCATAACTATAGACGCACTTTTACAAAATTAGAAAAATTTATTTTTTAAAACTTAAATAAAATAAAATAAATTTTATAAATAATGGGTAGGGCCTCCCTAATTTTGAATAAGTTCAAAATTTTATCCATCACACTGTTGGTCAAAATTTTTCGCAAGTCTTCATCGATTGACCGCCATTCATCGATAATCACGTCTTGGTAAAATACAGTTTGATATTGGCGGTTTTCTGCATAGACACGATGAGTCAAGATTCCACACATGTTCTCGATCGGATTGACCGCCATTCATCGATAATCACGTCTTGGTAAAATACAGTTTGATATTGGCGGTTTTCTGCATAGACACGATGAGTCAAGATTCCACATTTTAATATTTTTCGATTTTAACCATACTTGAGTATGGCGATAATTTGTCCTCCAAGACTTGAACGTACTCCATTGAATTCAGCCGACAGCAAGGAAATGTTAAATAAAGCATTCCGTGGTATAACATGCTCCCAAGACCGTTAAGGAACCGTCACCGAAATATCCGTATATCTGTCCAATAACAACTAAAACCATCTGGGGCATCAAGATTGAATTTATTCTCGTCCGAAAAAATCAACTAAAAAAACATATCGAAGAGATCTACGGACGGAATAACGATATTTCCTAAAACGATATTTCGGTGAGTACAAGTCGCCGTACTCCTGTATGGTTAAAATCAAAAAATATTAAAATTTCCGACCAGAATCCGATCTAGAACATGTGTGGAATCTTGACTCATCGTGTCTATGCAGAAAACCGCCAATATCAAACTGTATTTTACCTCCAAGAAGTGATTATCGATGATGGCGGTCAATCGATAAAGACGTGCGAAAAATTTTGATCAACAGTGTGATGGATAAAATTTTTGAACTTATTCAAAATTAGGGAGGCCCTACCCATTATTTATAAAAGTTATTTTATTTTGTTTAAGTTTTAAAAAATAAATTTTTCTAATTTTGTAAAAACGCGTCTATAGTTATGCAACATTAGTATTTTTGAAAGAGCAGAATTCGGCGAACCATAATGAATAAATTAATTATTTTTGTTGAATAATATGTGTTTCTGATCGTTTTATTGTGAACCATAACATAATGGGTCCATTTTATTAGTCAACTAACATACCAATTGAATTAAAGGTGCGGCTATAGTTATGATACGCATTGTGTATTCATGAAAATAACTGTATCTGGCGAAAAAATTGAAATAAATGACGTTTACTACATTTATTATATTTTATACAGGTATATGACGTTTTCGACGTTTACAACTTTTTGACAGTCGAAAACCTACAAATTCGTTACACGGACAATCCCTGGAAATTATAAATTAATATTTTACTAGCAGCGACCTAAATTTGTAGCAAAAATAAAATATAGTGAAACTAAATATACAAGATACCAAGGATCCAGTTATTTTCAAACTCTGATGGGTATCGATTTAAAATTCTTAATAATGAATAATTATATTTGTAAAACAATCCAGTTCATGTGAATGTTTTTAAAAGGTCTATCTTAATTTTACAAATGTATATTGGAATCACTAGAGAATAAGTTTTATTAAATACCTAGGCAATGCATTGTGCCACATTGGCCCTAATTTCCACTTCTATCGTATTTTAAATTAACAAGTACATGGGTTATAAGTTAATTTCATTTGATCATAATATGTTTGAACTTTTCATTAACATTTTGCAGTAAAGAAAAATTTTCAACATTCTAATTCTGGATGTTTAAAGATTGTTTATAACTATAACTATATAACAACATTTGTTAAATATATTAATGTACTACATTGAATTTCACTCAAGGAAAAAGGGAGACAAACACATTTTTATTAGCGGTTCAATTTCCGGCATAAGCAGACTCATAATCATTTATTATTAAATATTCAGTTGACAGCGTCATAATGTTAATATTGTTAAATTGTTGCTGTCGGTGATGCCTTTGGCATCGTAAACCTTTATAATCTTCAATCATTGTCCTCATAATCATCCAAATTCCTAATATACTCTGCCGCAACCACCATTTAAGCCACTCACTCGCTCACACTGTCACTTACATCTATTCCAAAGCCTTGTACATTTATATCAAAGAAAGTAGAATTCTTAACGAACGTATGTATGTGCATAAATATGAGTACGTAAACATCCCCGCACCTCCCCCGACTACAACATGTATAATATTTAATAATGATTTTTATTTCTAATTTCATACTTATTCCTTGTCAATGTGCCGGTGTAGATGATTTTTTCTCACTCTACTGTTTTCGCTTCTCACTTGTATCCTGCTTGTTATAAATAATTAAAATCCTAATTATCTTGAACGCACGCATACACCGACACATGCTAGATTACCACACTATTGTAAAACCTCAAAATGAGTTTACATACATGTATATATACGTGTTCGTGTGTGTGTTTGGCAGGAGCTCTTAAAATCATTGTACACGTTTTAGGCGTCACACAATTTTTTATGTTACTTGAACGATAAAATATTAGAGGGTCCACCAAATTTAGGGAATAAATTGGGGATTTTAAATGAAAATGTATATACTGTTCATACTCTGGTGGAATTTATCCCGCTAAAGAACTGGATACCCATCACTTTAGACATTCCAATTGGAACACAATTTTTTGACAAAATATACAAAACATAATTTCCCTCAAAATATTTAATTTTAATTTAAACCAATCCTTTACGTTTCACCCTATTGTGAGGTATACCACAGTAAAATTTAACCACAAGTACAAGTTTTGTATGCATGAATAAATAATTTTTGGTGTGTTACTTTTTAGCTGTGATTTTAGTTATTAGCTCCATTATCCTTTATGGAGTTTTTGCTCATTTTTGTAACACTTTCTACCACCAAAATATGCAAAGAACTCCGTCACACACAGACGCACACACACATTTATATGCCAACATATACGTTTATTGTTCACATACATGAACACCCACACTAACCACCGTAAATATATATGTACTCGGTTATTATCCTAAAGTCAGAATCGTTTTTGGTTGGGTTCTTGTTATTCTCGTTATCGTAGTCGTTGCCATTTAATTAAATTTAATAATTTATTACTTCTATTTTAGTTTTCGGTTGCGGCTGAGAAAGGAGTAAAAAGTGGAGTAAATTTTATGGTAACACCCATAGAAAAGATTTATGACGAAACTGGCACTGATTGCAAGAGTTAATTTTGAAAAATTCTAACAAGAATTTTATAAGAAATAAAATTGTTATGACTTAGCCTTTAATTAAGTTTCTACTGATGAGACCATTTTTTTGGATTTTTAATTAAGGAATTAAACAAGTTCATTTAAAATAAAAAATCCCAAAAAAAAACATGAAGATTTAATAAAGGAATTTTAAGATGTCGCACTTTTTATGCTGTATGCTATAAAACATAACGTTTCTAAAATAACATAACATAATATACAATACTCAATACCCTTTGGAACATAACTTAATACAAATCTTCTATATTGAATTTGGTTCTATGTGTTATACTGTTTTGACATAGGTGTCATTCATCGAATTATATATGAAGGCTTTTGAACCGTTGAACAAAACTTAACACACGTTCATCAAAGCTGAATTTGGTTATACAGTAAAATCTCGATAATCCAGACATCGCTAATCCAGATTATTCGGATTGTATTTCGCAGCTCATTGCGCTATCCATAATCCGGATTTTTGACTCTATTTGTAAGGGCAGTTGCTTTACTATATTGCCAGAAAAATTAGGGATCAATACTGTTATTTTTCTAGCAATAGGTGTCGAAGAGGGGGGGGGGGTGGTTTCCAAGTTATTCGGAGAATGTTCGAAATTTGATCAAACTAGAAAATTTGCATCCCAAATTAGAGATAATTTTTCACAAATAAATATCGAGTTTACACAAATGTTTTCTTTTGTAACTAATAGTGGAATTCGAATTGGAATAATTTTGTCTCTGATGAAATGCTCCTAAGATACAGTCTTATTGAAGATATTGAACATTTTTGCAGAGTGTTTAAATATCACTTATAGCATCCTAGTGGGAAAAATTGGTACAAACTCGGAATAAGATAGGAATAAGATTTTTATCATTACAATTACTATGCTTTGGTTTCTACATCTATTTCGATTCTTATAGCTCATATTGAAATGGATTTTTTTACAATAACATGTCTCTGGAATTTAATTTTGAATTACTGCCAAAAATATAAAAATGGCTACACCGATAAAACAGCTAATTACCAGAGATTGTGAAAATAATAATGGTTGCCTTCGCTGAAGCAAATATACCGCTTGTTTGGTTGTTTCAGCTTGACAATTACCACCAAACATACACCAAAGCATGTCAAGGATTGTTGCGGGATTCAAAAATCAGAGTTTTATAATGGCCAACACAATCATCAGATCTTTACCTTATAGAAACATTTTTGGAAAAATCTTCCCAAAGGTTCAGGATGCAAGGAATAGTATACCCAAGGAATGCTGTCGAAATGAAAAATAATAGTTATGCTGTCAATTACTAGCAAAATTTGTTTGACCAGACAAAAACTGGGTCAATTTATTTTTCCATAGAATAATTTTTTATTACAAAATAAGTTTTGCTTTTATATATATTTTTAAATGAATAAATTCCCTATTTATTTCTGAAAATAATACATCATTTCAACTTCATTTGCAAAAAAATACAGGTCATTTATTCAGTTTGCAATTTCAGTTGCTTTAGTTTTGGACACCAGTGTATATCAGTAATATTGCCAAATACACCATATATCTAAAATGCAAGAATTTCGCCTTTTTAGGTTACTTCCTAAAGTAAACATTCGAAATGACGATACCATGCCTTTATCATAATATTTTGAAATTCCCCGATAAGTATGAAATAAAATAAATTCGTTGCACAGTGTAATTATGGCTTATAGACAGAGAAAAATACATTTTCGTCCGTTTGACCGATGTATAAGCCGACTGTTACCAGGTAATGGCTTTTTGTCAAAACCGAACCGTGCTCTATTGAATCCATAAAATCATAATTTTTATGGATTCAAAAAAAAAAAGCAATGGGATTTTGAGTTCCCCCACTTATATGCACTGTTTCAATAAAATTGTTGACGTTTTCTAATGCCTCTAATTATATCAGTTCAACTCCCACTCACATTGCCTCTCGATTTTTTTGAGATAAAGTTTTGACTTATTTCTGGATTATCCTTCACATAACAGCAACTCTCGAATCAAAGGGTTTCATCAATATTTCCCACATTTACTATTTCAGATGTTTAAAGGATTCACTTTTTATACCCTCCACCATAGTATGGAGGGTATATTAATTTTGTTTTTTCCCTTTGTAATTCATCGAAATAATCATTTCCGACCCTATAAAGTATATATATTCTTGATCAGCGTAAAATTCTATGACGATATAGCCATGTCCGTCTGTTGTATTCACTCTAGCGTCTAAACGAATTGAGATATGTCGCCAACATTTTGCCAACAGTTTGGATAAAATCTAAATTTTTTGCAACGCATTTGGTCCAAAGAAACATGGGGTCTAGAACCAATATTTTGATGAGGCACATTTTCACCGTGTTAAAGTGTATACACCATCGTTAGCCATTAAATAGCCATAATTATCCATTAAAAATTTCTGAAATTTGGATTATGGTTTACATAATCCCTTTTTAGAAATGTCGGTATAGGTACACTTTTTGACATGTTCTCTATATTTTCATTTCTAGTACCTGTCCGTATATCTATGGTGGAGGATATCCAAAGTTCGGCAAGGCCGAACTTAACGCTTTTTCCCTTGTTTATATTAAAATAGTTATCTGATTTGTTCCCTTTTGAGTTTGGTTCTAAGACTCTGTTGTAATCATTGGATAGCGAGATAAAAAATTAGAACGTATGGTTCGATAATGAACTATGGCCGCATTTAGACCGATATTCCTATTCTTCGAATTTGAACTAAGTTTGGAAGAAATAATAAGATGGGCAAAGTTTGGATGAAATCAAAATTTTCTGAAACAAATTTGGTCCAAAGAAACGTGGTGTCTAGAACCAATATTTCGATGAGGCACATTTTCACCGTGTTAAAGTGTATACACCTTCATTAGCCATAAGGTTGAGGGTATAATAATTATAATAATAATTATAATAATTGTTTACATAAGGTTTGTAGAAATGTCGGTAGGGTCCATTTTTGGGGTTTTCCCTATATCTTCATTTTAAGTACCTGTCAGTTTATCTATGGTGGAGGGTATCCAAAGTTCGGACCGGCCGAACTTAACGCTTTTTCACTTGTTGATGCTATTTTTTTCAATGATTATAAATGCGAATTTAATTTCGATTTTTCTGGCATTTGCTGTTACATATCCCGAGGAGTTGTTCTCAATTTGGAACGTTTAAATATCTCAATCCTTGCAAGTTCAAAACACTTAATAAATAGCTTTAATTTTCTACACCTTTGATAATTTACTAAGGAAGAATAACTATTTATTTAAACACTTTTTAAACTCGTATTACATATTTAACTCGTATTACATATTTGGTTTTTGTAGACTCAAATAGAAACAGGCTTTATCACAAAAGTTTTGTACGTTTTATTAATAAAAATAACTGTGTACTCTGTACACACTTCCTCACGATTTTATTAATCTTTAATTAATTAATCTTTTGAACAATATGTTCACAAATGTTCATAATTCTTTCCATCCATTCGTAGTAACCTCCACCTTAACAGTTTATAAATACTTGTATTTTTTAAAATTAATGATTTCGAGTATTACGTTTCAAATTACTTAATTTTCATTTATCAAAATATTTGTATAATATGCAGTTATTTATAACCATACGATTCTTTAAATCATTTCCGAAATCACGTAAATAGTTTTAATTGAAAATGTATAGTTCCTTAATTTTTCATAATATTGATTATGAGCACAATGTTCCTATTTAGATTAGTAATTAAATTACTTTGATATATTTACTGAAACTTACCGTTGTAGATTTTTATCCAATATTCAATGTTTCTATTGTAATCCACATGTAGTTATTAAGACAGTTGTCATTTTTTTGTTTGTTTTGTTATCTTTGTCAAGTTATTTAATCACTTTAGTTTTCTTTAAATAATCCGTTCTTTATAGAACTATGAAAATTCCTCCAACAATTTGCATTTAATAGACATTGGCATTTATTCATTATTTCTCTCTCAATTATATCACAATTTGCAGCAACACAAAAAAATTATCTTCATTAATTAACATCCGAGAATGTGGAACGAAAAAATCAATCACTAAAACACGTGCACCAAAAAATTACGTTAAGCGGAAGCAACGCAACACCTCATCACTCCACAAAATCTAAGGAAGCACAAAACACAGGGTTGTTGCCTGATAAACAACAACAACACCACCACCAATAACGGCGACACAGTCAACGAACACAAAATCCAGTTTATTTTAATGATGACTGAGGCCAAGGCATTAACGGCAGCAAATCATTGGCGCAAGAATTGCAAAGAATCAGCTGAAGAAAAATGAGGAAACCAAATTGCGAATGGCGACACGGACCCAAATAAATAACCGAACCAAGCGACTTCCGTAATATACGTAACGCAATGTCTTACGTTCAAACCGCAACTGAATGGAGAAATCTGCGAAAGCCAGAAACTCGCTGATGGTGGTCGGAACAAGGATGCGACAAGTGTTGTTGACTGCCGCCTTAGTTGGCATTGTTTGGCTAGGTTGTCACCCCCACACACATACACACACCAGCCTACCCAACAAGGAGACACACAGTCTGTGAGAACATCATCGACAACGGCAATTCCACCCACAATTCTGTTGTGGCCCACAACCGACCGACATAACCTGTGTGTTTGTTATTTTTGTTGTTGTTGTTGTTGGTGGTGCCGTTGGATGTGAACTGGTGGGTTTTGTTTTGATAACAAGTGGTGGAATTTACATTTCATTCATGCCAACAAAATGAGAATGTAAACAATGGAATGTTCGATGGTTTGACGTGATTCTAAGAGTAGCTCTTGCTCTCATTCAGGATATGCAGGGACAGGCGCACAAATCCGTTGTGCTCTTAGATTCCACATAATCGAAATTCAATTGTAAAAGATTACCAAAGAATGAATATAACGGTTGTGCGTAAATTCAAAATCAACAAGTTAAAAATTTATTTTTTTTTTATAAAAATAAAATCGAATTTCTGAATTGTAATTAAATTGATTGGGCATAGTTAGCAATTAACAATTTGTGAATTTATGTGAGAAATTTAGACTGAATGGAATTTAATCCACTTTCAATTAAGGTATCATGAAAATTAACCGCTAGTATTACTTTCGAGAATCAATTTTAAAATATAGTTATTCCGGCACATGTTCAACGCAGGGTACTTATATGAGCAATCGAGTATGGTTATAACGAACTAGTAGAACTATCGGTTATTTACTTTGCTGCAATTTATTTGTAAACATTTCAAAAAAACAACTTAAATTTGGTAAATTAAGAACCGATAAAATCATTTACATATAAAATCTGAAAGGAAAGTTGTGAAGTCGGACGGGGCTCTTCACCACTTTGGGTACATTTGACATATGTATCCCAACAGACGTCAACTTTTTGAAGGACAATCGGACGAACTTTAATTAATCAATATACATGTCATCTGCAACCTATTCTAAATGTAATTTTATTCAGACAGATTTAGAGTCTTTTGTTTACAACACGCTATTTGATATGACGCAGCACAGCGCTCTATTTAAAATCTCAATCGCTGTCCAATTAACATGAAAGCTGTCGAAAATGTATATGAGAGCTATATCTGCATCTGCTCCGATTTCTTAAAAACGCAATATCGTTATTTTAGGTTAAATTTATACGTTGTGCAAAATTTCGAATTAATCTGACAAATATGAATAGTTTGGTGCACCATTTACTTATTGGAAGCTATATCCAAATCTGAACTGATTTTAACAAAATTTGACACACGTTAGACTATACTAACATCAGTACTATTTGCAAAATTGTATAAATTTTTTGGATCTTTAATGAAGCATTCGCTTAAAATCGGGTGAACATATGTATATATATATATATATATATATATGAGAGCTATATGCTATTTCAGTACCTTGTGCAAAATGTTGCGTCAATTGGTCTAACTTTGTGTCTTCGTTGCAACATTTACATAAAATCAGACGAAATTATATATGAATTATATTTTCTAAAATTTTGGACATTTGCTCATTCTTTAGGAAATCCAAAAAGGCTGCTACTTTATGTAGAATATTTCGAGAAGCAAAAACGTACATGATTGCGTACAAATATTTAACGAATCTATAGAAGAGATAGTAGAGTCGTTGGAAGAAATAGGGGAAAATGGTAAGATTTAATTTTGATTTATTTCTAAGAAGTAGAGGTTTCACGCAAAAGTAGAGGTTAAATGTAACGAGTTCGAACTCTGATTTTTTATAGAACTACATTATTTGTCCCATGTATGGACGAACTAATTGTAAAATGACAAGCAGATTTCTGGAAATGAAAAAATAATTAAAACATTTTAGAGAATTATGAAATTTTAATGTAAAGATGCATGGCATAATTAGAGAAGGTAGTCTCATTTGAGAAAGGCAACCTTTTTTAATTTTGAACTCATCTATCAATTTCAAATTGTTTGAGGCATAAATTCCATAATATGTCGATTGGGAAATTTTTTGGGCTGGTCAAAAAATTCTTAGCACAGTTAATGTTTTATTATGTGAGCACCATTGTGTATTTAATTCAATTTTATGCAAATTGTACGATTGAGACGAACATTGGGAAATCGTACCGAATTTAGTCTTGAATTACTTAAATTGGTTCGGATTTACATATAGCTCCCAGATATATGTTGTCCGATTGTACAAATTGCTACATTTTGTTAGATTGCGACGAAAATTTTCATAGAGTTTTAAATCGTGGTAGATGCCAATTGTAAAATTTGATGTATGGACATTAAAACATTTTAATGTCCATTTACATACAAGGTTTTGCTTATTCATTGATCTGTTCACAATTCGTGTATAGAGAATAATTTACTTTACATTGTTTTCCAAGAATATCTGTGATTTATATTGGCTATTATTTTAAAACCTGAATCCAAAATAAGGCACTCCTCTCAATTACTCTAAACAATTGTATTGGATGTAGCTTACAACAAAAATATTCCCAATACCAACAAACGTTAATTAACTTTTATTCGATTGAGAATGCAAAGACTAATTTTATTACCACCAAATAAAATCAAAAAAAAAAAGTAATGAAAATTCTCCTCATTCATTTACCTACCATTTTCTTAGATTAGACTGGCTTCCATTTCTCCCCTGACAATTAGACGAAAGTTGACTTTTATTATTTTAAATAACTTTAAGTGGTAGCTCCCATGCCATGATGGCACAAGTGTCCGAGTAGAGCAAAAAAAAAAAAACGTATGGATGAGGGTGCACAAGTGTAATTGGTACTTGTCTCCGTTTCGAGGGTAAGCACACCACCATTATTATCCCAGGGATGGGGTGTTATAGTGTGAGATGGTGTAATGGTGACAATGGCAATTCACCTAACTACCCTTAAACGTGCTGGCATTTGTTGATACTTATGAATAGGCATTAACTGTCAATACCACCGAACTGTGTCGTCGAAGGTGATTGCCAAGAAACTTTTGGCTCATCGATTAACATTTTATTGGCCAATATTGGAAACAGCTTGGCGAACAATGAATGACACCAACAAAGGGACATTGCCTTGAGGTGATTCCACATTGTTGAATTGCAGGGGAGACAGCTCAAGCTAGACGAGGGAATGACCCGTTAACTCGCATTCTAAAAATATCGTTTCTTATTGAAATTCAAAGTAAAAACCTACAAACGTAGAAGCAGGGTAGAACGATTTTGGCAATGTTGCCTGTCAAATTAATTTCAAGGAACAATTGGTAACAGTTTCCCAGTGTGGGCATGTGGTGGGAGAGAGAGACCATATCGGTGCACACAAGAAAAAAAGTTATATTACTTTGTTCATATGTTCGAATTTAAGCGAGGGTGGGTATGCCCTAACTTTTATTTCTGCCAACACACAATTCTACATTGTATTGTGGCAGGACATCTTAATAAATTTATAGTAGTGATACTAAAGATTTTAATCCTCTTTTAGGGTTTTAAAGTAGAAGATTATAGAAACATGTGCGCACATATCAACTTCACATAAATACGGTGATTTATATTAGCATGGATCGGAAATGGAATGAAAAATGGTGAAAAATGAAATAGTATAAGAAATAACTCTATGGTATTGTGTACTTATTATAAGGAATATGAAAGGCAAAAATCGGTGGTCGGCACTTTGAAATACCACAATCTACAATTTAGATTAGTTAGTTTATTAAGCTAGGTGGGACTTCTATATGCTCCATTTTGTCTTACCACTTGCAAAACTTTGAAGGTCCATTAGTCAGTTGAAGAAATAAAAGTTCTTAGAAACGTGCTAGCTATTGCATGACCACGGTTTCGAAAGCCCACTATATAAAAGTAATTACAATTTTTGGTATTTTGAAGTTCGTAGCATCTATCACCGACCGGAGTACATAAACGTTCTCAGTTTGATGTTTTCATACCCGCATACGAATACCGGTGTATATTAAATTTGTCATTCCGTCTGCAGACCTCGAATTGTTCACCCGACATTTTTATATTTTTGATCAGAATAAAATTCTATGTGGATTTATGCATGTCCATCAGCATGCGCCAGTCCTATGTGGAATTCAGAAATAGGAAGTCGAAGGCCAGTAGAGTTAAACAGGGAGTTCCCCAATGAGGGGTGATACCTCCGAAACTGTTTAACCTCTATCATTCTAAAATTCAACCAACGGATAACATAAATATCTTTACATACGATGATGACTGTACGATCATGTCTTCAGGAACGAAAATTTATGAGATTTGTGAGAGGTTGAACAGCTATCTCGTGGATATAGCTGTTTTTTTCCGGGCGAGGAATATGGAAATGTCCGTCACTTAGTCAACGGCCACACTGTTTACGACATAAATAGCGGAGATACGGCTAATTTTAATGTGCATATCGATGGGTCCACAATTGCGACCAACAACTACCCCAAGGTTCTAGGGGTCACATTCGATAGTCTGCGCATGCCACAGCTATATGCGAAAAGGTCAGGAGCAGGAACAATGTTCCCAACATACCAACAGGCCGGCCAATAATAAGGCCGGTCCATAATAAACCATGCAGCTCCAGTGTGACGAACCAGAGTGGCCTTGGCACAACTCACACCTGGATGGTGTAGCCGCCTAAATTCATATTGAGCACGAATTGATGGAATGGTAAAAAATATCTGCCCAGTCCATCTGACACGTTAAACCTTTTCAACTGCCCAGCCAAATTAACTCATATAACACCATCTTCACGTTGGACAGAACCGAGAGAAAATACACAGCATTATAAGCCGCAGCAACAACAAGAAGTCAGCTCAGCTTGGTATTTAGCTCTCACAAAGACGAAGGTCGTCCTAAAAGGGCTTGGAAATTTATATCATGCGTGAACAGATAATGCCGATCGTCATGTAACATAGCGTAAGATAAAATCATTCATGGGCTTTTCGTCCATCAGCAAATACTCAACATAGCATCAACACTTGGCCGTAAATATGTTATGTTCTCGTTAGATCACGCCTAACTTCACAATTGATCAACATATAACGATTTTATTACGTATTCTCGATCAGTAAAACTCGTCCAGATACCCCATGTGATGTTGATTATTTATTCGAGAATTATTCCTATTTATGTACTTCATAATTATTTCCCACATTTATTTAAGAACAATATCCCAGTGATATCCTCCTTAATGTCAAAATAATACAAATAAAGATGTTGTAGATTTTCGGAATAAAACAGAAGATGGCAATAATTTTGTGGGTTTTCGTTTAAGCTTTTATTTTCATACTCTTAGTTTGCTGTAGTGTTGTTTATTGTTTTTGGCATCGTTGTTAGTCAACAAGGAAAAAGTTTTAATCCTCCAGGTTTCTTTTGTACTGATTTCACCAAAATTACGTTGTTGTTATTATTGTTCTCATTGTTTTGATTTTATCCTCTTTTTATTGCAAAACAACAAAAAAACACACACACAAATACAAATACATAAATTGCATTCAATGTAAGTAACAACGACTTACACTTACCTGGAATTTTATATTAAATTTAAGGTAGATTTATTTGTATTGGTTTCAGAAAGGAGGTTGTGAACGTATGTATGTAATACATGTTTTACGTAAGATTTAAATAATGAATAATATTTCTCTTAATCAATGAACACTGTACGAAGAGTTGGATTTCAAAAGTTAATATCAAATAAAATGAGAAACCATTTCAGATGACAGATATTATAATGCAATATACATATATATATATATATAACAAACTTAGAAATGAAATTAATACTTCCATAGTATATAAATTGTATGATCATCACCAAGAGGAGGAACAAAATTATTGTAACCATGTTGAATCGACAACAAAAACAAAATCTTATCATATATTTCAAAAAAAAGCTTTTGATAATTTTATATAAAAAAGTTGCCTAGAACGAGTTCATACTCATTCGTCTTCAATCCTTCAAGTATAGGACGCCTGTCAAATCAATCATGCAATAATTGAAATATGAAATACGATTCGGATTCAGTCAGTATTAGTGATTGATGAAAAGTGTAAACTTTGTCTTGAAGCTGTTCATTTAATGAACCAAGGGTGGCCATTGTAGATAACAAGCTCTCAGAATGCTATTAAACTGAATGGTTTTGTATATAGTACATATGTATGTACGTAATGGTTCCGATCGTGTATCGAGTATGAGAACCGTACATATTGTCTTTAAGTGAGCTTTCTTTCTACTACAGTTGCTTGCCAGCGATGATCTATGCATGTATGTGTGCCCAACTGAAATGTCCACTTTTTGTTCCATTTCACTCCATTAGGAAGCATTTAGTGGCAGCATGCGTCAGCTAGTGTGTGATTGTGGCACGAAATCAACCGTATGTCTGTTTCGTTGGACCCTTTGCCGTTTTCTTCTTTTTTCTTGATTTGCCATCATACATGTGGCGGTTTTAGCAGTTGTTGCCAACATGTCCCAATGGTTTTTGTGCAACAAACCGTTTAGGCTAAATCAACATGAAAAACCTGTTCAAATGACTTTGACATTCTTTAAGCACAAAAAAAGTGGACTTCTTAAAGATGCGATGACGATCACAAAACAGCGATTCTTAAACTATTTCATTTAATCTGCTATATGTACGTTATAATGAAACTTGTTATTTCCAGTTACATGGATCATTTTTCTAAAATTCGGGAAAAACAGCCACAGATTTTTTTTTGGTAAATTTGTTTGTTGGAGCCATACCATACAAGACCTACACCCACAATATTTTACACGTAACCTCTTGTAAACCTCTATCACCTACAAACTCGAAATTACATCCAATTCGGTTGAAATCCTCCAACATGAAGTAAAAAACCAGTAAGGAAAGCAGTAAAGTCGGACTGGGCCGACTATATGATACTCTTCACCACCTTGGGTATATTCTACATATGACTCAAAAATTCTTTCAGTTAAAGTTTCTGTTAGTAGTATGTAATTGAAGTGAAAATGTTTTAATGATAGAACATTTTGAGAAAAATCCCCGAAAATGTTGTAAACTATATTTTGAAAGATATTAGCATTTCCACACATTTTATATAGAACCTTTATGATTTCATCTCTTCGTAGTTCTTTTTGGACATATTTTGGGCGAAAATGGGCAGCGTATATCTTTATGTAATTGTCAATTATGGAAAGTTCTCAAAATATGTTAATTTTCTACAATCAATTGGATTGTCATTGCCTTGAAAAACTTTTGTATATGAAAATAAATTTATATTTTCATTAGAGTTAAATTAAATAATAAGAAATCGAAAAGAGAGAGTAAGGTTAATCGCTATTATTATTTGCTCACGTTTTCCATAAAATCAAGATTAATTTAGTTTGAAAATATAAGTGATGTTATGTGAAGCAATTTGCGTGGTATAGGTAGGTTGTGATATTTTTCTCAAATAAAACACAGTAAGACGTGGAAAAGTAAATATTAAGCGGTTCCATTATGTGGAGCCTATACCAAAAACTATACCGGCAGATATGAGGGAAGTTTCTTAGTCTATGGGGAATACCGAATTAAAGGCAATTAAATGGATATTTTGTTACTACTTTCCAAGTACCTTAGGATAAGGTTGCTTAAAAGCGCACAATAATGGAACAAATTGTTTTGAACTTATAAATACAACACATATCCCATGTGATAAACGAAAACGTCTATCAAAGTATTCAATACAGTTCAATGATGTTAGTAATTGGCTATATACGATTACAAATACGTCAACAAAATACGAAGGTAATATTGAACATTTTTTTATATTCGGGAAGAATACATTTAAATTCGGATCTTACATGGAATCAATTTCGCCTTACATGCTGTGCCTTTATGGTTCCTCAAATGTATTTTTAAAGATGTAAATAATGTTTGTATGGTATATTGACTGTACCGATTTCACTCACGCTTTCCTTTGGCTGTTTGTAATTGCATTGGGAAGTTTTTTACGAAGAAAATGTTGAAAAAACATCAAAAAGTCGGGATATTGGAATAATCGAAGGTTGTGTTAGTTACATCGTTTATAACTCAAAAATGTCATTTGGTTAAATAAATTCTACCAAATTATAAATTGTTATGTGCTTGGGCCTGCATTGCGGTACAATACTTTTATTTGACATAAACTTAGTGGCAAATGTTTTTTACCAACCTTATATCGAAACAACGTTTGCCGGGTCAGCTAGTAGAATCTAAATCTGAACCGATTTCAAGGAAACTTGCAGAGATTAATTTGTATTAACTTCAGTAAGTTATGTCAATCGGTCTAGCTATGGGTCTTTAGTGCACCATTTTCTTAAAATCGGACGAAAATATATCTGGGAGCTATATGTAAATCTTAACCGATTTTTACGAAATTTAACATACATTGATCTAGTCTTCATTTAGTACGCTATGCTAAATTTCGTCCAAATCGAAGGATATAAAAAATGACTTTGGCGCACTATTTACATTAAAATATATATTGTAGCTTTATCTAAATCTGAACCGATTTTCACGAAACTTAGCACACATCATTCTACTCTCAGTTCAGTACGTTATACCAAATTTCGTGTAAATTGAAAGTTATATAGGGACTTTGGTACACCATTTACATTAAATCGGACAAAAATATATATATTGGAGCTATGTGGCCCAATGCCCAGTCTCCTCTACTTGTTATTATCCTTCATTCTAATACCATAGAAATTCAATGCAATTTCGACTCTGTGTTCCCACACATAGTCAATGATAACGCTCTGGTTTTACAACGATTCCCAAATCCGTAATATATCGAAAATCTAAAGGTATGGGTGCCATAGTGGACCCATGCCCACAATATTTTACACAGCAACCTTTAAGTATTCTTTATGTATGTTTCATGTTTGTTATCCTCCAATATGATGTAAAAATGAGTGGTAGTTGGTTGCCAAGTCAGGACTGTATGGCAGATGATCCATCAATTCCACAACCGTCAAAAAGACGCAGATTTCAACCAAGATTCTACAAAACGCATTTTGAAGCACAGTTATCGTATTTTGTAAAAATTTCGTAACCCTAATCGACATGAACATTTTTTTAAATTATCTATTATCAAATGCGCCTTCTGTTATATCTCTTAAACATTAATTTTACACAGTCTTATATCGATCTGATCTTAATTGTAATACTTCTACAAAATATCGATCGAAATAACCAAATATATACATATAAAAATTCCACAAGTATGGACACCACAAAACGTTTAAGACACACAGAAATCCATGATTATTATTTTTTCTGAGAAAAGAAAAGACACGAAAGCTGGACATCTTTTTTTATTTAAAGAATTGAGGCCTTTGACGACTTTTTTGTCATAGCAGCAGCATCAGCAGTAAAATGTTTGATTTGAATTCAATCAAAATGATTATAAAATAACAAAACGAGGTTTGCTTGACATCGAATGCATGCCACGCCGCAAATATTTAGCGACCAATGTTTGCATAGGTATACGAACACAAAACCCGGGTTTTATATTGAAATCTATCCGACTAGTAGATTGGATCTTCGACGAGGCATCGCATATTTATGTGAAATGAAGAAAAATCGGTTCCCTTTCAATTTGGTTTCAACATCTCCATTATCTATGCCATGAGAGTAACATTCATGAAGTCATGCCCCAGGAGAACAACACTCATCTGTTCATGCTACATGTCCATCGAAATTAAGGACCACAAACAAATCAAGTCAAACGACAATCATACAAAACATATTACAATCAACTCAACATCGATACGTACATGAATGTGTTTGCCAAGAGATTGTTGGTTGGTTGGATGGTTGGTACCAATACAAAGTCCCAAATGATGCTGGAACATTCTTCAATCACTGATCAGCAGTTAATAGGGCCTCTCATTATGTGCAGGGACGATGGTTTAGTGAATATTTATGTTTCCTTTGTCTCCAACCATTGGAAATTAAGGGCCATTCAATTTGACGTTTTACTCAAATGACCTTAACAATTGGGTGATGGTGCATCATTGTATGTGTGATGAGAATGGTGCATTAGTCAAGTTTGAATTCTTTGTATTTTTCCTTGGAGTAATGTGAAAGCGGCGATTGATGTGATAATTTTTATTAAGCAGTGATCAGATGATCAATTTTAGAATTGTTCCTCTATGATGTTGTTATGATGTACAATGTATATGAAAGAACTGCATTTTGTCTATGGATGGTTGAACAAATTCTAACAACGAAAAGGATCCCACAATGCGCGTCAGGTTATCTCGTGTAGCTTGGCAAATTTCTTTTAGAGTTTTAGTACATACAAATAAACGTGTATAAAGTTGAAAGTGTCCTTGATCGGAATACCAATTACACCCCATAGGCAACAATCTCCTACAGAGGTGTATTGCTATCAGTAGTTGATGGTATTACGATATATTTTATGCATGAGGATATGGCTAATTTCATTCCTTTTTAAGCAATTCGTATTAAAAGTTTATTATTTGTATTCCTATTGTAAGGGTTGGGAAACCCTAATCTGGAAATTAGGTATGAAATCACAGTTTGCATGTAGGAATAAAATATGAAAGCGGTTTCTAATAGGAATAGGCAAATAAGTACTGTGTTGTTCGAAAAGTACTAACCGGAACTAAATTTAGTACAATAGGAAGTGGTACAATAGTAAAGATATAGACATGAGAGTTTGGAATTGTACCAAAAATTAGTACATTTTGGGGTGAGAGTTTAAGAACACTGTGCAGTACATTAGCACGGGAAAGTTGTTTCTATACTTAAGAGAGTAACTTACGAAATTGTCAAATGTTGTAATGTGAGCCAGTATTGGTACGTAGATGTACGTTAAGGCTGGACTTGGGGAAGTTTGTACTATAAGGGTACGAAAAGTATTAAAATGAACTAAATTTGACAATCAACACCAGATGAAACGACTGAAGCTAGAATTCTGAAAATTTGTGTGAGGGTCAGTATTGACACACAGTGTTTTTGCAAATTCGTACTATAAGGCTATGAAAAGTACTAAAATGACTAGTTCCAGTAATAAACGCCGAAAAGAAACGTCTGAAGCTAGAATATTAATGTCTGAAGCTGTGAAAAAGACCATTTACTAGTTAATGAATCAATGTATCATGAAAATTTAACTTTTTAAGGGTTGAGCAAGTAGGTGGTTGTAAACTTATAAACATACAAAATATTCTTAATTGTACTGAAATTAGTACATTTAGTAGCTAGCTATCCCAGCTTTGGGATAGGGTGCTTGTTGGGGTTGGTTGATTTCCTTACTGGGACCGTAAGTATATCAAAAGTTGTAAATAGTAATAATATAATACATTTAGTAGGAGGATATCTATTGTGAAGGGCTGAGCTCTATTAGCAGGGTGCGGAGAATGATTAAATTACGCTCTTTTTCACGAATGCTCACGGTGAGAATTCGAATGTTTTCAATTTATCGCGAATAATAAAGTTACAATGAATGAACAAGCATTTAAAATCTCTCGCAAATGTTCGCATTGTACGAAAAATTCACGAACGATAAATGTCGATTCGTCCTTTCGCGAGCATTTGTTGCTGAAGAACATTCTTTCGAAAAAGAAAATAGAAAACAAATGTTCGCGAATGCTCGCGAGCGCTGTTGAAAAGAATAAGAAACAAAATACAAATATCATAAAAACCAGGGAGCGGAGCAGTATAGTCTGACGGGGCCGACCCTACACAACTACCACGGAGTTCTAACTTTCTGCGGATTTTAATTCCGAGCCTGGGCAATATTTCGTGATAGTTGCACCCTCCGATTAGAGGTCAACATCACCACTGCCACATATTTTCCGAATATTACTAAAATTCAGTACATCCCTTCAAATTACTTGTCCAGAAGCTCTACGCCGTGGTTTGCGTTATGATGTTCGGCTTTCGACTCGGTTAACTTCATCCCAATATTATTATCTGATCATCACCGAAAATTACAGGCGTTGTCCTTGACCATAATTGGACCCTCATGGAAAAATTCAAAGCGATCAGCGCGACATCTTCGCCCACTGGCATGGTAATGGGTTACATAGTAATATCTGAATACGTAGGCACCTGTAAATTTTTAAGTGTAACTCCCACATCCGAGTATATACGACAATAAAATTGTTATCAATTTAAAGGTCAAGCACTCCTCTTGGATATACTATCAATATCTCGGGTATAATATATATACGCTACAGAATACAAAATTTGTCATTTTTCACACAAAAGTAAGGGTCCATTTGACCCGCTAAATATTGACCGATCTTTATCAAAACAGGCATGGTAATACTTTGGCCCGATCCCCTTCTCCATGTAAAAATTCGCGATGTTTGGGCCATAATTGCGGGCTCTGGAGCGAGCAGAAAATCAGACAAAAATTTAGATTTTGGTCCATTTCATCCCCTAAATATTAACCGATCCAAAAATAATAGGGGTATTCATCGATATTTTTAAAGGTGGGTCTAGCATCAATATTTAGCGGCGTTACAAACTCTTGGGGCTGCACAAAGCTATAATACCCTGACAACATAGTTGTGTAGGGTATAAGTAGTAAATACATACACAGCGAATGAATGTGTGTAGCAGAAACTGTTGAGCCTGCGTGGAATAACAAAACACATGCCCAACAACTATTGAGTTCACAAACGTTTGTTGTTATTCTTCTTGTTTTTTTGAGAATTCGAGAATGTTTGTTTTCATTCGTGAGCGAATGTCGGAAAGTATTTCCTCCACCAACGAAACGAACGATCGTTGTTATGTGCGTGCGAACATTCGTTTGGCGAATGCTCCTTTGGTAAACGCGATAAATTGCGTTAAATTCATTCGTAAAATGGGCACAAAACGAAAAAGAATGTATTTTGAATCATTTGCGAGCAAATTGTGCGCACCCTGTCTATTAGGGTATGCTAATTTATCAATTTTGCTAAAGAAGTACACTTAGAATGTCAAGGTATATTAATTATAAAGTGTAAATAAGTTGAGCTTTACTATAAACCTTACAAATATTAGTACCTTACTAATATTTTGTGGACGAATAGGATTCCTGAACTTTTGGATGTGGATCGTATTTAGAAATTACACTTATGGTATAGGAAAATTGAGTCTAAAATTGGGTCCTTATTTAGTACATTGCAAGTGACGGTAGATGACTAAAATTCGGTATAGGGATCCGCATTTGTTTGTTGGAGTTGGTTTTGAAATTCGTACTATCAACGTAAAAAGTTCTAAATAAAAGGAAATTCGTGGCCATTATTTTAGATGGAACGAATATAAGTGAAATTTTGAAAATTGTCATTGGAGTCAACGTTTCAATTAGTGTAAGGCTGAAACAGAAAATGACGTGTGAATTTTGGGATGAAGATCGGTACAAATTCACACCATTTTATAAATAGTAATATCAGAATAAATGAAAAATACTACACTTCTAAAAAGCGCAAACGAAGTTGTGAGCACTTCCTAGAGAGATTATATACTAGCCCTTTATTTCATATTTATATTATACAGAAACACAATCTCAAAATGAGTGGTAGGGAAATTTAGTACTTTGCGTGTATCGATCACTTTAAATGTAATTAATGAAGTAGTAAAATGGGTATTTACCAAATATTCATGTTTTCGGGGCATAAAAAATTTTGGCAATGAGCAGCGTACTTGGATATTATAATATTATAAGTTTATTCTTTTAAGTAATTATGAAATTAGTATATTTGGTGTATTGGTATTAATGCCCTTCACCACTCTGAGGTATGAGGGTATTATGACATTGTGCATGTGCTTGTAACAGGTACCACACCCCCAATGTTAAGACTGAAATGACACTTGCAATGTTTTGCTGAAATTGGTTCAATTATTATATAAATGGTGCTCCAAAGGACCTCTATCTCTTTCAGTATACACGAAATATTTAAAGCGTATTACATTGAGTTCGGAATGATGTGTGCTAAGTTTCATTGAAATCGGAACAGATTTAGATATAGTTCCTATATATGTTCATCTGATTTTATGTAAATGGTGCTCTTTGAGATTAGAACGAAATTTGGAATACCGAACCTTATTGAGTCTATAATGACGTGCGTTAAGATTCGTTCAAATCTGTTCAGATTTAGATATAGCTTACATATAAAGTTTGGTCCGATTTAACAATTTTAGATCTAATGTATGTCCGATTGAGACAAAAATGTGTACAGCGTACCAAATAGAACGTACAAAATAACATGTGTAAAGTTTCGTTGAAATCGGTTGAGATTTAGACAAAACACCCATGCATAATTCCTCCGATTTTTCGTAAATGTTGTACTAAGATCCTGTGTTTGTTCGATTTACACGAAATTTTGCACGGTATATCGAACTTAGTCTAGAATAATGTGCGTTTAGTTTCCTTAAATTCTGTTCAGATTTAAATGATGCACCATGGAACCAACAATTTTCTGATAGCAATGCAATTTTGGGATTTCGTTTAAAGCGATCAATATTTATATATAGCTACTATATATATATATATATATATTTACGTCCGATCTTATGAACATTTGTGCCATTGAGACAAACGTTTTATAGCGTACCGAAAGAAATCTGGAATGTCGTGAGTTAAGTTTGCTTGAAATTAGTTCAGATTTGGATATAATTCCCCATATAATTTTCTTCAGATTTTATCCTGTGGATAGGGCGATATTCCCTGCAATATATCGATTGCAAAAAGCGTATAAAAATCAGAGAGAAAGTCCTTAGGGTCGCCTTGTATGTTATTCTGAGTTGATATAGGAAATTATAGTTTCCTCGATTTATGACTCTGTGACCGATGCTATTTTGTTACCTAAATTAAGTTCTACTTAATGTTACATTTTAAATAATATTCGAAGCCGGTTTCATAAAAGTTCATACCCATAACGACTTATTAATTAATATTACAAAACATAAATGGTAGTAATCATTAAACCGTGTAATCAATCATTACTATCATCTTCAATATTCGTTCATATCCATCTTCCTTATATAGTGGTAGTGGTAATTATTTGCGGTTAAAGTACCAACATTTGGGACCCTTTACGCATTCACTGTAGCTACCGCATTTCAGATGGTCCTTATCGGTCAACATTAACCGCAGCAAAGGCAGCAACTGCTGTCGCTACATCACAAACTGCTGCTGTTGCTCATTTAGGACAAAAGAAACCCAATTCATGGCAATAAATTAACAAAAACAAAAGTCCAAAGACAGGCATCAAGGATGGATAGATGGATGCAAAGTGGATGTTTGAACAGGAGATGGAAAGAGTTGCGACTCCAACAAGGCTCCTTAAATAATCAACAAACTGTGATACAATGACGACGACAACAACAATCGCAGTATATGCAACGCCAGTGTGCTCAAACCGCCCGTCGCACAAACTGCAAAAAGAGTTAACAACTTAATTGGATTTGCATGTAATTTAACTGTTCGCATTGGCGGAAAAAATCGACAGTTGTTGTTTGGTGTTGGCATTCGATCAGAGATAAGTGAATTAAGAAAACAAAAAGAGTTCAACGCTGTACAGCAATCCGATATTTGTTATTCCTTCACGTTTTTGGGGTAATGGGATTCAAATGTATTGTCGTCGGAGAACATTTAACCCATTTGAACAACAGCGAAATACATGTCGTTCGGTTTTGTAAATTTCGGTTTACACTTTTTCCCATCCATTCTGGTGGTGTTGAATAAATTACAGCTAGTTGCAAATGTTATCTGTGAAGGACATAGGCCGTTAGTGTTCATGATGAATACGTCATCATAGTGAAATCATTGAGCTTGTGCCTTTTTCGAGGATTGCAAAATATTAATTTGCTATTTAATAGTTAAATTGAAAATATTGTAATGAATTAAACAACTTTGAAATGTAAAATTATGAAATGTTAATGTTAAAAATTAGTAGCACAGAAGTAATTAATTTTCAACAATTTTAATAGAACTAACTAACTAATCGACATCATCTTAATATATAAAAGAGCTTAGTGAGTGACTGACAGATCATAGCCCAGATGAAACGGCTAAAGCTAGAATCTTGAAATGTTGAGTATGGGTTGTTGTTGATGTGTAGGCGTGAAATAAGGCTGGGTTTTTGGAAATTCTAACTGGAATGTGGGTCACTGATGGAATGTTAGAAAGATGTGCAAAGGGTTTTTGAAAATTCGACCTATAAGTGTACGAAAAGTACTAAAATTTACTAAATTTGGTTCTAATTATATATATTGCACATATGAAACTAGAATCTTGAAATTTTATAAGGAACACAGGTTGAGAAGTGGTGTTGATGTATGAAAAAGGTTTAAGAAATTCGTACTTATGTGTATTAAAAGTACAAAATGGTACTAAATTTGGTACTATTTGCATTTAGTTGAGTGTATAGAGATGGAATCCTAGAAAGAGGAATTAGGACTACTATTGGAGTACAGGATCGAGGTAGCTTTAAAAAATCGTACTTATGTGTACGAAAAGTACTAAATGGTACTAAATTTGGTTGAATTTAAGTGAGCAGATAGAGCTGGAGTCTTCAAATTGGGAATTAAAATGAGTGTTGGAGTGTAGAATTGAGGTAGTTTAGGAAATTCGTACTTATTGGTACGAAAGGTACTGAAATTTGGAATTATGATTACTATTGAAAATTGAGCTATAGAGACATCTTTTAAAATTCGTATTTATGTGCAAGAAAAGTACTAAAGGGCACTAGATTTGGTACAATTTTCAGAGAGCTGGAAACCTAAAATTTGGAATAATGGTTGCTGTTGGAATATATAATTGAAATATGGAAGCATAGTACTTATGTGTACTAAACGGTACTATATTTGGTACAACTTGATTATGTGTGAACGTATAGAGCTGGACTCCAGAATTTTGGAATTAAAATTACTGTTGGAGTGTAGGAAATTCTTGAATCTAGAAACAAAAAATAATAAATTTGGTACCAGTTTATAAATTGCGGGCTAGAAAAAATTGACCTATGTTCATAACTTTTTGGGCAGTGATTTGGAACCTATTTAGAACTCAAAGTACTAAAGTACAGCAAATTCGGTGGAAAAATACGACCAAAACCCCCAAAATACTGAAAATTAAGGAGGGGCTACCAGAAAAAGTGGACCAATATTTATAATATATTTTTGTGGAGACATTTAGTACCCAATAAGAACCCAATGTAGCAAATTTCAGCGAATTCGGTTGAAAAAACGCGCAGAAGAACCCCAAAATACCGAAAATTTGGGGGTACCCTTATATGGGAGCTATGCCCGATATATCCCATCTTCGAACTTGACCTGCCTGCAGACAAAAGACAACCCTATGCAAAATTTCAGCACCCTATCTAAATTCCTTCGGAAGATAGCGTGATTACAACAGACGGACTGACAGACATGGCTAGATTGTCTTAGAATTTTACCCTGATCAAGAATATTATACTTTATAGGGTCGGAAATGAATATTTCGGTGAGTTACAAACGGAATGACAAAATTTATATACCCTCCATACTATGGTGGAGGGTATACAAATGCGTAATTATGTGCACAAAATGGTACTAAAAATAAAATATATTTGAGATAGTTTTGGAAATTCGAACTCATAAGTACGAAAAGTACTAAATGGTACTAAATGTGATTCAATTTGGATCTATGTTAACGGATAGGGCTGGAATCATGAAATTTATGTTTAAAATTACTGTTGCAGTGTGGAATTGAGGAAGTTTTAGAAACTCGTGCTTATTTCTACGAAAAGTAGAAATAGGTACTAAATTTGGTACAATTTGGATGTCGGTGAACGAGTAGAGCTGGAATCGTTAAATGTGGACTTAAGATTATATTGGGTACGAAAAGCACAACATTTGATTCAATTTGGACTTTTTTTACCGTGGGAGTGTAGGAAAAGTGCAGAATGGTACCAAATCGGATACAATTTGGTGAACAGGCAGAGCTGGAATTCTTAAATTTGGACTTACGATTAATATTTGAAAGTAGGTTTGGAATATTGAGATATGTTTGGAATATGGGTACAAAAAGTACAAAATGGTATCAAATCTGATAACATTTTGGTATGAAAAGTACTAAATTTACAAGTTGGACTTTGGTGGAAATAAGATTACTCTTAGAGTGTAGTATTGTGTAGTTTTAGAAATACTTACTTATGAGTATGAAAAGTACTTTGGAACAATTTGGATTTGGTTGAATTCTGAGATTTGGAATTTAGATTATTTTTGAAGTATTGAGCTATGGAAACAACTTTGGAAACTCGAATTTATGTGTGCAAATTGTAAATAGAATAGAAAATTCACTAAATTTGGAACAATTTGGATTTGGATAACGGAGAGCTGAAAACGTAAAATTTAAAATGTGGGTCACTGACGGAGAGTTAGAAAGAAGTGCCAAAGGGTTTCTGGTACTAAATTTAGTGGTGGTGACGGTATGGAGATAGTGTTGAAAATGTATACTTATGTGTTCGAAAAGTGCTAAATGGAAATAATGTGGAACCTGTGCGAATTTGCTAAAATGTATAATTGGAATTCTGATCTATTTCTTTGTAATGGAAGTAAGAAAGTGATTTCGGAAAATAGTGTTTATGTGTATAAAGAGTACTAAATGGTAATAAACTTAATATTACATGTAGGAATAGAGGTGAAATTTAGAATTATAGTACAAAAAATTATACAGTATTCACGATTTCCATATGAAATGTTATTTTTTGTATTTCCTTTCCGCATACGAAGTAGCGGGCACTTTGCTAGTTGATATATATTTCGATTTCAGGTCATCAAATAATAAGTAGACCTCGGTTAATGCAAATATTTATAAAAATAAATTATAATTATTTTGACAAACACAGGTTGAATCGTTGAAAGCAGAATGCCACGTGTTATTTAAAATAATCTACATGTCGCATTTTTCATCTGAATGAGATAAAACAAGTCTCATTTATGGCCCAAGGACAAATGTTATTTAAATTGGTGAGAACCAGTTTAGATTTAGATATATCTTCCATTAATATTTTCATCCAATTAAACGACGGTGTACCATGTATTCCCATCATTACATCTTTGTCGCCTCGCTGTCCCTACTAAACGTAATATTGTAGAAACATATATCAATGTTTAAGAAGAAACTAGATTTACTATCGATCTAAACTTTGCACACCTTAATATTTTTAAAAACCCGAGATCAAGCCTGAACATTGAATTTGTGATATTTGGTGAAGGATGTGTATTAGTAGGAGGATGTGTTACCGTATGAAAGCCCAAAATACCAAATTCCAGTCAATTCGGTTGTAAAACATGACCAAATTTCCTAAAATATCGAATATTGGGGGATACGTAAATGAGGGCTATACCTAAACGTGGACCGTTATATTTCATTTTTAATATTCGGCACAGAATTTCATAAATCGGCACAGATTTTTATTCTCATCAAATTCGAGATGTTGCAAACGGAATGACAAATTTAATATACACTCCACCTTATTGCGGAGGATATAAAAAATATATATGTTGACGACTCATTGATAGTTCTACAGTTGGAATTGATAAATTGGCGTCATAACACCAAAGGGCTACATAAACGTTTTTGCTAAAAGTGTATAATGGCGATCTCGCGGGAATTTGTGGTCAATATTGAAGAAAAAGTTAAAACATCATAGCACCAGAAACATGATAGATCTGAAAATAGTTTTGAAAACGGAATGGGAGTCGAATCCATGCCTAGAAGTTAAAATGGTATCTAACAAAATAATTAATTTTATTAGAATGCTTTATGTTGTTATCTTGTTAGTCTGTACGAATACGGGTTTTCCCTCCCATAATATGAAAACTCTGCCATCTAGCGGCTGAATAATGAATTAAGTATATATAAAAATACTAATTTTGCCACATCCCCCCCAGCATACATTTCATTAATTTATATAAATGAATATCTCAACTTTCGAAAATACTTTTTTCATATAAGGTTTGTAATATTAGATATACAACAGGAGTTGTTATGTTTCATATTACAACGATAGGTTTCCTGTACTCTAATCCGTATGGTTTAAACATAAACTTTTCAAAACTGTTGGTTTGCCGTATGGATTTCAATTAAATTGAAGCTCACCATTTTCCAAGTATACACGATTTCATTCTTCGAACTCACAAGCATCGCCCAACTTATACGTGCGCATTCTTTGAGCCAATCTGAAATCCTAGAACGGTGAAATCTCCACTTAAAACTGATAATGACCACCAAGTATGTTTGCCGGAAAAGTACAACAAAGGGAACGCATAGAAGCCTACGCTTAAATGCCAGTTACAACTTGCTAAATACATGTTTCTGTAACTGGAAACAACGCCGAAGACAATAGCCGAAGTCAGAGCTAAGACAGAGATTCCCTCTTTAAATACCACAAATTTATGACAATTTAAACTGTGATTTTCACGCTTTAATTACCGCACGACGGACGACCACAATTGCTAGCCGCCGCACTACCAGCAATTTCAGCAGCCAACTCATCATGTGGCATGTCCATACGCCATGATCATCTCTCTTCGAAGTAGACGACGCATGAAGTTGTGTATTTGAGAGGGGCTTAAAGCCGAACGAATACTGCCGTTCGAGTTGTAATGAAATTCTAGATGGCTTAAGACGTTGGCGAAACTGCCCAGCCAGCTAAGTCGGCATCAGAGTTGACAAAGGCGTTGAATAGAATGTTTCTGCACGCCTAATGGTAGGGTTGAACATTTCGAAACGTTGCCAAAAGTATTAAATTACCATTGTTTGTCATCAACTTTTGGTGTTGTTCAGTCGGTTAAATGTATTTCCATACTAATCACATTAACAGAAGAGGAAGGTTAGATGTTTGTTCTTTCGCAGTCATTAATGTCGAAAAAGGTGAAACGATTTTAAATGTATTTCCATGAAACTGGAACAATGCACAGGAAGTGATCAAACATATCCTCAGCTCTAATACTTATGAGATATGTCTGTAGAGCGAGCGATAGTACACACTATAACATTTTCTTAGAGGTGTCCGAAAATATTGATATACATTGGTACTTTTTTTTAGAAATTTTGGTACTTAAAATAATAAAAAGTTACAATTTCTTTGTTTTAATTTGATTGAGATACAACTCCGGCCGACTTATTATAAATAGTAGGCGACGACAGTTAGTCTGTCAATTCAGTTTTATTTTAAAAGGTCAGTATTTTTCGTTGAATTTTAATGTAAATAATGCACTAATTAGCTAGTCGATCATTAGTGCATTATTTACATGACGATGAAGATGAAGTCAAGTGTGTCCGTCCGTCCATTACTTTGTATATTATCATTCAGAATGAAGGTTCGAAATCGGTCAACGGGTCAAACCTATTCGACCAAAATCGTTCTAGAGCCCACCATTAAGACCCGAAAATCATAAAAGTGATGTGGCGGATAAAGTGGACCCAACCCAGGGTCCATTTTATGCGCTGAATGTAGATGCTGATTGATGACAAAAATAATGCACATATGTTCATTCCGGAAAGACATGATATTACCATTAATAGTTGTATAGGCTATCATATCGTCGGTACCATCCTTTTAGGTCCGCTTATAGGTATAAATTCATGCACTAATGTAGATATTATCAAATATTTTATTTAAAACTTTTGCATTTTGAAGATATAAATAAATATAGCCAAATTACCATTTAGTTGAAAAACCCACAATATGATTACGATCACATATAATTTAATAATAGAAGACTCTTGACACTTCTGTCCTGAAAGACAATGTTCTTGCTATTTACCCACACTTGACCTCAAACTAATAATATACACACACACACTTCAGCGCCGTCATTGTTACTTAAAGAACCTTTGCTGTATGAGATTTTTCATAAGCATTTACACCTCTGCAAGTAAGAATTCGGATCCACCCTCTAAAAGTAATATGTATCAGATTTCCCATAAAATATTGTAGTTGTTTAGCAGAGTTCAAAGGAAGTGGTAGAACTCTGCCTTAAGGCAGACTTCTGTGCGCATAAGACAATCAGATGAAACTGCAACTGTGTGACTTTTGGGCAAATGCAACGATTTCATTTCTTACTGTTACATTCATACGTTTGTGTATGTGTGTCAATTTAGTTATTTATTAATCTTTTAGGGCCATAATGTTTTGTAGTTACCATATTGGATGGCAAGACTAAAGAACTAATCTCCAATGGAGAGCACTAGTACCAGTCATAAACATTTTCTGTTGAAAATTTATCCCAAACGATTTGAATTATCTGTGATTTTAATAGAAATTTGATTGTAAACACTATGAGACAAAATTGAGCTCATTGTCTAGGAGGTGGGAAAATTCTTTTGGACATGAAAGCACTATGCGAGTATATTGAGAACCCAAAAAGCGAAAATTCACCATTGATGAAGAAATAAATTTATTTATTTCTTGTAATTATTGTGTATTATATTTGATATGAGATGTTTTTATTTAAATCGTATGAGGAAATCGAAATATAGAACCTTTCGCCCTGCAAACTAGGTTATTTGCCAGTCTTTTTCGTCTCCATTTTTTTTCAACATGCTGACATGTTAACCACTTGAAATACATTGCTGCATAATAGATAATTGAATCCGATACCGGTGCTAGATTTATAGAATTGTAGGTACTGAAACAATTTTAAGCCAAATATATTCAATATTAAAGGCGAAAAGTTGTTGCTCCGACAAATAGACGATAATCCAAAGCTAAGTGCACCTCAACTTGCTGAAATCGCAGAGAAATATCTCGAAATAAAATGTAATCCAGAAACTATTCGAAGAAAATCCGATTGGATTTCGTTCAGAAACAACAAAAAATTCTACATATTGAAAATTGGTTATTTTTGCTGATGAAAGCAAATTGAACTTGTTTGCGTCGGATGGACTAAAGAAGGTATGGCGAAGGGCAAATAAAGCCGTGGACCCTAAGCACACAATTACGACCGTAAAGCATGGAAGAGGCTCTGTTCGAGTAATGGTATGGGGCGGTATGAGCGCTGCCGGAGTAGAAAATCTCGTTTTATTGAAGGAATTATGAGATTTATTATTTGAATATTCAAAACGATAATTTGTAATGTAGTTTTGAAAAATTGGGATTGGGAACAACATTTTAATTTTATCAAGGTAATGACCCCAAACACAAGTCCTAGATTATTGTCCTTAGTCCCCGGATTTGAATCCTATAGGGAACTCATGAAGTATTTTTAAGATATTAGAAGCCATAACATCGCAAGCATACCAAGTCTGAAAAATGCTTTACAAATGAAATGAGGGGAAAACTCAGACATCTCTATGCCGGCAAGGTTGAAAGCTGTAAAAGATAACAAGAGATGATAACACCAAACAAATCAGTTTCTTAAAAAAACGTATATCTTGAATACTTTTCACTGTGGGGTCGTATGTTCTCGGATGTGGGAGTTGCACTTAAATATTAACAGGTGCTTACGTATTCATATATTATATAGTAACCCTTACCACACTAGAGGGCGGAAATATAACGTTGATCGATTTGAAATTTTCCATGGGGTTCCAGTTATGGTCCAGGACAGCGCTTGTAATTTTTGGTGATGATCACATAATAATTTTGGGATGAAGTGGGCCGAAAACTTAATTTTTTGCAATCTCTTGAATCGATATATAGGCCATAGTTATAAGCCGATCATCAGCATACAACCCACGCTGAAGCCAATCTGGACAAGTAATAAGAAGGGCTGTACTGAATATTACTAATATTCGGAAAATATGTCAGTGTATGGAAGATGTGCTGTTGACCTCTAATCGGACAAGAGGGTGCAAATGTCACGAAATATTTCCCAGGCTCGGAAAATAACCATTTTAGGAAGTTAGAACTCTGTCGTAGTTGTGTAGGGTATCCTATGGTCGGCCCCGTCCGACTATACTGCTCCGCTGGTTATTATTATTATTTAATTGACATCCTCATGGTGGATAGTATAAAAGCTGTTATATTATATAGTTATATATCAAAACAGGTGCATGTTTATGTTTAGTGAATAAAATAAAAAAAAAATCAACAGGTGTCAGTTATAGACATCCACATAGAAAACTATAAAAATGTGATCTGATTTTTGTTAACCTTACGATAATAACGTTAAAAAATCTCTTCACTTACCATAAAATTGTTTTCATGTTTACTAAGGAATAATTCCACAAAATAACATATCCTCTTTTTCCTCTAGCGTCCTTAAAGTTCTTTTCAAAATCCCAACATCTGGCAGCTTCTCATTGAAGATAAAAATGAACACGATCAACATTTCAAAACAACACACAACTCATTCGCTCTCACAGGACTACGGGCAATAGCTGTGTTCGTTTCACGGTCTGGGCCCTTCCGTTCCATTGACGACAGCCTACCAGGCAGGGTGTCTTATATGTGAATTATTTTTATCTTAATTTTTAATTTTCTTAACTTTGTTTTGGTTTTAATTCGTTTAATAAACGATAAGACACTGACATTTCGAGATGTTCGATTGGAGATTTTTGCTGTTCCTTAGCTACGGGATCGACATCGAAATTGTTATGTTATGTATTTTTCCGTTGTATACAACCGAAATTTTTTACGCGTCTTTGGAGCACAGGCGCACACGCACACCCTTGCTATGTTTAAGAACTACGTAATCCGGTCATAAATCGAGTGTTACGTCTAAACGATGATTCTTATTTTCAAGATTAATTTAAGCAAACGGGCATGCAATGCATGCCACCGACCGACCGACCGACCCGTCGACTACGACTGGTGCATGGGCTGGCACTTACAACCACACACATACGCACACACTCCCAGGAACAGAGGTGGATGCAATCGAGTTATTGGCGAACCAGGTTGGTTGGTGGAACAATAAATGCGTCTGCGTTTGCACGATGCAGGAGCTTTAGCGCGCACTCTGCTCGCGTTGAGTTATAATTTTGCACTGTTTTAACAGTGCTCGCAATCACTTTTCTTGGCCTTAAGTCTGGACTTTTATGGAGCACTCTTTTTCATTTTCTTCGCCAGGTTGTTGTTGTTTTCAATGTGAGTTTTTTTGTGTTGGCCGCGCTCAGCGAGAAACGTATAATGAATGTATCGCACAGTATATGATATCTGTGTATCATGCCACATGACAGGCCAACTTCAACGACTCCAGGCTCTGGCAGTTGCAGCATGTGGCAAAACATGATTGTGTGTCCATTGGTAGTGGCTCAGGTTCTATGCTAACTTGACTACTCGCATCCATTTTCTTATTCTTTTAAATACTCTCAAAGGTGTAAGCGGTAGAATCGGCTTAAACCTTACCATCGTACATGCTTTCATCGTGCATGGGGAGAACAGTAGAACCTCAATATATAATTCGAAAACTATGTTAAATAGATATACTTAGACTTTTCATTATATATTATACAAACTTTGTGGCCTTGGTATGATCTATTACCATTTTCAATTCTTCCTTTTTTTGTGACAATCCACTGTACATAGATTTGTTTGGGATGCAATAAAAAATTACGTTTTTCTCATACATCGACACATAATATATACGTAAATACCAACAAAATATACATGCATGCATTTTCATGAACTTCAAGAATAAATGGCAAACGATGAGGGACAGGTGGACAGAGGGTTGGTCCACCATGTAGTCTATTGAAATTGGAAAAAGGAAAAACTTGAAATAAATAAGATAAACAACTATTACAAGCCATGTACGCTCCACGAGTCCAGAGAAAGAGAGTGCAAGTGGCATTTCGCCCGTCCGTCCGACCGTTCGTCAGTCTTACTGACCAGTTGTCCACAAGTTCTACTGCTGAGTCCCCGTGTTCTGGTTTTAATTGAAAATGCTGTATCTCTATAAAAGAATAAGTGTACTATTACAAGTGGACACAGTTCGATGCGGTTGTGTGTTTTCAGCATTTTCCCTCTCTGTAGTTTATAAGAAAATCGGCGTATAAGTTTACAAGCATACATAGATTAATTTTTTGATATGTTGCAAATAATATTAATAACGCCCTACGTTTAAGAAAACTACTTTCAATAAATATCAGATTAAATGAAATTGTATAATTATTCATTGTTATATTGTAAGAAATCAAAGACTGACTATTGCGAATTTGTGTGAAAAGAAGTTGTATTTAAAAAATAAAACATACTTATAAAATCTTAAAATCATATTGGAAAGTATTAATGTCCATATAATAATATATTTATATTATATTATATATTAATGTCCATATATTATATTTGGAATAAAATTTATGTTTATAAGATGTAATCTATGAAATCGTTGTAGCCGAACTTGATGAGTTCAATTAAAACATTAAATATAATAGATTTTTTTTACTTCTGGGGCTGATCAAAATATAACCGTTATATGAAAATTTCGTTAATTACGTATATTCGTTATATGTTCATTCGTTATATGGGAAATTACAAAAATCTTTTAAATTCCTTGAAATTTAAAATTCAGATAATGGACTAAACTAATTATAGGATTGTAGAAATCGTGATTTTTCTTCGTTTATTGTATATATCATGAATGTGCTCACCGTAGCTTCTTTGCAATTGGTTTATGCATAGTAAAGTGTATCGAGCGGCACACTTTGACCGCTAAATTAAATATCGAAAAATGCATAATTATTGGAAGAGATTGATTAGGTTTATACGAAAACCGCATGCGCATCAACTGATTTCAACGAATACGCGAATTGTATGCTTTTTAATGTTAATAATTTTCATATGCTGCAACTGCAATATATTTGGTCATTTTGTAAAGTCAAAACTCTTAACATATATTTAACAATCATCTAAAAGAATTTTAATTTTTTTTAATTTTGTGTTAATTAAAAAATTCATTTATTTTATTTTCAGATATTTTCATGCTTTTATTTGTTTTTTCGCGACTATTAAACGGTATTTAAATGCGATTTTACAAGTAAACACAGAAAACAAATGTGTTTAACCATTGGTGAAGAAACTCGCGAATTACAACAAATAGAAATTCATTTAATTTATATTTGAAATTCAAGATTTAAAACCGCTATAACTTTTGTGCGCAGCATCTGAATTTGTGAACGCGAACTGTGTACTAAAAAAAATTTCAATTTGTTTTTTATGGAATTTTAAAATAATTTTGTAATTTCCCATATATGGTGGCCAAAACTAAAGCAACTAAAATTGCAAGGTTAAGAAATGCCGCATAACTTTCTCAAGATTTCTAATTACTCTAAAATTTTAGTTATTTTTAACGTTATAATTACCATGTTTTGGTTGCTACACCTATGTCGATTCTTATATATCATTAAAACTTTTTTCAATATTGATTTACTGTCAAAAATATATAAAAATGGCTGGAAACAAATACAGTACTCCGGTAAAACAGCTAATTACCAGTAATTCTGAAAATAATTCATCACAGAAAATGATTTCGCTGAAATATTACATATATAAATCAGGGATTTCACGTATTATGAGTTGATTTTATACAACTATATCAGTTCAGCAATGAGAAGGCTGCAAAAGAACATAAGTTTGTACTGATAAACAAATTCTCATAGCAGTAAAAAATACCCATTTAAGAGTTCAACGGAATTTGTGAGACGGTTATCGTTGAATATACTCTCAAGAACACAGAGTGGAAGAGCTATGGTAGCAGGCCTACATGCCTGGAAACTATCAAGAAATTTCATTTATTTCTGAAGAGAATCGGAAAGCAAAATCTCATATTAATTCGAATCCGTCTCAGTAAAGAAATATTATGCTCTCGGATGAATTAAAGTTATATATTAAACACTTAGGCTCGAAAAAATTACCGTGAGTAGTCCAAAAATTAAAGGCTCATTCCACAGTATTGCAAGGGTACTGGGAAGCATGGAGGAGGGTCAATAATGATATTGGGCAGTTTTTAATTTTGTGGAGATTGTTCACAAAAATGTGTTGGAAAGCGCTGAAACATTTCAAATATTGATTGCGGGAGTCAAAAATTATGTTTCATTATGGCCAACACAATCATCAGATCTTTACTTTGGAGTATAATAGATATCATGGACTCAGTGTAGTCCACGTTTTACAACCGTATTTTGACACAATTGACAATGTTTAGTAGGAATGTTTTCTACCCAGGAACAACGCAAAATAAAATAAAATTAAATTAACAACTTGTACAAAGGTTAAAATTATGGAATATTGTGGGGACCGATATATCCCATTTACAATACAAACCAGTGAGCGGAGCAGTATAGTCGGACGGGGCCGTACGATACCCTACACAACTACCACGGAACTCAAATTTTCTGCGGATGTATATTCCGAGCCTGGGCAATATTTCGTGGTATTTGCACCCTCTTACCCGATTAGAGGTAAACAGCACCTCTTCCTTACACTGACATATTTTCCGAATATTACGAGTATTCAGTACAGCTATTGTCCAGATTCCCTTCACCGTGGGTTGTGTTGTGATGTTCGGCTTTCATTTGTAGTCTATAGATCGACTCGAAAATAACACAAAAATTAAGTTGTCGGTCCACTTCATTCCAAAATTATTATCTGGTCATCACCGAAAATTATAGGCGTTGTCCTTGACCATAACTGAAACCTCATGGAACATTTCAAAGCGATCAGCGCTATAGTTCCCCTCTGTAGAGTGATAATGGGTTACTAAATAATATACGAATACGCAGATACCTGTAAATATTTAGGTGTAACTCCCACATCCGAGCACATACAACAATATAATTGGTATTAATTTAAAGGTCAACCACTCCTCTTGGATATAATATAAACTTTTCGGGTCTATGTCCTTCAGGGGTGAATATATGTACGCTATAGAATACAAATTTTATCATTTTTCACACAAAAGTCAAGGCCCATTTGTCCCGCTAAATATTCACCGATCTTTATGAAAACAGGCAGGCTTATTCTTTGGTCTGATCCCCTTCTCCATGGAAAATTTCACGATGTTCGGGTCACTATTGCGGTCTCTGGAGCGACCAGAAAAACGGACAAAAATTTTGTATTTGGTCCATTTCATCCCCTAAATATTAACCGATCTTTCCCAAAAACAATAGGGGTCTTCATTGGCCAGAACCCATCCTACATGCAAAATTTCGTGAAGATTGGTCCATAACTGTGGCCTGTATCGTGTTTACAAATTATAATGGACAGACGGACGGACGGACGGACACACATGTTTAGATCGACTCAGCTAGTCGATATATGACGATCGATATACTTAAAGGTGGGTCTAGGACCAATATTTCGCGGCGTTACAAACTTTTGGGGCTGCACAAAGCTATAATACCCTGACAACATAGTTGTGTAGGGTATAAAAATCATAGTATTAGTGGCAATGTAGGTGTAAAAATGTCAATGCTCTGTGTCCAATATTGTGTGTTGCACGTTATTTAATTAGACAGACAGACATGGCAAAATCGACATAGAATTTTATTGTGATTAAGAATAAAAAGGGTCTGAGGTAAAAACCCACTCACTTTACCTTATGTTTATAATGCATTTTTAAGAAATACAGATCTCATTATTATCTATAAGAAAATTCCTTCCTACACATTTCCTTTTGACTTTCACAAACATATGCACAAAGAGAAAATACCGTGTACCACAGTGAGGTAAAGGGTAAAAAACTGTCGCATGTGATACCAAAATTTCTCCGCAAAAAAAGGCAGGACAATTTTTTTAAAAATCGTAAGTGCATGTTCATATTTCTTATTATTGTAAAATATAAGTTTGGGGAAAAAGAAATCCATTAAGCCTGTCGTCGAAAATGTCGATAAAATCGGAGAAATGACCGAAGTTGACCGGCATGTTAGCAGTCGTAACATCGCCCAGCAACTAAAACTAGACCATAAAACTGTTTTAAACCATTTACACAAAGCTGGATTCACAAAGAAGCTCGATGTTTGGGTGCCACACCAATTAACAGAAAAAATAGGATGGATCAAATTCCATCAGCGAAGCCGTGGCCAAACGGAATGAGATAGACCAATTTCCTAAACGGATAGTGACTGGAGATGAGAAATGGATCACATACGATAACTCTGTGCGAAAACGATCGTGATCAACGAGCGGTGAAGCACTTCGATCGGTGGCCAAACCAGGACTAACGGCCAGGAAGGTTCTGCTATGCATTTGGTGGGACTGGAAGGGGATTATTACTTATTATGAGTTGCTTCCATATGGCCAAACGGTAAATTCTGAGAGCTACTGTCAACAACTGGACCGAGGCATTATGAAGTATATAAGAGTAGCGTTATAAGTGACTAGAAACTTGAAATTTGGCAATGTAGGTGGGGTTTGGTGCGTAGGCGTGTGATAAGGCGGGGTTTTTGGACATTCGTACTAAAAACTGTATTACGCGGCAGCGGTTAGATGTAGAACATTGAAAGTTGGTAAGTCAAGTGGTATGCGTGCAAAAATTGGAATTTAGTACTAAAAAGTACTAAACATTATATTGGAATGGAATCGGTAGAGATAATTATCTGAAACTTGGTATGTGGCTTAAAGTATTACAAATAGAATGAGGGGCAAAATATTTTTTGGAAGATGTTACTAACTTGGAAGACGATCCTAAATGCGGGTCGATACAGTTCATTCTCAAACCTCACGTTTTAGTTTTTATGTCGATATCCTCCGAGAGAAAGATTATTACAACATATGCCTAAATCAACTAAATCGTTTTAGAATTCCATACTATGTGAGGTATGAACTGAAAATTTCGTCTACCGAATATCCCCCCTACTATTGTGGAATACAGCTATATGGGATAACCCCAATACACGGAAAAATCAGCTAACTATTTTAAAATAAACCAGTAAGGAAAGTAGTAAAGTCGGACGGGGCCGACTATGTGATACCCTTCATCAATTTGGGTATATTCAACAGATGAATCCTAACAGACGTCGCATTTTTAAAGGACCAGCAAAATGAAATTGGATCCATAAACATGTCATTCTGCAACCTATACTAATTTCTTTCATTTGGTTAGATAAAGAAGAACGCTCTTTGTGCAAATCGAATGATATATAGGGACTTTGGTGCACCATTTACCTAAAATCGGACGAACCTATGTATGGGAGCTATATCTAAATCTGAACCGATTTTCATGAAACTCAGCACACATCATTCTAAGCCTAATTCATTACGCTGTGTCAAATTTCATGCAAATCGAAAGATATATAGGGACTTCGGTGCACCATTTACATTAAATCGGACGAATATATATATAGGAGCTATATCTAAATCTGAATCGATTTTTAGGAAACTTAACACACATAACTCTATACTTCATTCATTACGCTGTGCCAAATTTCGTCGAAATATATATAGGGTCTTTGGTGCACCATTTACATAAAATCGGACGAAACTATATATGGGAGCTATATCTAAATCTGAACCTATTTTCATGAAACTCAGCACACATCATTCTATGCCTAATTCATTACGCTATGCCAAATTTCGTCCAAATCTAAAGATATATAAGGACTTCGGTGCAACATTTACATTAAATCGGACGAAAATCTATATGGGAGCTATATCTAAATCTGATTTTTTCCAATTTCAATAGGGTTCGTCCCGGGGACAAATAAGTGACCTATGCCAAATTTCATCCAAATCGGATCATAAATGCGACCTGTACTTTGTTCACAAAAATACATGGACGGACGTACAGACGGACATGCGTAAATCCACTCAGAGAGTGATTCTATGCATATTCTCAAAAGGAACCATGTGTCTATCTCGTTTCCTTTTGCCTGTTACAAACATATGTGCCACAGTGTGGTGAAGGGTATAAAAAGGGGGTTAAATGGGGACTAACCTTAAAAGGGGGTGAATATTAATAATTTTTGGTAGGGAAATTTGTTACCATATACGACTACAAAATACCAAATTACAGCGAATTCGGTTGAAAACCGTGCTCAAGAACCCCAAAATACCGAAAATTGGAGGGTACCCTTATATGGGGGCTACCCGAAAAAATTGACCTATAATTATAATTTTTTGTGGAGAGATTTGCAATAAGAACTCAAAGTACCAAATTGCAGCTAATTCGGTTAAAAAACGCGCTCAAGAACCCCAAAATACCGAAAATTGGGGGTTCCCTATATGGGGGCTATCTGAAAAAATGGACCTATATTCATAATTTTTTTGTGAGGAGCTATTAAGAACTCAAAATTCTAAATTACAGCCAATTCGGTGAAAAAATCCGGCCAAAACCCCCCAAAAACTGAAAATTCGGAGGTATCGTTCTATGGGGCTACCAGAAAAAGTGGACCTATATTTATAAATTTTGGTGGAGAAATTTGGTATCCAAAAAAACCCATTTTACCAAATTTCAGCGAATTCGATTGAAAAACGCGCTCAAGAACCCCGAAATACAGAAAATTTGGGGGTACCCTTATATGGGAGCTATGCCTAAACGTGGACCGATATAGCCCATCATCGAACTTGACCTGCCTGCAGACAAAAGACGACTCTATGCAAAATTTTGTCGTTCTATCTCAATTCGTTTAGACGCTATGGTGGAGGGTATAATAAAATTAATTTTTGGCACAATTTTTTTGTGGGGGATGTAACGGAATGAGTGGACCGATATTTCCCATATTCGAACTTGAACTAATAGAGTATATACTGACAATGCTTTCCAATGAGGATTTTGTAACACGCAACGCCCATAAATAATAAATTTCCCCAAATGTTAATGGAAATCCTAAATATAACATAACCCCCTGTTCGAAAGAAATGCTGACTAATTGAAGATGTAAGACCAATTATTATTCGTTTATAGTACATACTTAGAAATCAATATTAAGTTATATTGTGTGCTAAAAGAATGTTTATTTAATGTAACTATAAAAAATCCGCTTAAAATACTTTAAAAAGTATAAAGGGTGATTTACAAATAAATTTAATTCGATTTGATTTATTTAATATTAAAAACCCATGTGAATGACTGCGGAAATCGACATATTATTATAATATTATATTTAAAATATTTTGCCAATTTTTCTTCTACCAAAAAGCAGTAATGCAAATGAAAAAATACATAATATAGCCGTGTCATTATATGGGAACTGTGTCAAACATGGGCCTTTTTCTTCCGATAAAGTATTTCTGTTTTTACACAGTTTTTCTTCATATTGCTAACCAAAATATCCATAAGAATTGTTAGTCTGATACATTGCATAATAAAGGTATTGAGCACATTTAGTTGATACAAACTTTCTGGATTGAACAAGTATTGTAATGTCTTTCATATTTAGAAGATAACAAATTTTTAAATACAGTGTTGTTGAAATTACCATTTGTCTCATAATGTTATATTGTGGCGGTTCCATGCAAACATGTGGCAAATAATTTAGGTCCCATGATCTTTTATATGTCAAAATATCGCGGTGTTGTGTTGTATTTATATATATATATATATATATATATATTCCCCCGAACACTTAAACGCACTTATTTATGTCACAAGTCCAGTAATGTAGAGGAAACTAAATTATAAATTAAATTTATTAGTTACTAGCGGGCCCGGCAAACGTTGTCTTGCTAGCATTATTGTTGATGTATAATTCACGAATATAATTCAAGATAGCCCAATATTACCTTCAATACGAGAAATTGTAACGATTTTATCGACAGAATTGGTTGTAATTGAGCAGAAAGTGTCCGTACCAAATATTATCAATATTGGCATATGTTTCGGGGTACTGCCTATATAATGGTAGCCCTAAACATTCGATATTTTGAAGATCTTGGGCACGGTTTTCAAGAGCATTGCTTTTAATTAAAATTGTCAATATCAGTTCACTCTTCTGTATTTTGGGGTATTTAATCACGTGTTAGAACAAAATTGGCTGTAATTTTATATTTAAATGATCAGTGAGTACAAAATCTACTTACTTAAATTATCAATATTGATCCAAGTTTCCGGGTAGCACCCATATAAAAGTATTCCCTCATTTTCTCATGTTGTCTCAAATCTTCATACCAACAATTAATTAATCCCCATTCCCATTGTATGTCTAAATATAAAAAAATATGTCATTTCGTGATATTGGGAGTGAAAAATTATCTATTTAGGACCAAGTTTTGATATAGCATATAAATACAGGTCCCGCCCCAGTTTCGGTTCTATAAAGCCATTGACTGAATTTTCTCATAGAGGCATCTATAATTAAGGATAACGGATTCCTGTGAATAAAAAACATCATCCAAGAAATTATGGACTATAGATTAAGGTTTTAGAAATACGTCATAATTATTTCCCGTTCAATTTTCGTTCAAAATTGCTGGTTTTTTGTTTGTTGTTCTCTTTCCAGCTGAGCTTAATGATAGATTTTTGCAAAGAAAATATCTCTTATATTACACCGTGATAACATTTTTGGTGTCGATGTGTTTATAAGTTCAAAGATATTGAACAACGATTAGGCATATAACCGCCTAATTTCCCGTGGCACAGCAACATTTCAGGTACTTTAAGGAACAACATGTTCCTATTATTATTATTATTATTATTTTCAAACAAATTAATAAAGGGCATGGATCTTAGAATCAGAATACCCTGAATGGACACGAACTCGATTCAGAATCTCTTCTGATTTTTCATCCTTGCATTAGTCCCAAAATGTACTTGCATTCTATGAACGACATAAGTCAGATCGTCTTCTCCTCGGCATCTTAACGATATTAATTAATGACGTTAAGATGCCGAACAATAGTGTAACTATCACAGGGTCACAAAAGTAAAGAAAGTTCTCGCGAACGTATCGGTAATCAAAACTTAATCGTTTCAGAAACTTAATTTGTGACAAAACTTAAAATTTATCAAATTTAAAAAAAAAAATTCTGACAAAAAAAGCAATTTGAGTGTATAAATCTACATTTTATTTAGAAAACATTTGTAGGGAAATATAAAAGTCAGCTTTTTAGAGATTTCCCGGCATTTATTCGATCTTTTCTCACCTTTTAAACCTTCCCTGAAGTTCCACGAACATTTCAAGACTAAGATAAGAAAAATCCGTTAAGCGGTTCTCGAGTTTTAGCGAGACTAACGAACAGCAATTCATTTTTATATATATATATAGATTACACTTAAACACTTCATAAGAATTTAATTTTGTATTTTATTAATGATTAAGAGATGGAGATAGATTGGTAACTATTGCAATTTTATATCAGGTTTCTTTCGATTAATGTTAAGATAAAGGACAGAGTGTTTTCCATTTTAAGAATTTTGTAGAACTATACCTGTTGTTAACGAATTTGTTGTCTTCGTTTTCTGGCTAGGCATTTGTCGCACTAATCGATGCAGATTTAAAACACATGGAAGTCAGTCCTCATCATTGGACACATTAATTCCATAATTACCTTCAAATATACGTTCGGGAATGACCAGATAGTAGTCATTGATCATCATAATTAATGTTATGAATAATGGCCGAACATGCGACGCATTCCTAAAAGTACCTACCTAATACCATTATGTCGGCCCATTCATCTATCCATTCGTCCATTCGTCTGTGGCTGTTAGTATGTAACGAAAGAAAAGACAACATGTGCTCGTCTTCGTATGCAGATAAACGCAGCTATCATTGAAACATAATCTAAAGAGTGTAAATGGTTTTCACCATTATGGTTGCAATCATTATGACATGACGGTCGGTCGGTCTTTACATGGGAACACACTGAGTTTGGCAACATGATGGCCACCAGCCAACCGGTGCTGTGGTTTCAGAAGCGATACACAAGCCCGGCACAAACCCAATGCTACAACTGAAGCAGAAGAAGAAGAATCCTACAAACAAGTGCTTTCGATATATCTCAAGGTGTAAACAGTTTTTGCTATTACTTAACCATTTCATTCGGAACTGGAATATGCCATTTTATACGGGGATACATACATGCCGGTATGTATGTACTCGTATGCATAGATGTGCACGATGTCTGGTGCCTTCATGTGGCGTTGTTAAATTGCAAATACATAAATATTTATTTTTCTGCTGATCGTCTTTCATTGTGTTTTCGCCAAAATGTTCCACATATTTCAAATTACACAGCTACTTGTATTCGACTGTGTTCCCTTAATTTCTGATATTGTCACTGATCAGATAGTATTCAAATATGACATGTACATTATATGGGCAAGTGGGAATTTAAAGCATTGAGCAACTCCAAGAGTATCTTTTGTATTTAGTTGCTTGTACAAAATGTTAAAGAAGTTCCGTATCTTAAAAATGCCCTGAAAATCTTATAAAAATTCCCATGACTTTGGAGAGAAGTAAATGCCACGGTAGTAAATGTTCTAAGCAGAACATAAACATGCAGGGACAGAAAATCAAATCAACAGCTAGATGAGACTCAATGTGACTAAATAAATGGGGTATCCATTATGTTCTGTAAGAAGGTTAAACCAGAAAACGTCGGAGATAAAATGCCACATCGAGTAGAGAAGACTTCAACGTACCATGGCTGAAATGGAAATTTTAGCGGCATAAATACTTTCCCGACTAGAAATGGATTTGATAAAAAATGGACGGGCCATGCCTCCTATTTATTCCGGATGTTGGGCACGCGTTTCTCATTTAGGTATTTCCATTTGTAAATCGATGATCATTCGCTGTATATTTCACATATGTTTTTATACAAAAAGTTGTCTGTCTGTGGACGAGGCACCAAAAGAAGTTTCGCAGTTGGCCGGACTTAACCTTGGCTTGATAAATACGTAACACTTTATTAAATTTTTAGTTTCACTCCACGAAAAATTCTTCAAAATGAAAAAAATGCACACTAGAAACGGTGACTACACACCATCCAGGCCAACGTGTATAGTGTTATGGCCCCTGAGAGCGCACTTTCATCAAAAACAATCAAGTAGGATTGCCAAATTCGGATTCAAATTTCATTGGAGATTTTTTCTAATTACCAAAAAGCCCTTCCAATAGCGTTCGTGTGAGTACATGTCTGGTTCTGGTATGAACTAAGATTATTAACATCGCACACAAATTAACAAAAAGGCAGGCATATGAAATTTAATTTTTAAAAAATTCCCTATTGTCGACCACAAACCGAGTGAGAAAATAAGGAAGTTGTTGCCTATTGTATTTATTCTAATTCATACGTTAAAATTTGGATTATAGTTTTTGAGTTATTGTGAAGACCATTAGTAAAAACCCTGCTTTTAAAGTTTGAGAAACACTTCTGTCGTCGTTTGATGCTGACACAATAAATCGGTTTTATCTTCAAGTGTTGTTGAGATTTTCACTTTAAATTTTACAGGGGCATTCTTGAATTTGTGTAGGTTCAAATGAGGTAATTTTCTTTTTTAATTTTTTTGAAACCCAGAATTAACGGATCCGTTTGAATTGAATACAAATTTCTTCACAAAAAAACTAAATTTTCGAGTATGAGTCAAATTGAATCACTTTAGTAAAAGTAGGTATATTCTCAACATACGTAAATCTAATGTTAAATACTGCTAGGAAAGATTTTATTTTTCTCTGATGTTTGATCTGCCATTTTGGAATCATTTAATTTGAATTTCAAAATCTTCTGATTTCACACAAATTTCCGTATTCCGACCGAATTGGTAATTTCATTTTCAGTTTTTTTGCGTACATATCTGGTTACAAATCTCCCACCCACAAATGATTAATATTCGCCCTCTTATTGAATTCCAAGACAATCTTGCTTATTTAGCCATATGTTGTAATCATTCGACCTGTATATTTTAGCCCAATTTAATGTTAATTGTTCATCACAAAACTCGTCACATTAGTCTGAAAGGTGCTGCGTTTTGTTCAAATTCAGATTTAGATATAGTTCCCATATTTACATTCTATTTGTCCGATTAAAATGAAACTTTGCATATATTACTGGACGTAATCTAAACTGACGTTTGTGAAGTTTGAAAATCAAACAGTTCCATGTATAAAATCTTTCGATTTCGAGTAAATGGTGTACAAAACACCATATGTCTTTTCAAATGACACGTAATTTTGCAAATACTTCAGAATACTTCAGCGTGTGTCAAATTTCATTCAATACAGAATATTGAATACTTAATTTATAATTCTTTACTTTACTAGAGCAACTCTTGCATATATCCAAAGTGGCTTAGGTTTTCCTATAGTCGGCATCGCCCGACTGTTATCTTTTTATTACCGGATTGACTTGCAAACGTTGCACATTTTAAACTCCCGACAAATATTTAGGATACTTATAGTCCACAAATAAAAATGATTTCAACGCAAACTGTGACAACAATGTTGTAGCTACTACATGAATTTGCTCTTGAAATACTGTACTTGGTGGTCATTAGCCTCATCACCAACATAATTTCATATCGTAATGAAGCAATAGCAATGAATCAGCAAACCGCTTATTTCACTTTACGCCATCATGTTAATGAACACCCAACCAAGATTCCTTCTAAGATCATCTATGCAGTTCTGCGTTTAGTCCAGTTCTGCAACTCCATTGTGGGCAAGAGCGCACATGCACGCACACTTACTCCACCCAAGTCTTGTGTTCGAGCAATATTTCATGTTTTCCGTTGCCGCTGTTCTCTCGAAGTTGCTTCTTTTTTATTTTGCATATTTACACGTAAATCAATAAAACTTAACTATCGAACGCGCTGCTCATTACCTTTAGAGATTGATGCACATCTGTCAAGTCCTGTGTCGGTTGACGTTTCGGTCAATTGCAGCTTCAGACGTAGCTGTGAACTTGGGTAAGCCAAACATAAAAATTGTGTTCGTCGCCGTTAGGAAATGTCTGATGTTCTTTTTTGTTTTCAATTAGCCGGTTTCAAATAAGTCTGATTAATGCTACTACATTTTTGTCAAGTGCTGTATCGGTTGGTTAGTTAGATAGCTTGAAAGGTGTTTAAAATAAATACTCGAAAAAATAATTAGTCTAACGGCTAATAGTAACGGTTAACACTTAAGCTTGACTTAAACCTATCAATCCTGAATTTTGTAGGCATTACGTTGTTGCATCATTTACGCACATTATTAATGTCCTCGCATTATAGAATTCATTCAAATTGGAGTAGTGTCTGCAGTGGATTGGATTAGGCAAAACTTCAATAACATTTCAAGTTTGTGCAAAAGCTGGAGCAACAAAGAAAAAACTGGTTTATGTATTAGTAGTCTATACAAAATAGTCGAAACAAAAAATGAAGCAAAAATTAATTGTCGTTTTAGACTAACTCTCTATTCGTATTGACAAACAATATGGGGAACTTAAAGCATTATAAAAATTTGGATTGTAACTAGACTCCAGAAATATATGTGTTAGATATGTAGTGCATACGGAACACTAAGACAATCTTTAGAATTCAGTTCATAAAATGTATTGGTATAGTCACAATTAGCTACAATGTAACAAATTCGATTATAGCTAGTTGAAAATATTTTTCGAAACAGATGAACGTTTGTGACATTAAAGTGGGTTGAAATACTTCTAAGTTGTACCACCTCTAGTCGCTTTATAGGCAAAAATTATAAGCGGAACATAATACGTATGTAGTGTTTATGAAGAGCGGTCATCATTTAGTGAATCAAACGATGTCCTCTAAATACGTTTATCACTTTGTGAAAATCATACATTAATAAAAATCAAAACCAGTAAGAAAAGTTCAAAAGTTAGAAGTTAGTGACCGAATATATGATAACCTTCACCATTTTTATACCCTCCACCATAGTATGGAGGATATATTAATTTTTTCTTTCCGTTTGTAACTCATCGAAATAATCATTTCCGACCCTATAAAGTATGTATATTCTTGATCAGCGTAAAATTCTATGACGATATAGTCATGTCCGTCTTACTGTCCGTCTGTCTGTCTGTTGTAATCACTCTAGCGTCTAAACGAATTGAGATAGATCGCCAAAATTTTGCATTTGTATGCAGTCAGGTTAAGTTCGATGATGGGCTTTATCGGTCCACGTTTGGGCATAGCTCCCATATAAGGGTACCCCCAACTTTCGGTATTTTGGGGTTCTTGTGCGCGTTTTTCAACCGAATTTGGTGCAATGTAGTATTATGTAGTCGTATATGGTAACAAATCTCCTTACCAAAAATTATTAATATTCGCCCACTTTTTGGGGTTATATGGGAACCCCCTTTTTATACCCTCCACCATAGGGTATATTCATTTTGTTTTCCGTTTGTAACACATCGAAATAATAATTTCCGACCCTATAAAGTATATATATTCTTGATAAGCGTAAAATTCTATGACGATATAGCCATGTCCGTCTGTCTGTCTGTTGTAATCACTCTAGCGTCTAAACGAATTGAGATAGATCGTCAAAATTTTGCATAGAGACTTCCTTTGTCTGCAGGCAGGTCAAGTTCGAAGATGGGCTTTATCGGTCCACGTTTAGGCATAGTTCCCATATAAGGGTATCCCCCAATTTTCGGTATTTTGAGGTTCTTGAGCGCGTTTTTCAACCGAATTCGCTGAAATTCGGTACATTGGGTTCTTATTGGGTACCAAATTTCCCCACTAAAAATTATAAATATGGGTCCACTTTTTCTGGTAGCCCCCATATAAGGGTACCTCCCAATTTCCAGTTTTTGGGGGGTTTTGATCGGATTTTTTTTACCTAATTGGCTGTAATTTAGTTATTTCAGTTATTATTGGGTAGCAAATCTCTCCACAGAAAATTATAAATAGAGGTCAATTTTTTCGGGTAGTCTTCATATAAGGGTACCTGCAATTTTCGATATTTTGAGGTTCTTGAGCGCGCTTTTTAACCGAATTCGCTTAAATTTGGTATTTTGTAGTCGTATATGGTAACAAATCTCCCCACCAAAAATTATTAATATTCACCCCTTTTTAGGGGTAGTCCCCATATAACCCCCTTTTTTTATATTAAAATAGTTATATGATTTGTTCCGTGTGTTGCGGTTGGGTAGTCGTTACGGGGAATAGTCAATTTTTACCCTACAAAGACTATGTAGCCATCTGTAGCAAGCATTCCGCCTTCTAAAGGTATTGTTATAAAAGAAACCTCAAACATGACGATAATGAAATATATCGGCAGACATTTAGGCATCTCCTCAATATAGTGATACCTCCTGAAGGAAAGAATTGAGATAAACAATTGAAATATTGGGTTCAATATTGGCATATGCCGGTCATTAATTAGGCATAGCCCTCATATAATGATATCCCCAAATATTCACCATTTTCCTACACTATGTAATCAATATTAGTCCCCCTTTAGGCATAGCCTCATATAACTTTGTAATCTAAATTACAGTAGTTTGAGTATTTTATACTCTACCATGCGTTATCAGTATCAGTCCACTTTTTGGATCTTGCAGATTTTAGGAAAAATTTCCATTAAAAATTGCTGAAGTTTGTATTTGGTGTACATAATGGTTTACATAAATCGGTTTGTAGAATTATCGGTATATATCCACTTTTTGGTATGTTCCCTATATTTTCATTTCTATTACCTGTCAGTATATCTATGGTGGAGGGTATCCAAAGTTCGGCCCGGCCGAACTTAATGCCTTTTCAATTGTTAATGTTTGTATTTCGGACGAAAATCAGGGGCTATGGCCGGCATGTGTATATCGACAAAAATTCTGCAAGGAAGTCTCAGTTCGGTATGGGAATGGGCTGAAGGACATGTAATAATCGACTACGAACGAGTTGGAAAAGTCCTCAAAAGTAACATTGCACCATACTGTGTGGTATAGGGTAAAAATGCAATATACTTTGTGACACAGCTCTCATATAAATATCTGGTAACATTTAAACATTTTGAAAGATACGCTCATGGTAGAGAGTATAACAATTTTGGTGGACGGAATTTGTATACATATGAAGACTGTATGGAAAGTTTTCAGCTGTATACAAATTGCGAAATTTTTTGTTAAAATGAGACTTTGTTATATTTCCAGCCTATTGAGATTTAATTAATAACCTAAATATAGGTCTGGTTATTTATTTATTCAACGTCGTTTTTATACCCTTCACCATTAGGTGTATATTTTAAATACCAGTAATCGTTCGGAACCTTCATAATTACCATGGTAAATGTTTGGTAGGAAGATTTGATTCCCAATGAGAAACAAATGCCAGCGAATTCGGCTAAAAATAGTAGCCAAACTCCCCAAAATACCTAGTTGTTAGCGTTACGCTATATTGTTCTCACATAAAATTAGTTTTGGTATTTTATTATTTAAAATTATTTTTTTTTTTATTATTTAAAATTTATTATTGTAAATTAAAAAAATGATATATTGCTTTATCCATTAGATCCATATTACAAAATTGTCTACATATCTAAGTTTTGCGTGTTTACTAAACAGAAAAAATCACTTCATCCCACATATGAGTTAAACTGAGAATGCATCACTCCATCATGAGAGATTTATGAGTACATGGATAAATTTCAACACCAGACAATAGCCATGTCTCTATGAGAATTTGAAAAAATCATCTATAAACTAAATTGAATTATTTTGACATAAAATACGACCCGAGACAATTAATCATAAATTATAGTTCAAAAACATTGGCGAACTTCTCGACATGGAACACGCTCATCTTCATCTCATAAACCTTCGACTGCTTTCGTGTTCAATGTCCCATGTTGAGCCCAGGTTGTTTTGTTATTGTGGCCCTGTCCTGAGTGCCCAGGTGATTCACGAAAAGTGTTGTTGCTAATGGAAATAAATGTGCGATCATCACGTTTCATTTGATCATGATATATGTTCGGAACATTACATTTCTGTGCTCATGTAAGATAATCAAAACATTCATTTTTCCCAACAAAGAAAATACAGTCTTTACACCTCTTATTTTGTTTTTGGCTTCTCTGCATTCGACGGCCGTCTTTCGTCCATCTCTTTATTGCAGCAAGTGGCAGTAATTCTGAATGAGTGCCGGCAATTTGGTCATTTCGAAGTCAGGACCAATGTGGAAGATTGAGCCTTCCTGCCTGCTGCCGCTGAGTTGTGATGATGGTGACGACAACTTTGTTGTAAGTGTGTGTTTTCTTAATCTGTTGACGTTGTATGGTCAAGACGCCGCGACCCGACGCTGCCGTTCGCTGTATGAAATGGAGATCATGCAACATTTAAGGTACATGTAATTTTCTAAATGTTGCTTGAATTTAGTGCCCTTGTTGCTGAATTTGATAGTTGTTTTTTGATTGCTGTTAACTGGGGTTCATATGCGAATAGTTTTATACATAACTGGCTGCTTCGATTGCGTAGTTGGGACATGTGAGTCACAGTGTCGTGATTTAGTTTAGTTCAGAATGTAGAATATATATAAAATTTGTTGTTATTTGCAAAATAAACATTTCTGTATTGGAGGGAAGTCAATCATCGTTCATTCATTGTGTTTTTCGATGCGACGGTGAATGTGGGTCTTAAACAATTAGGCTAACGTGTTTGAAATAATTTAGAATCACTTCGTACTATTCGTATTTCAAATGCCACCTTCCTTTGTCCAATTCAATGATAAGATGATATTACGATCCCCATACCATAAAGAATAATGCATATCCGATGATTCGCAAGATAGTAATAATAACAAATAGCATTTCTTTTAAGCTATACAAAATTCGCGATACTGGATATTATATCCAGTTAATTCTAATTCTTTGCTTTATCTGATAGCCCTGTCTATATAATCTCGTGCATTTTGAATCTTTCCATATAACATGCGTGTTTTGATCATACATTTTCATTTTTCAAATTGTTTTTGTAAATTTTTTAAGAAAGACTTTCATTTTCTCCGGACACTGTAACCTGTGGCAAAAATTGAATTTATTATATTGATGGTTTGGACGCATTCTGTGATGTAGTAATTCTTCTTAGTAAAATATTTTGCAAGTATTACTCAGGTGCTCTCATGACCATCAGAGTGCAGTAATTTAATTTTTGTTTTCACGTAAGAGGATCCAAGGTGCTTTAATATTACCAACATAGTATGCTTATCAAGTTATGATGTGTAGTATCTGCTTAATCGTAATACTAGTATTGAATTACTCGGTTAAAGTATTTCTGCAGGGTATTTATGGAATTTCAACCCTATAAACTAAATGGCAGTAATAAAATATTTGCCACAAATATATTCCATCATGAAGAAATGTATATGCCTCTCATTATGAGTATAATGCATTAAATGTAATCAGATTTTCGTTAAAATGAGATTTTTTAGGGCATCTAAGAGTAACTAAACAACATGCGATGATACAAACAATCATACTAACCTAACCACTAACCTTACATTCATATTTTCCAGTTCGGAAGATATCAGAAAATTAAAAGAAATCGTGGCAGTATCTGTAAAACGTTAAATCCATAATCTTGAGAATACTGTAAAATTTGTTATTGTATGAATTTATACTTCGATAACAATATTTATACCCTCAGCCATATGGTTAATGAGTATATATACACTTTGATATGGTGAAAAAATGCCTCATCGAAAAATTGATTTAGACCGTCCGTTGCCCGTCTGTCCGGCAGGCTGGTGCGCACGATAACTCTCGAAGGCAGCAACCGATTTCGTTCAAACTTTGCACATCTTAAGACTTCTTCCAAACTTAGTTTAAGTTCGAAGATGGGGAATATCGGTCCACTCCTTCTGGTACCTCCCCCACAAAATGGTCAAAATTGTGCTATTCAAAACAGATTCTTTTCGAGCAAACGAGCATTCGCCAAAGAATGTTTGCACACACATAACAAACGAGTGAGAGCACACAACAACGTTCGTTGGTTTCGTTTGGTGGTTGAAATTCTTTCTGACATTCTCTCAGGAATGAAAACAAACATTCCCGAATTTTCGCGAATGCTCAAAACGGCAACAACAATAACAACAAACGTTCGTGAACTCAATAGTTGTTTGACATGTGTTTTGTTATTCCACACACTTTCTGCAACACACACATTCATTCGTCGTGTGTGTTTACTTTGTATACCCTCCATCATAGTATGGAGGCTATATTTGTTTTGTTTTTCCATTTGTAACGCATCGAAATAATCATTTCCGATCCTATAAAGTTTTTATATTTCTGATCAGCGTAAAATTCTATGACGATTTAAGCATGTCAGTCTGTCTGTGGTAATCACTCTATGCCAAAATTTCGCATAGAGTCGTCGTTTGTCTGCAGGCAGGTCAAATTCGATGATGGGCTACATCGGTCCACGTTTAGGCATAGCTCCCATATAAGGGTACCCGCCAATTTTCGATATTATGAGGTTCTTGAGTGCGATTTTCAACTGAATTCGCTGAAATTTGAGTTCTTATTGGGTAGCAAATTTCTCTTGGGCGCATTTTATAACTGAATTCGCTGAAAATTTGTACATTGGGTTCTTATTTGGTACCAAATTACTTCACTAAAAATTATAAATATAGGTCCACTTTTTCTGGTAGTCCCCATATATCGGTACGAAGTCTAGATTAAGTCCAAAGATGGGACCCACTCGTCCACTACTTCTGTTACCACCCCCACAAATGGTCAAACATTTTCAATATTTGTAAATCCAATATCAGGCAAATGGAATGTCCGATATGAACCAAACTTTGCACAACCTATTATCTTTACGATGTTTGGATTACGTCCAAAGATGGGACGCATTGGTCTACTCCTTCTGGTACCTTCTCCACGAATGGTCAAAATTTTTAATATTTATACATGCAATATCAGGTGAATGGAATGTCATATCTCAACCAAACCTTGCACAACCTATAATCTTTACCAACAATATAACAATTCCGAAGATGGGACCCAGTAGTCCACTTCTTCTGGTCAATATTTTATAAAATTTTATCAACATTAAACCCGAAACCTCTTTGATAAAAACATATTTCTTATATAAAGGTAATAATAAAATCTGTGTGTAATTCCGAAGACCTATCGGCAACACAGACTGACACTTTTTTACTTGTTCTATATGATATCGAAAAATAGTAGATTATTGCAGGTCTGGAACATACCAATTCTTATCAGAGCTATATATTTTTGTCCGTTTATACCCATTGTTGAGTTTTCTAGCGTTCTATACTGCCTAGTTTCTACGTTTTCCTACCTTAGGGATGAAGACTAGTCAGTGTTGGACACATTTTAAAAAATTTCTATTTATAACTGTGCTATAAAACCATTTATGTTGTCTTCTTTATTTCATCATATATGACATCGGATATGATCTTAATATTTGTGGAATTTAAGTTCACATTAAATAGCTATAATCGACCTCATCAGCACTTTTACCAAATGTCCCATAAAATGATACAGTGCCAACAAAGCATAAAACTTTTCTCGAAACCTAAGACAAGTCAAAAAGCAAAGCGGCAACAAATCTGGACAGTATTTATGAGAATGAACACACACACACCCATGTATTCATACATGCATATGTATGAGTCTGAACGTCTGAGAATGTGTATAGTATTTTTTATTATGTTAATAATACGCATAATTTGCCCATTAACTATTATGACCCCCCTTATCAAATATCCGTCCATGTACTGCCAGTACCATCAACATCTATGAACGTATGTATGTAGATGTTTAGCCACACAAAATGATTATTATTGTTATTGTTATTGCATTTTAAATAAAAAAGGGAGCAAAATGGTCATTCACACATTCAGTCCTCCTTCCCCCATGTCCTGTTCTTGTGACAGACACATCCAATCATTTATAACCCTGTTGGTTGTGGTCTCCACACGATGCCTAAATGTATGCTGAGATTTTTGTTTTATTCTGAGTAATACCTAGAATGTGTGACTGGAGAAATTTTATGGTGGTCATATTGGTTATTTTAATGGTCAACACGTATCAAACAATGATGCTGCGTGTGTAAATGTGTTACTGAAATAAATGCAGAGGAGAACTTTGGTAAGGTGTTTCTATATATTCTTGGTGTCCAAGCAGGAAAGCGATACTTTATGATTTAATGTTAGTGTTATGACAGCATTATTTAAATTTTTAACGATCAAATGAAAGTGAAATTTTTGGGGGATGAACATGTTCCGATATGCTTCTTACATATGTTCTAAACGAAATGGTTCTAATCTAAAAGACTTAAGTATATAAAATATAAATTGTGATTGGATATTAAAAGTGAAACATTTTTACAAGATTCATAAATCAAAAACACTGCCGCAAAAATCAAAATAATTGAAATCATAAAATGAGTACAATGTTTCCAATCAAGAGGAGGAAAGCTTTTATAGTAGACATTTTACTGTTCTGTCAAACACTCTCTGCTCTTTTTATAAGACAAAATATTTTGATGGGGTGGTTACTATATTCTGATAAAATATTATGAAGAAACCAATTTCATAATTTTTGACAAAAATATGATTGTTGTGCTTCAAAATACATTTATATAACAATGGATTGTGTGGTTCTTTAAAAATGAGCCAAATCCAACGAAAAACACATTGAAGCAAATTCTCGAATGTTTCTTTGACAAAACCGGTAGTACGGTCCATTTTGAGTGGTGCCCTACAAATTGCTTGCATGGAGTCTTTGAAGAAATCGGATGATTAGAAACGTCTACTTTCAATGGTAGGCCAAACGCCTGAACCTTTTGAAAGGTTGAAGATATGCAGTAAACAAGAAGGTTCCCTGCACTATGAGAATTCAAAATATAAAATTACAGCCATTTTGGTTGGTTCCTTTATAGGAGACAATACCAAAACGTTGACCGATTTAGTAGCAATAGGTGTGATCTATATCTATCATAAATATATTTATTATTACAATATCTATTGTGACAGACGGACACCGCAAAAGAGAAACACAAATGTTTAGCCGAGTTATCTCAATAAATTAAAACATGCGGAAATAGGAAACTTTCAGTTATCTTTCTGTTCTCTAAAATTTCTAATCGACTAAAATTGTAATTCGACTACATTTTAGTACTTAAGGAGACCTTCCTCATTCTCGATTTCAAATTTTCAAGATTTTCATAGGGCTGGTAAATAAATGCCAATGTATATTAAGGTTTGTACCTTTACAAATATATAATTGAAGATTTAAAAGAAGAAAAAAAATAATTTGCAAAATTAGGTCGTTGTTTTTGGTGATTAAAGAAAATTCCATATTTTTGATGGCGGGCATGATCACTCCTCACTGGAACATCGGGATCCTGAAATTCCATAGGTGTAAGAAAAAGTTCATCTCTGACTCTCGTATGAAGTAGGATTATAGACTTCGCTCAAAAATTAACAAAATGGCGGACCTTTGAAAACATTTGTTTGGAAATTCGCCAAGCTATGTTAACAAATAAGGAAGTTATTCGCCGATTGGCTTTATCCTAGTTCATACGATAGCTATAGACTCCCAGAGAAACGCGCAAAATTTGAAACCGATTAATTTTATTTTTTCTTATTATTAATTTTTCAGTTATCGTGCCGCCATTCGTAAAAACACTGCTTCGAGAAAAATGCGTTTAAAGTTTGAGAATCACTCTTGCCGCAACTTGATGCTTACACAATTAATCGGCTATATCTTCAAGAGTTCTTAAGATTTTCACTTGAAATTTTGTAGGGACATTCTTGAATTAGTGTAGATTCGAATCATATCCTTAAATTTTTTGACACCGAGAATGGGGGCGTCCCCTTCCCATCGCATATAAAGTGCTATCCAGCGTGCTGTGATAACGAATGAATCCAATGGTCAATTACATTATTGTACCATACCAATGTAGCTTCAGAACAGACAAATCCACCATCGACCAGACACGGCGCTAAATCCTGGAAAAGACCCGCGAGAAACACATCGGCACATTCCACATATTTGTCGACTATAAAGCCGACTTTGACAGCCCTATACGTTCAGAGGTGTTTTTAGCCATGTCTGCGTTCGGCATGGCGAGAAGACCAAGCTGAAGGTATCAACGCGCAAGACGTCCAGTAGACTCGGACAAATAGAGGGACTTGAAAACTACAGTTTCGAGGTTGAACAATTTTATATAGCTCGATACAGCCATTAACAAAACTAATACCATCAGCTTTGTAATCCGAAGAAGAATTTTGTTGGCCAACAGATGCTACTATGGTCTGAGTAAGCAATTCAAAAACAAGGCCACCTCTCGTCAGACCAAATTCACACTCTACAAGACGCTTATCCTAACCGTACTGCTGTATGGATCTGAATCATAAGTACCCATGCTTCAGATGAAGCAGTTCTTTGAGTGTTTGAGAGAAAAATACTCAGAAAGATCTATGGTCCGACCTGCGTTGACGCTCACTGAAAAACAACAACAGCAACTGGCATAATTGTACATGTTTTTGTTAAAGTGATGTATTTGTACTTATTGAATTATATTTGATACAGACATCAAAATCTCAATTTGTAGAAAAAGTGGGCTAATTGGCTTTTAATGTTTTATCGGATACAAGAAATATTGGGGCTTTGGGTAAACAAATTGATTTACAAACCACTGTGAGCCGTTCATATGGCTGATTCCGCAAAGTAAACAGAACAAATTGAGTTTGAAGAGATTATTTTTGATCAGAAAAACACTTGCATGAAATACAAAAATATAATAAAACCAGTCGAACTAAAGCAATAAGGCCTTCGTTGAATTCTAATTAAAATTTGGCTTCAATAATACAAGGCTCTATATGGAGATTAAACCTCAGTATGGGGTTTAACTTTGGACACGTCGACGATTTGAGTTGCATGGATCACCAAAACCACGAAGTGCAAGTTTGATTGACATTTTGATTCTAATGTCCTACAATATTTATAGTCAAAAAAATCGATAACAGTACTGCTCAATATATATTTTTATACCCTTCACCATACTGTGCTACAAGGTATTATGTCTTTGTGCATATGTTTGTAACAGGCAAAAGGAATCGAGATAGACCTATGGTTCCTTTTTTGGAATATGCATGGAATCACTTTCTGAGTTGATTTACGCATGTCCGTCTGCCCATCCATGTATTTTTATTAACAAAGTACAGGTCGCATTTATTATCAGATTTGGATAAAATTTGGCACATGTCACTTATTTGACCCAAGGATGAACCCTATTGAAATTGGAGATAATCGGTTCAGATTTAGATATAGCTCCCATATAAAATTTCGTCTGATTTTTTGTGAAGACAAAATTTTGCACAGTGTACTGAAGACAAAATTTTGTACAATGTACTGATGTCTGCGAAGTTTTGTTAAAATCGGTTCAGATTTAGATATAACTCCCATATATAGTTTCGTCCGACTTTATGTTAATGATGCACCAAACTCCATATATTTGTCCGATTGGGACAAAATTCTGCACAGAGTACTAAATTAAGTCCAGACTGATGTCTGCGATGTTTTGTTAAAATCGGTTCAGATTTAGATATAGCTCCCATACACAAATTTCTCGATTTAATAAAAATGCCAAAGAATCCAAGACTGTCCGTTTAACATGCAATTTTTCATCTACAGGATACGGTATATATTAAAATCTCTTGTATGTAACCAAAGTGGTGAAGGGTATCATATAGTCGGGCCCGTCCGACTTTTGAATTTTATTTAATGTTTTTAATTTTAAATATTCTTTATACCGTTCTCATTTTTTTAGATAATAAGCAAAAATGTGTGAACATTAACATTGGTTACGCTTCACGTATTTTCCAAATTTATGATAAGAATGTTGTAATCATTCATTCGTTTTAATCGAATTTAAAAAATTTAATAAACCATAAAATTTATTTTAAAAAATCATTAAAATAAACGAACCATCAACAGATAACAAAAAACTCTAATAAAGTTGTCAAGGCGACGAGAATTTACAACTCCCCCACTACTTGTGTTCTTTTTTGTGGAAATTTTAATTCTAATCTGCCAACAGCCACCAGTAGCAAAAATTCCCCTCATCAAGCTAACAAAATTCCATCATGTACCAAATATCAATAAATATCCGCAAGAATTATTAGGAAAGGGAAATGCGTGAAGATGGGCAGCTAGCAGCAAATGAAGGCAAAGGAAATACTTTAAATTAACAAGAAATTGGAAGAAATGCAAATCAGCTTATGAAGAAGGAAACAGAGAAAAGCAAAAAAAATACAGCACCAACGCTTCTCATCGACCTACACGCGCACACCCACACTAATAAATGAGATGAATAACTTTACACAATGAACAGGATAACAAAAGGATATTGACATGATGCCGCCGACAAAGTCAACAAAACAGCACAAGTCGTATAAAAAAGATGTACGATATCGGAAATACGTAAATTACGTTAAATACCAACGAACCAACAACCAATCACCCAAACACAATATATATATATATATATATATATATATGGATGATGGGGCCAACATCAATGATAAAAATGTTTTCGCTTTCACAAGAATCAATGGTTGGTTTCCCGAAACGTTCATTTAGCTTTACTGCACAGTGGGACTTTTATTTTGTCTAACTATTTATACGGAGTAACTGTAGTGTATTGCAAAAAAACTACTTTCGTTTTCAGCTTTGATAAAAGTAATGTTTGATCCGAATTTGAGAGAGATGTGTATTTCCTTGCACATCACTAGGAACTCATTGCCAACTTCAGACACCGGGAATAATTGCTGCCAAAAAGTAGCTGAAATCTAAAATGCAATTCTAAATTTATGATTTAAGCCAATTTTTTTTAACATATATTACTAAAACGAACTGGTGTCTAAAATAACATACGACAAGTTTGTTTTAAATCACTTCCGGTTTAAGTATGACCAAGGCCTATATAAGGTCGGGTAGTAAGGATAGGTGAGTATTAAGTTTGCTGTCAGATCATATTTTGAAACCTAGGCATACATACAAAATTATGTTTGACGTCAAAACGAAAATATTAATATTTTGTCAAATCTCAATTCATTTTTAATTTATTTCGTCATTGTGAAACAAGTAAATTATCTTACAAAATTATAAATTGTGTTGAGTTTTGGTGGTCTTTTTTATTTAAAATATGAAAAAGGCGAAACAATTTGTTTTCGCCTCGGCAAAAAATTTACGTTTAACTTAATAGAAACAGCTGTTTTATCTATGAATTCGCTTACTGGGCGACCTTCTATAGGCCTTGGGTATGTCTTCCATATACAGAGGCGAGCAAAAGTGTACGAACGTTGGTAAATTCATCCCTTCAACCCTTACAAAATCTTTAATGAATGAGATCCCAATATAAATGTTTAAGGTTTGGTTATATTTTTAATATTTCGCTATATGTCTGCATGACTATCCAATTTCAGTCACAATTACTATTCGAAATTCAATTTCAAAACTTATTTTTCTCATGATGAATTATCAAAGACGATATCTAACCTAAACTCAATAAAAACAAGTGAAAAGACGTTAAGTTCCGGGCCGAACTTTGGATACCCTCCAACATAGGTATACTGATAGTTACTTGAAATTAAAATATAAGGAACATACCAAAACGTATAACTATACCAACAATTGTACTTCATGCTAATTGTTAAAAATAACGACAAAGATTGTCGAAGGTAGAATGATTAAAACAGATGTACTTTCGGGGCAAATCTAAAACGCGTACTACGAAATACCAAATTACAGCGAAATGGCATGAAAACCCCATGAAACCCAAAATACCGAAAACTTATAATTTTTTGTGGAGAGAAATCTACCTAAAAAGAACTCAAAGAACTACATTACAGCCAAATCAGTCGAAAAATACGCTCAATACCCCCCAAAATACTGAAAATTGGGGGTACCGTTATATGGGGACTACCAGAAAATATGAACCTATATTTATAGTTTTTAGTGGGAAAATTTGATACCCAATAAGAACCCAATGTGCCAAATTTCAGCAAACTTGAACAAACTTGAACTCTATGCAAAATGTTGGTCTTTAGAGGTAAGAGTAATTACAACATACTGACGGACAGGCACATACATGGCCAAATCGTCATAGAAGTTTTCGCTGAATATATATACTTTATAGGGTCGAAAATGATTAATCCGATGTTAGACGGTAGCGACTAGAAAATCTGACAAAAATAAAGATTTCGGTTCATTACGCCCGCTAAATATCATCTCAACATCACCAAAAATTATATGCATCGTACTTGGCCATAACCGGAAACATCATGTAAAATTTCAAAGCAATCAGCGCAACATTTCCGCCCTCTAGTGGGGTAAAAGTAATAACAAAAATATCATAACACACATTAAATATTTACGTATAACTCTCACATCCGAGTACACGCAACAATATAGTTGTTATCAATTAATTAAAAGGTCAACAACTCCTCTTGGATATAGTATAAACTTCTTGGGTTTATGTCCTTCAGGATTAAACACATACGTCCAGAATACAATTTTTACCATTTTTTACACATTTAAACCGCTAAATATTGACCGATCTTCAGCAAAACAGTCATGCTTATTCTTTGCCCGGATTATTGTGGCCTCCAGAGCGACCAGAAAAATGAACAAAAACAAAATTTTCTGTCCATTTCATCTCCTATATGTTAACCGATTATTGTCAAAAACAATAGAGGTCTTCTTTGTTAATAACCTGTCCTACATGCAAACTTTCGTGACGATTGGTCCATAACTGTAGCCTGTATCGAGCTTGCAAAATATAATGGGCAGACGGACGGACACACATGTCTAGATCGACTTAGCTAGTCGAGATATGACATAATATGATCGGTATACTAAAGGTGGGTATAGGATCAATATTTCGCGGCGTTACAAACTCTTAGAACCACACAAAGTAATAATATCCCGACAACATAGTAGTGTAGGGTACAATGATCACTTATCGCCTGACTTGCCAGTTATAACTATTATTATTTACATTTCCAATAAAATACGCCCACTGTAGCTTTTACATTGGTAAAACGGATATGGGCATTGACGTTGACTTTGTGCCTGTAGTAATGGAAACGCTAGTAAACATCACTCGATTTTTGTTCCTGCCATTCTTGATGTACTTTATAGCCTTACTGGTTCGTTAAATACACAAGACTATTTTGGGGGATATTAAGGTATTAAGTCAAGCTAGGGGCAAACCATTAGCCAGTCACCCATCCAGTCATCCATCGCCTCGACATCACAACCCAAAAAAAAAACACAAAAGAACTTTGAATACAGAAAACTCCCAAAGAAAAAAAATATTTAATATACGATACATTGCGTTAACATTGGCTTCGTTGGTCGTTTGGTTAGTTCCTATGTCCTTCATTCGTTTCGTCTTACTTTGTCCTTCTTTCGGCATTCTCAATGTCCGTGGTATGTGGTTGTTGGTTTATTCATTTTTCCAAAAATACATTGCTAGAATATTAACGAGTCGTTTATTTGAAACAAGTGGGGATATTCCGCTGTGTGCCAAACAAGTTATGATACCATTAAGAACTTTGGCTATATAAAAGACATTTATATTAATACCTCCTCGCACAAAGGAGCCGAGCTATGCCAGCCAGCCAGCTCATCATATGCACGTATGTGGTCGGTCATATATTGCTTCGCAAAGCCAAAAACAGAAATCTTTTCTTATAACTCAAATGATAATCCTTGTAATCTTAAAATATGCGTTTGTTGGTGGTATTTAAGTTTTATCTGATAACTTCGACTCCGAGCGGTTGTGAACTTTGTAAATTGGGTGTGTAACAATTTATTTTGATCATTTATCATTTGCGGAATAGAATTGAGAGAAATTCTAATGTTCTACTCACGTAGGCTAAGGAAATTACTACAAATATTGGTTTATACTTTCAATATTTTTTACATTCTATATTATTTATTGAGATATATTTTCAAAATAGAGGATTTTCCATCTAACCCATACGTTGGGTTAGAACAGCAGTATTCTCATTTCTTCGGTATTGTGGTCCGACAAGGTGCACGAGAACTGAAAAACTAAGACTGCAAGATTTGAATGTTTAAAATAGCACTGCGTTTTTGAAACGTGTCAATTTGAATTTTATCACAAAATGTAAGTTTATGGAGAAGCAAAAGGTTCGAATTCAATATCAAATATACATCATATGAAAACTCATGGACAACTTTTTATACCATACACAACTATGTTCTCAGGGTATTATAAGTTTGTGCAGCTCCATTATAATTTGTTAACACGATACAGGCCACAATTATAGGCCAATCGTCATCGTACGGGTTCTGAACAAAGAAGACTCTTATTTGTTCTTGGTAATGATGCGTTAAAATTAGGTTGGGGAAAAAGAAATCCATTATTTTTCGGCAGATGGCTGTACTGACTTTTGTGTGAAAAATTAAAAAAATTGTAATCAGAGGGGTATATATTTACTCCTGAAGGACGTAGGCCCGAGAAGTTGATAGTATATCCAAGAGGAGTGGTTGACTATTGAATTGGTACCAATTATATTGTTGTACGAGTATGTACTGGGATGTGGGAGTTATACGTAAATATTTATAGGTTTCTATGCGTTATAATATTGTTTAGTATTACTATTCCGACACTACAGGGCGGAAATGTCGTTCTGATCGCATTGAAATTGTACATGAAGTTCCGGATATGGCCAAGGACAACGCCTATAATTTTCTGTGATGTGAGATGATATTTAGCGGGTAAATTGAACCAATAACTTTATTTTCTAGCTGCTTAGAGGCCATTATTATATGCAAAACATCAGATATTTTACACGGTGAAGAATGCAATTTGAGACCTTAAAGACTGATGTCAATTAAATTGCGAACCACGGAAAGTTATAATCAAAAATTAAAACTTAGATTCTAGCCAATATACCTTTTTAAAATCGAGTTCCTAAAGAAATTGGACTAACACTAACTTTCTGCGGATCTATGTTCAGTGTCTGGGCAATATTTCGCGATATTTGCACCCTCTTTATCGATTAGAAATCAACAGGTACTCTTTCTTATCCTGGCATATTTTCAAAATATTTTTTCCCATGGTGGAAACTTACGCCTTAAGATGCATTTTTTTCTTTTTACACAGAAAGGGTTGGTTGATTGACTCGCTAAATATTGGCCGATCAAAACAGCCATTCTAATAAGTTGGTCAGATTCCCTACCCCATGTCATGTGTTATGATGTTCGCCTTATCACTGACATCACTGATCTAACGATGCTGAATTTCCAAACCAATTGAGATATATTGCTGAAATGTTAAAAAATCTGTAGGTAAAATGTACCCGAAACCTACAAAACAAAAAACAAAGCAAAAACCTTTGTAATGTGACGACCCTAAAAATCTGTAGTGAAATAAAAAGTTTCAAGGTACGACTGATCCGTAAAGGCTATAATGGTTTTATAGCGACTTTTTTACGTTTGTTGTATTAGATCGCAGATAAATGCTTCGGGATCATACAAACCCAATGACTAATTTAATATACTCTCCACCTTACTGATGAAAGTTATTAAAAACTTTTCGTAGCGACAAAATAATCATTTTTTGTGAATGTACGTGAATAACACACGTCTACATATGTCACACATTTTTCCAAAATGTGCATTTAATGGCAACTCTATTATCATTTTTCTAAATTTCAAAAGAACATCCTTCCGTCCTTCCTCAAATCTTAGTGTACGTATAATCATGTTTAGGAAACATTTTCTACGGTAAAAATAAAATTGAAATGTCATTGCACGCTGCTGCAAGAATGCAATTTGAGACCTTAAAGACTGATGTCAATTAAATTGCGAACCACGGAAAGTTATAATCAAAAATTAAAACTTAGATTCTAGCCAATATACCTTTTTAAAATCGAGTTCCTAAAGAAATTGGACTAACACTAACTTTCTGTGGATCTATGTTCAGTGTCTGGGCAATATTTCGCGATATTTGCACCCTCTTTATCGATTAGAAATCAACAGGTACTCTTTCTTATCCTGGCATATTTTCAAAATATTTTTTCCCATGGTGGAAACTTACGCCATAAGATGCATTTTTTTCTTTTTACACAGAAAGGGTTGGTTGATTGACTCGCTAAATATTGACCGATCAAAACAGCCATTCTAATAAGTTGGTCAGATTCCCTACCCCATGTCATGTGTTATGATGTTCGCCTTATCACTGACATCACTGATCTAACGATGCTGAATTTCCAAACCAATTGAGATATATTGCTGAAATGTTAAAAAATCTGTAGGTAAAATGTACCCGAAACCTACAAAACAAAAAACAAAGCAAAAACCTTTGTAATGTGACGACCCTAAAAATCTGTAGTGAAATAAAAAGTTTCAAGGTACGACTGATCCGTAAAGGCTATAATGGTTTTATAGCGACTTTTTTACGTTTGTTGTATTAGATCGCAGATAAATGCTTCGAGATCATACAAACCCAATGACTAATTTAATATACTCTCCACCTTACTGATGAAAGTTATTAAAAACTTTTCGTAGCGACAAAATAATCATTTTTTGTGAATGTACGTGAATAACACACGTCTACATATGTCACACATTTTTCCAAAATGTGCATTTAATGGCAACTCTATTATCATTTTTCTAAATTTCAAAAGAACATCCTTCCGTCCTTCCTCAAATCTTAGTGTACGTATAATCATGTTTAGGAAACATTTTCTACGGTAAAAATAAAATTGAAATGTCATTGCACGCTGCTGCAAAGATGACGAGACTAACAAGAATTTACAATTGGTCGCATGTGTGCTACACTCACACTCACACCCACACCTAACAACAAATACAAACTCTGGATATCTTTCTATGGATGCATGCCAACAATGGATATGGACAAAAACACACACACACACCCATCCACATGTGTCGGTAGTATATTTTCTCGAAAAGTTTCACGGTACTTTCCATTTCCACAACGAGGTGCAAGTTTCACGGTGAAAAATAGATTTCTAAAACGTTTAAGCCAAATACGCTGTGTACTGAATTTTAAAATATTTTTATCAAAATAAAATTTACCTACGAAATGTACGGTTGTCAAAAGAAAGGTAGCTGCTAACCAATATTGAAGGTGAACAACTACGTCTCCGTCTTCATTGCCTCAGCAACAATCATCCCCATCGTCTCAAACCAATGAACAATCCAAAATCTATTCATCCGCAGAGCGTTCGGTTGAATGCACTGTCTGCCGTTACTCCGCATTAGAGCCAAATAGCGCGTACGTGACCAATTTTTTCCTGACTTTTATTCCCTTTTTCCGGGGCAAAATGAAAGTTATACACAAAAGGTGATTATTTATCTTAAATGCTTGCTTAAGGGTCGCAGTCCCAGTCGTTGGCGTGAGTTTCCTGCTAGCGGATTGGTTGGGGATGCGTATCATTGTGGGTGGTTATCCTGTTGGCAGTGGTGGTGATGGAGCCAAGTAAAAATATTTCGTTTCTTCTGTGGCTTTTGACAACAGCATACATATGCTAAACATCACACAGCGTGAGCGTTTACTACAACAACAACGACAACTGATAGCTGAGGAAATTTAGAGGGTCATGCTCCAAGGTGAATATATAATTTTTAAGCTGCTTATCTCGGGACATCTTTTCATTCTTGATTATTTAAGCAAATTCTTATACGTATTGTATTTCCTTGGCATTTCTATTAGAGGACATGTTTGACTCTTTTTTGTTTCTTGTTCTAGGCATGTATGTGGATACATGGCCATGTTAGAAGAAAGGTTGTTTCAACAATAACGTCAGAATTAAGAAATATAATCTTAATACAAAATCTAAACATATTCATTCCTTTGTAGTTTTTATATCTTATTACTTCTATCAGAAGCTTTTTTTATAAAAAAAGTTAGGGTATTAGTTGGTATATACTATGATAAAAATTACTTTGGTCTAGCTCTTCAAAATATATCGAAAACAAAGAAAATTAAAAAAGTAAAATTTCGTTTGGCCAGATTGAAATTTGTACCTTCAAAATATCTAGAATAGGTCAGGACCTTATATGGGCATTTTATCCTCTGAAATGTGTAATTATGGTCACATCGTCCGGAAAATACGAATAAAGGCTTCAAAATACCATGAATGGAACGGAACCTTATGTGACCTATTAAGAAAATGTAGGCTATTTAACAAAGCTTTACATTTTGGTGATCTTTGTTTGATAGAAATATTATCTACAATGTGTTGAATCAAAGTGGATACTCCTTTCAATAGACATTTTTTTCTTAGCATACCTGATTTATTAGAGCAATGGGAAAGTTTTTCAGGATAAAAACACATAAACTTCAGAAAAATGCATGACAAATGTATTGACCCATAAAAATAAATACTTCAAATGGTTCATCAGGTTAGGTAAATTTTGGCATACTCTTTCAAAAATGTCGACCGGTATCTCACGAATTCACAGTTACGTACCGTCCCATATTCGAATTCTATGGTTTTAGCCGCATTTGCCCACCAAACTGGTATAATATGATACTCTGGGTTAATGAAAGCAAACATATTTCCAAAAAATATGAATATATGTCCATGCTTTGAGTAGCTTGGGGGCTACTTTAACTGCATTTTTCGACAACATAGACTGTAGTTTCGTATTTCGAGGTTTTGTAGGCAATATATATAATTTTAGGTCCAAATGAAGGACCTTTCTCATTTACGGTATTTAGCCGTAATTTGAAAGAGAAATATTTCATCCCAGATGAAGTTCAATATCGGCAAATATTTTTAAATGCATACAGAGTTCCAGCTTATGTTTAGCTTAGCTAAACTTTCGTGACCTATAAATGTATACCAATTATATTGTTGTATGTTTTCGGAGGAAATGGACCAAAAACTTAATTTTTGTGTGTTTTTTCAAGACGCTCTATAGGCCACAATAATAAGCCGAACATCACAACACAGCACATGGCTCACGTAGAATGGCAGTTTTGATATTTAGCTGGTCAAATTAACGAAGACCTTTCTGTGTGAAATGACGAAATTTGCATCTTTAAGTCCCAGGAAAAATATTTCGAAAATTTGTAAGAAAGGGCAGTTGTTGATATCTAATCGGACAAGAAAGTGCAAACATCGTGAAATATTGCCCAGGCACGGAATATAGATCCGTGGTACTGCAAGACCGTCATAAATCAAAAAAATCGATTTTTAAGTTTTCAGTTGTGATACACCTTACAAAGAACAGAGAAACTTATACAGCTCCTCAATCAGAGGGCGAAATAGATATTCTTCTAAATTTTATACCTACACAACATCTTAACATTTTATGAAACATACGCCAAATCAAATTTTGTCTACTATATTAAATTTTGGACACACGAATCTTGTAAAACTCCCAATTGTAATCTCATGAAAATGAATGTCACGTATTATAAATTACTAATCCTTAATGGGGATAATTTATATTTAATATCATTTGGTCACATTAAGTTGGACATTCGATACACAACACCACCCCTCCCCCTTTCAACAGCTGTGTTTGTTGTTCAATTAAATCCTTTCGCAAATTTGCTTTGTCAAATGCATTCAACGGTGCAACATGACTTTTAAAATTAACAACACCCATCCACCCACTTTTTACCCCCAAGCCATCTTAATTGATGTTGCCACTAATTAAATAAGGCCAAGCAACAATGCCAACAACCATCCCATCGTATCCCACACCATGCAACACAACGTATTCACCAGATGGTAATCCCAAATAATGCCGACATTTATTAAATCAATATTTAAACATGGAAGTCGAAAAATCTACGACAGAGATTTATGATGTGGGTGCGTTTGACGATACAAATCGGTGGAGCAGAATGGGGGGTTTTTGTTTATGCTCCTCCCGTTGGCCAACGGCCGTTGGTGTAATGGAATTTTAACCCCAATTTATTAATGAGTTGTTAAAACGCCGTTAACCCACTGCCCCCTAACAGGGCTGGAATTGAATGAATAAAGAGGACAACAAACTCCTGGTTGTTGTTCGAAAAAGTTCATATTTCAAAAATCATTAAAATAAACAACCCCACCGCACACACACACAGCAGCAGGGTGTGGAGGCGAACAGACAAACGAATGGAAGAAGATATCTCGCAAAGATAGATGTGTTTGTTGGTGGTATTTTTTGTTTTCAACTGAAATGAAAAGTTTGGAAGGCTTATGATTAATTAGTAGCTTAAATATTAAATTATGTAAATTTGTTGTTTAAAGTAAATTTCGTTTGGAATTTTTGGTACTTGAACTAAAAAGGAAAGAAGTGTCAGGATGCTGATATAGAAGGGGGATATACGAAAATGAGCATAATAGAATTATTGGTTTAGGAAAGACATTTTTGATTAGATACGGAAGTTTGTTAAGGGAGCAAAGTTTATAATAACATTTGATAATGACAATATGGCGGACAAACATAATATCAAAGATCATCACCCAAAATTATATCCTCATGTTTCCAATTTATATAAACTGGTAAAGCGGTTTACCATCTATTGGCTTTTTTTTGAAATTTAAGTAGTAGTATCTTTATGATTTTTTATGTTTTCTTTTATTATTTCTCATGAATTGTGTACTAATATTAATAATTTCATTCAATTCATTGCATTCAGGTGCATAATATAAAAATTTATATTTGACCGGTTTATATGTACTCAGTTATTCACTTTTTCGTTACCACAATCTTTAAGAAGATATTTAAAAATCATCTGTTTTCTTTGATATATTAATACGAACAAAACATACAACTTCGCACACGATTCTTATAACTTAATATAATATTGCCCCCTCGGAACATATGGTAATGCAAACACACACACGCACACACGTTTGTTACACTGTAACTGATATGGACAAAATTAATTTGCTTACATATTGTTCCGAGCCCAGGGCGTCATTTGTCTGTCCTTTTTCCGTGTGAGTTTTTTTGTCTGTGAAAACGTTACAAATTCCCACACGTTCCGTCAATGTCTGTTTTCTTTTTTCGACACAACTTTCTGCATGCCAAATATGATCACGTACGGAGTACATGAACTAAAAGTCTTGTCTTGTGTTGTGTTTTCGGAACGAACATGTCCTGTTTGCATCCCTAATTTAGTTTGCTATTTTCGGCATAGGATAAGGAAAAGTACAAAAACAAATAAATCAAATAAGAATTTAATTGACAGCCATAAGAGTTGTAAATTGGGTTTTGATGTTGTCAATACGCCCACAAAATATTTTTTGTATATTTAAACAAATATATATATATATATATATATATATACTAGCGGGCCCGGCAAACGTTGTCTTGCTTAGCAATATTGTTTGTGTCTAATTTTCGGAATTTTAGGTTTGTTTTTATACCCTCCAACATACATTTCTACTACTTATAAGATATTTGATATTGAAAATATTCAACAGAATTACTCTTAATTTAATATTAGGAATACTTATTGAGCAGAAAATCTCTCTAATTAATAATATCAATATTGACCCAAGTATTCGGATAGCTCCCATATTACGGTATCCCTTAATATTCGGTATTTGGGTGCAATTTTATATTCGCCCAACCTTCCAAATATCCCCCATCCAATAGTACCCCACATTTTTTTGATGCTGTGGGGGATTTGGACACGTTTTTAAATCTAATCGGCTGTAATTTGGCATTCGGTTCTTATTTGGTAGAATTAATCGCGCTAAAATTATCTACATTTGCCCACTCCCATATAACGGTACTCAAAATATTCGGAATTTTGGGAAGTTTGTTCCAGTGTGGCTGTAATGTTTTATTTTGGATGATCAAAACCTCTTTACCAAAAATGAGCAATATTGGTAAAATTTTCCCTGTAGCCCCATATAATAGTATTCCCCATTGTTTGGTATTTTCTCATGTGGTGTCAACTCTTCCTTCCAAAAATTAATATATATCCATTCTCATTGTAGTAGCTATAATATACCATAACGGCATATTGAAGGGTAACACAAATGTATGTGGAAACAATTCTATTTAGGCCCAAGCTCCTACATACAGGTCCCACTCCATTCTGCAATTGTGAAGACTTTGACCGAATTTTCTAATAGAGTATGTCATACATATTTCCCGTTTAATTTTCGGTACGTTGAAGTTCTTTCCCCCCTTTTCCAACCTGAGTGTCTATAATTTTGAACATTATTTTCAAAGATCATGGACAACCTACTACCTAATAGTGTTGTAACATTGTGCCAATATGAATGTCCGGACAGATTTAAGGAATATACATATGAGAAGATATAAAAAGTTTGATCTTAACAACATTTTTACATGTTATTAGATCTCCTGACATATTGAGGTATTTGTAATTTTATAGTCACAGGTTCAATTATTCCTTGAGGAATAATTAATGAATTTGTGTATTCTTGGGTTATTGGCGGTTTTAGGTCAGTGAAAAATAAAGTTTAAGACCTGGTCGCGATTAATTTTAAGTTTTCCACATGCAGCCCATGGCTCCTTGGGATGTTTTTATATTGTGAATTACAATATATTTTTCTATGGAGTAGATAGTATATAGCTCCCATATATATTTTCGTCAGATTTTAGGTAAATGGAGCACCATACTGCCAATATTGCTTCGACTGAGACATTTTACACAGAGTACTGAATTAGGTCCAGATTGATGTATGCGAAGTTTAGTGGGAAACGGTTCAGATCTAGATATAGCACCATAGTATCAAATTTAGTCCGATTGGCACATTGGCAATTTTGCACAGAGTACAGTATTAGGTCCAAATTGATGTATGCGAAGTTTCGTTGGAATCGGTTCAGATTTAGATATAGCTCCCATGATAGTTTCGTCCAATTTTAGGTAAATGGACCACCATACTGCCAATATTGCTCTGATTGAGACAAAATTTTACACAGAGTACTGAATTAGGTCCAGATTGATGTATGCGAAGTTTAGTTGGAATCGGTTCAGATCTTGATGTAGCTCCCATAGTTTCGTCCGACTTTATGTAAATGGAGCACCAATTTTTCATAAATTTTGGATTGGTATGTGTATGGGTTGTTTTAATTTAGTTCAAATATCTATGTACGAAGTTAATTTCGTCACATTCCATTTCAATGGTCTTCCAATGATGCTATTTCAATTCTATCTACAGGATATTGTACATACTAGCATCTGTTGTATGTACCCAAAGTGGTGAAGGGTATTATATAGTCGGCCCCGTCCGACTTTTGAACTTTCCTTACTGGTTTCTTATAAGTAAGCAAATTTTGCTAGTAATCGACAGCAAAACCATTATTTTTCATTACGGCAGTACACCTTCGATAATTGTATTGGACATTATAAAACCCTGATTTTTGTCTGAGGATATTGTCATGCTGAAACCAGGGTACGCAAAAATTCGCTCGCGAATGAATTGAAATACATTATTTTCGTTTTGTGCTCATTTTAGGAATGAATTTATGGCGATAAATTCTTTACCAAACGAGCATTCGCCAAAGAATGTTCGCACACACATAACAAACGAGTGAGAGCACACAACAACGATCGTTCGTTTCGTTTGGTGATGGAAATTCTTTCTGACATTCTCTCACGAATGAAAACAAACATTCCCGAATTCTCGCGAATGCTCAACTCAGCAACAAGAATAACAACAAACGTTCGGGAACTCAATAGGTGTTGGACACGTGTTTTGTTATTCCACATACTTTCTGCTACTCACACATTGTGTGTGTTTACTTTTTCTATGATATTTTTGTTTGTGGTTATTTTTAACAGTGTTTGAGCGAGCATTCGCGAACATTTGTGTTTTTAATTTTTCAAAAGAATGTTCTTCAGCAACAAATGCTCGCGAACGACGCTTGCAGCGAAATTTTATCGCTCGTGAATTTTTCTTACAAAGCGAACATTCGCGACAGATTGCAAATGCTTGTAACTTTATCATTCGCGATAAATTGAAAAACATTCCAATACCCTCCTCCATGCTTCCCAGTACCCCTGCAATACTGTGGTATGATCCTTTAATTTTTTTTATGCCTGAGTCTTTAACACATATTTACCTTTAATTTCTCCCAGAGCATAATATTTCTCCACTGAGACGGATTCGAATTAATATTAGCTTTTGGGAAAGCCAATCTGGCTTTCCGATTCTTTTCTGATATAAAAGAACTCTCTTGATAGTTTCTGGGCATGTAGGACTGTTATCATAGCTCTTCCATGCTCCAGTCTTGATGAAAAATGTATGCGAATGAATTCTCATTGGGTAGCAAATCTTAATGCCAACAATTTTCAATGTTGGTGTATTTTTTGGATTGCTCCATATAACGGTACCCCTATTATTTGGTATTTTGGGGGTTATTATTTGATATCATTGGGTGTTAAATCTTCCTACCAAAACTTGACCATGGCATAACCCGCCATATTTCTAAGGTCCCAACGATTACAGATATTTTAAATGTTCGCCTCATGATGGAAGGTTTAAAAAGTTCGGCTCGGCCTAGCCTAACTGCTTTTTTACTAGTTTTTTTAATACAAATATTCCGTCCAAATTTATCGTTTAGATATTAACTATGGTCCGATGATTCGTGAAATGTTTTATAAAAATCAAATATATAACTTCTAAATTCAATGTGAGTTCACATCGAAGGCTTGTAGCGTATAATATCCTTTCATAGTTCGTCGTGTCTATTATCACCAATCGTTGAAAAATAAGAGACTCTATAAATCCTTTGTTGCAAGGAACGTATGGTATGAATGCCGATTCCGCTTTGCGACAAAAATTTCATTCTATGCGTATTATGATTGCATTCGAGACGTTCAACTTGACTTCCGTTAAATTTCCATAAATAAGAAGACAAAGTCACATATGGCCCAAACACCCAGTGTCATTCCAACAGCTTAACGTACTTGCCATTACATTGGCAACAATCTCGTTCACACAAGTTGAGATATGGAAAAAAGGGCTTAACAGTAGCAGAAAAAAACAACAATCGTCAGATTCTCACACCCACACCAAATGATTATTGCTGATGAACACAAAAGTTCAGTTACTGGATGGCAAGAATATAAAAATAATAAAAAAAAGAAAACAATAAGAAATAACCTCAAATGTGGAAAAAAGGGAATATAAAAGGAGAGAAAGGAAAAATGTATTTCTCTACAATTGAAATGGAAATCAATGTGGGCGTAGATGAGTTACTTACTGAGATTTTTATTGTTTCGAAAGAAACTTTTTTATAACATCCCCCATCAATGAGCATATACATTGTGGGAATAAAGTGTTGCAGAGATGGAAATGTGTAATTATTTAATATAGAGGGTTAATTTGTGTTGTTATCCTAAATATTTTTATTTTTCCAGTTCCATATTATTGCAGAACATTTAAGAATATTCAATTAATTGAAATGGCGATTATCGTTAGTAACTGATGCCAAAATTACATTACAGACAGTGAATGGCAGCTGTAGCCGTGCTGGTTAATGATTAGGGATATCGGTAACTACTTTTTTGTTGCAGCTACTCATAAAAATGAATAAAAAATATTTGAATAAAATTTCCAAATTCCATTCGTCGATTCTATCTCCTCAGCATGGAGATATGAATTCGACCTATTTGGGTTATACGAACGTATGAAACATTTGTCACAGTGCGAAATTTAAATTATTGTGCGACACTTCGGTTAACGCCCTTAACATTTTTCTTTGGTAGGAGGTATTACGTCAGCTAAAATGTATTCCACTTAATTCCACGAGTTATACATTCCACTTAAATAATCGTCTTAGACCACATAAATAACATTTAATTGCTACTACTCCTAGAATATTAAATATTAATAAAAAATGAACTATGAATCTCGATTCCGAGGTCTGGAGGATAAGAAGCTTCTTTCTTGATTTTTTTTTTCAATATAAGTCTCTGTACTTAAATGTGATTTGAGTACAAGTTTTTTGCTATGCAATCCCATCTCTGTACTCCTAGTCATCATATTCCTCGGGCTGCTGACGTGCCAATAAGGCATAACAGTCACTCACAATAGACGAATATTCGAGGCGGTAAAACTTTATTATTTTAACTGCAAAAAGGCAGATCGTCGGGATATAAATAAAACCGAAATGGAACTACATCGGCTCCCTGGGAGAAAATGTGAGACCTCTTAAATAAGCATCCCAGAGAACTTATGTGCATATGTGGCGACAAGCGGAAGTGAATGTGGCAAGTACCAAATGTATATAAATAGTATTCACATTCACAATCCCTGTGTTCCGCCACAAGGATGACAAGGATTTTATGTTGATTGTATTCGGCACAAATCACCAACAAAGATGTGGAAAAGGGCGCTCGCACACACACACCCACAAACAAACAGATTCAATTTGAAAATTTATGATTTCCATAATTTTGAAAAGTTCATTCGTTTTTAGATTGGTGGTCTCAATCAGTTTTGCATATTCTTAATACGCTTTCGTATTTGCGCAGTTTCCTAGTGGGGAATTGCTTCCACAAGTGTATGCGGAAAACAATTTAATTTTATTGTCTTTTGCATAAATTTTGTCAAAATACGGGTTGAGCAGGCATATGGTTATAGCGGACCTAATATATATTCACGATTTTTTCTTTGGACGAAATATTGACATCTTGATGGAATAGAAAAATAATTGAGTCACGTATTCAGATTTTGGTTGAGAAAATTTATGTCCCCCATTAAAACTAATGAAATTTTATGACTTTTTCATTCAGTGACTGTATAAAACACACATACGAACATCTACATAGATATGTATGAAGCAGAAGTCTTGTTATTCGGATATGGCCGGAGAAGACATCCTGTTTGGTGTTGTTTTACACATGTTAACTAAATGTTTGTGTCAAATATTTGACACAATTGAATTGCATTTCATTGAATTGATTCTATTTTAGTTTAAGTGTTCGCCTGGGAATTGTTCGTCGTATAAATATGTCAATGTATGTATGTGAATTTATATGTAAATAGGCTAATAAATTTATATAATCCTTTATTCTTCAATGTTAATTAGCTGAAGTTAAATTTATAACATGAGCAGATGGATGCTAAAAAATGTACATTATAATATAAAACAAGTATGGTACTTTCAAAATTCCTTAAATCGGTCGGGTCGTTTATATGAGTAGTAGGTAGCGATACATAGTCGAAGGCAAAAGTCGACTCTTAAGCGGTGTACACACTATCATTTTTGACTGTCAACTTTTTTATCGATTACTGACTGTCCAACAACCATAAATATTTTGTGGTTGCCTGGTGAATGACAAACATGTGAGGCCACACTATCAAACAAGCAAAATTTGGGCAAGTGTGTCATTCAAAAATGCTAGTGTGTACACCGCATTAGACTTTTCAATTTTTGTTTCTGACCAAAAAGTCGATTTTTAGAATTTTCGATTTTTGCCTTCTACTAAAATGTCGACTTTTCGATTTTGTCAAAACTGTTCAAAATCGATTTTGTTAAAACTGTTTAAAATCAAAAAATCGATTAATATAGAGTAATGTCATGTTCTGACGGGCATTCGAATTAATGAATTAACCCGTTCATACAACAACATTCCTAATTCATGTCATCAGAGTTTTTTATTTCAAACTGTTTGTTTCTTGTTTTACGCCAAAATTCTAACATATTTACATGAATCACATATGGATCTAAATAGAAAAATTAATTCTCTTTCTCCTGATTATAGTATGAACCCATATCTATTTACTTTTAATTCATGTTTTCCATTTTTTCTGAAAATACTGTTGTTTTCATACATTTTTATATTTTTTAAATTCAAATGTCACATATAACCAGTAAGGAAAGTTCAAAAGTCGGACGGGGCCGACTATATGATACCCTTCACCACTTTGGGTACATGCAAGACATGTTAATATCTACAATATCCTGTAGATAGAACGGCCATAGAATCTTTGGAGGACCATTGAGATGAAATAGGGCGAAATTAAATGTGCTATCTATATAGATATTTAAACCAATTGAATAACCCAATACACATACCATTCTGAACCGATTTCAACAAACCTTATCTCGCATCATTTGTTCCTCAATAGCATTCGCAATGCAAAATTTTACTTTTTTGTGTCAATTGGCCTAGCAACATCATTCTAGACTTAATTCAGTACCCTATACCAAAATTCGTGCAAATCGAAACATATATAGGGACTTTGGTGCACCAATTACATAAAATCGGACGAAAATATATATGGGAACTACATCTAAATCAGAACCGATTTTCATAAAACTTAGCACACATTATTACAGACGCAATTCAGTACGCTATGCCAAATTTCGTGCAAATCGAAAGATATATAGGGTCTTAGATGCACAAATTACCTTAAATCGGATAAATATATGGGAGCTATATCTAAATCTGAACCGATTTTCACGAAACCCTACACACATCATTCTACACTTAATGCAGTACTTACTTACTTAGCTGGCTTGTTACAGAACGGTTGTTCCATAAGCCGAGCTTAAAAAAGATTTCCAAGCGCGTCGGTCTTGTGCGCAAGTCCACCAATTTGGAAGACCACGTTCCAATCTAATTCGTGGCCTTCCCCTTCTACGGGAACCATCAGTAGGCTCATTTGTATATGCCTTTTGAGCTGGGGCATCTTCATTCATCCGCACAACATGGCCTAGCCACCGTAGTCGCTGCAGCTCAATACGACTATGTCGATGTCCGCGTATAAATTGTAGAGCTCGTGGTTCATTCGACGCCGATATTCACCGTCGACGCAGATCGGCCCGTAGATCTTTCGGAGAATTTTTCTCACAAACACTCCAAGCGCTGCCTCATCTGCTTGCGCAAGTACCCATGCTTCTGATCCATATAATAGCACGGGTAGTATTAGCGTCCTGTAAAGTGTGAGTTTGGTCTGGCGAGAGGTGGCCTTGTTTCTAAACTGCTTACTTAGACCATAGTAGCATCTGTTGGCCATCAAAATCCTTCTCCGAATTTCAAAACTGATATTATTCGTTTTATTTATGGCGGTACCAAGGTATATAAAGTCTTTAACTACCTCGAAGCTGTAGTTCTCAAGTTCCACAGTTGGTCCGAGTCTACTTGGTCTTCTCGCCGTTTACTGCCAGACCCACTTTGGCAGACTCCTTTTCAATTTGTTCAAAGGTGGCTGTTACCGCTCGCAATGTTCGACCCATTATATCGATGTCATCGGCGTAGGCGAGTAACTGATGTTTTTTGGTGTACAGAGTGCCATTTCTGTTCACCTTTGCGTCTCGTATGACCTTTTCCAGTAGGATGTTAAAAAGATCACACGACAAACTGTCACCTTGTCTGAATCCTCGTTTCGTATTGAAGGGCTCCGATAGGTCATTTCCTACTTTAACGGCTGACCTTGTGCCACTTAACGTTATCCTGCTTAGCCGTATTAATTTTGCAGGAATGCCGAACGCAGACATGGCTTTAAACACCTCTGAACGGATAGGGCTGTCGAATGCGGGTTTATAGTCGACAAATAGGTGGTATGTGTCGATGTGTTTTTCGTGGGTCTTTTCCAGGATTTGGCGCAGAGTGAAAATCTGGTCAATGGTGGATTTGCCAGGTCTGAAGCCGCATTGGTATGGTCCGATGATGTCATTGACCATTGGCTTCAATCGTTCACACACAGGATGCTGAGGTTCCAATCATTGGGCATGCATTCATCTAGCCAAATTGTGTTAATCAGCTGGTGCATGCTCCTGACCAGCATCTGGCCACCAGTCTTGAATAGTTCGGCTGGTAACCCATCGGCTCCTGCTGCTTTGTTGTTCTTGAGCCGATTAATTGCTTTTATGATCTCATCTTGGCTAGGTGGTATACACTCTATACCATCATCTCTAATTGGTTCTGGGGTATCTTCTTCTGGGGTTTCCTTCTTCATCTCTACAGGAGGATGTGCCTGCACCAAAGCCTTCGGTTTGGTGTTTTACTCGTTGGTAAAATTTCCCGACTTCATTCTGACTCCTGTACATCTCGATTTGCTCACGCTCACGTTTTTCTTGTTCTTTCTTCTTTTTTCTGAAAACACGTTTCTCCTCTCTCCTTTTCTCCCGATAATTCTCCATCACGTTACGTGTTGCTACTGTCTGCAGGGTTGCCCTATACGCTGCGTTTTTCACATCAGTAGCATTACGACACTCCTGGTCGTACCATGGGTTTCTTGGTGGTGGTTTTTGGTACCCAATAGTTCTTTTTGCTGCAGTTTGTAGGGAGTGGGCAATTCTTTGCCATTGTGCTTCTATACTATTATCGGGACAAGAAGTGCTTTCTTCAAGCAGATGGGTAAGTTGAGCGGAGTAGGCCTCGGCTACCTGTTGTGTTTGCAGCTTTTCGACGTCGAGTTTCCGTGTTGTATTAGATCGCACCTTTGCTGCAACATTAAGGCGGGTGCGTACCTTGGCTGCCACAAGGTAATGGTCCGAATCGATATTCGCTCCTCGGATCGATCGGACGTCTAAAACACTGGATGAATGCCTTCCGTCTATCACAACATGATCAATTTGATTTCTCGTTACTTGATCAGGAGAAAGCCAGGTGGCCTTGTGTATATCGAGATGCTTGAATCTGGTGCTGCTAACTACCATGTTTTTTGCTGCCGCGAAGTCAATCAACCTCATGCCGTTGTCGGATGTTTCTTCATGAAGGCTGAATTTTCCGACGGTGGGGCCAAAGATATTTTCCCTTCCGATTTTTGCATTAAAATCTCCTAGCAGAATTTTAATGTCGTGGCCAGGGCAACGGTCATATGCTGTTTCTAGGCGCTCGTAAAATATGTCTTTGGTCTGTTCATCTTTTTCTTCGGTCGGAGCATGGGCGCAAATTAGACTGATGTAAAAGAACTTCGCTTTTATACGGATTATAGCAATCTACTGGAGTGAATCTGGACACAAGGTCTTTTATTCTCCTGTTAACCATAAATCCGCAGCCAAATTCATGTCTCGTTTCATGGCAGCTATAATACAGGGCGTAATCGTCTGATTTACTTACGCCCGTCCCTTTCCATCGCATTTCCTGTAAGGCAATAATATCGCTTTGTACTTCTTGAGTATATCCGCCAAAGCGAACACTGCCCCTGTTCTGTACAACGTGCGCACATTCCAAGTGCAGATTCGCAGATCGTGGTCCTTTATACGTTTGCGGGGGTCGTCAACATTAGGGGGGTATGGTTTTCTTTTTCTTTGCTTTTTCATAGTAGGTTGGGTTTTCCGAGAGTGGAAACTAACCCGACGCCTCAACCCATTTTTTTATAGTTCTTATGGGTGAACTCGCGGCACATGTTAGCTCACTATTTCATCGGGTGATGAGAATAGCTCCCCAGGTGGCACCGCGGGGAGGTCAGTGTCCACAATTGAGATGAAAGAGGGACCAAGATAAGCCTGGGCTTCGCCATGTTAAAGCCATTCAGAGCCGTTGCTTGGTATCTACCATCCCCTGCGCCACCCACTTAATGCAGTACGCTATGCCAAATTTCGTGCAAATCGAAAGATATATAGGGACTTTGGTACACCATTTACCTTAAACCGGACGAAGAGATATATGGGAGCTATATCTAAATCTGAACCGATTTTCACGAAACCCTGCACACATCATTCTTCACATAATTCAGTACGCTATGCCAAATTTCTTGCAAATCGAAAGATATATAGGGACTTTGATACACAATTTACCTTAAATCGGACGAAGCTATATATGGGATCTATATCTAAATCTGAACTGATTTTCACGAAACTTTGCACACATCATTCTAGACTTAATTTAGTACGCGATGCCAAATTTCGTACAAATCGAACGATATATATGGACTTTGGTACACCATTTACCTTAAATCGGACGAAGATATATACGGGAGCTATATCTATATCTGAACCGATTTTCACGAAACTTTGTACACATCATTCTAGACCTTAGTCATTACGCTGTGCGGACATGCATAAATCGACTCAGAAAGTGATTCTATGCATATTCTCAAAAGGAACCATGGGTCTATCTCGATTATTTTTGCCTGTTACAAACATATGCACAAATACATAATACCCTGTACCACAGTGTGGTGAAGGGTATAAAAATTTGGAGAATTTTTCTGTTTGAGTGTCTCCAACTTTGTTTCTTGTTTTGTACGCTAATTAGAACCGTGGGGAAAGAAATTCACATTGCATTATGTAGATAACAAAATTTACATCCTGCTGCATATATAAAAACTAGACAATTTGTTACTTTTCATTCATCATTTTCAATATTACTAACAAAGTTTGAACATTTTATAAATATTTTCAAGCTGTCAAAATTAATTTATTTTCGATAAATGCTCTCAGTTGTTAGGGATGAGAGCAAATTTCTTGGTGATTCAGAGAGTGACTCGAATTGAACAACGTACAAAAGTCGGTGTTCGCTCAGACAATTTTGTATGGGGAACTAAGTAATTACTTCATAATTAAGGGTCGAACAACGAATGAGAGAGCGAACAACGCTCGTCTGTACATGGCATAACTTCGTGTAATGTGGACTATGCGTCTAATGCGTCGTATCTAAGAAAATGCTTGTGATATGCCAATGCCGCCTTGATATATGTTTTCCTAAACCGTAAAAACAAACATCTAACATGCGTTTTAGTACATAATTGCAATGTTGAAAATTTAGTTAAGCTCTTATTGAAATCTGTGATTTGAAAAGTTTTTTGTCACAAGAGTCAAACAATTTGTTTTTCTCAATTATAAAGGAGTTATATAGAACTTTATTTTTTCAATAAAAGTGTACGTTTACCTATAATTACAATCGGTTATTATAACCTACACAACTATGTTGTCAGGGTATTATAGCTTTATGCAGCCCCAAGTGTTTGTAACGCCGCGAAATATTGAGCCTAGACCACCTTTAAGTATACCGATCGTCATATTTCGACTAGCTGAGTCGATCTAGACATGTGTGTCCGTCCGTCCGTCTGTCCATTATAATTGTAAACATGATACAGGCCACAGTTATGGACCAATCTTCACGAAATTTTGCATGTAGGATGGGTTCTGGCCAAGGAAGAGTCAAAGAATAAGCATGCCTGTTTTGATAAAGATAGGTCAATATTTAGCGGGTCGAATGGACTCATACTTTTGTGTGAAAAATTACAAATATTGTATTCTATAGCATATATATTTACTCCTGAAGCACATAGACACGAGAATGATAGTATATGCAAGAGGAGTTGTTGGCCTTTAAATTGGTACCAGTTGTATTGTCGTATGTGCTCGGATATGAGAGTTACACTTAAATATTTACAGATACTTACCCATTACCACAATGTAGGGCGGAAATATAGCGTTGATCGCTTTAAAAATTTCCATGAGGTTCCCTTTATGGTCAAGGACAACGCCTATAATTTGTGGTGCTGATCAGATAATAATTTGGGATGAAGTGGACCGAAACTTATTTTTATTGTGTTTTTTTTCAAGTCATTCTATATGCCACAATTATAAGCCGAATATTACACTGGAAAATTAATCTGGCCAACTAATTTGGTGGGCTTTTGTAATGATCTGTCACTATTCAGCGGGTCAAGTCAGCCAAGACCTTTCTGTGTAAAATGAAAAATTGGATATTATGATATAAAACACAATTCGAAAAAGATGTCATGAAAAGAAATAGAAGCTATTGACCTCTAATCGGTTAAGACGGTGCAAATATCGCGGAATATTGACCATTCTTGGAATATAGATCTGCAGAAAGTTAGAGTTCCGTGGTAGTTGTGTAGGGTATCATATGGTCGGCCCCGTCCCACTTTAATTTTTATTTGTTTTTTAAGCCAAAAAATGTTTTTAAATAAAAAATGCACAGTCGGATAATGTGGATCACTATAAAAAACGGGTTGTTTTCATGGGGACAAGGTCCCATATTAAAAACATTTCTATGAGGAGGTATTCTATCCTCTGAAAACTCGATATGCGAAATTACAGCTGTTTCGGTTGGATATCAATACCGAAAGGGGGGCTATTCCAAAAATATATGGGTTCATACCCATATATTTTTGCATTCATTGCTATCCAAGATTGCAATAAATTGAAATTTATCAAACCAATCCACAACCCACCTTTTAACTTACTGATCCACATTACCCGCACATACTGGTCCACAATACCCGCCAAGTTGTTTTTATTCGCAGTCTTGAGTTTTTTTTTAATATAATGCAATATTATTTCTATAGTCAAATATATATAATGTTTGACCTGGAATATATTTAGACGACAAATCTACTATGTCGTGAAAACTATTTGTTTTTAGTTTTTACCTTGGGTACGCCCACAATATCAAAATAAGAAAATGGTGGTTCACATTACCCGAAGTTAAGTCGAAAGTCGATTGGCTTATCCCTAGTAGTAGGTTGTTCATTATGTGGTATTAGGAAAATTAAGCGGGAAATTAGTAAGGGCCTATTTAAAACTTTCGCCAATATTGTATATTTTGAAAAAAGACTTTTATTCACCTGAAACCTTAGTTATAGCCATAAAACGGGATCTGACCAACTAATTAGAACGACTGTTATCGGCCAATATCGAAACAACATGTTTGTGTGTGACGAACTAAATTTGAATCCTATGTGATAAATCATTGTTAAATTATACAAGGTAACTGCAATACTCAGCTGTAAAATGATCCAGCAGGAAAATTTTGTACACATTATATGTGAAATAAAAACCAGTAAGGAAAGTAGTAAAGTCGGACGGAGCCGACTATATGATACCCTTCACCATTTTGTGAATATTAATCAGATGAATCCTAACAGACGTCGCATTTTTAAAGGACCAGTAAAATGAAACTGGATTCATAAACATGCCATTCTGCAATTCATTACGCTGTGCTAAATTTCGTGCAAACCAAAAGATATTAAGGGACTTTTGTGCACTATTTACATTAAAACGGACGAAAATATATATGGGAGATATATCTAAATATCAACGGATTTTCAAGAAACTTAACACACATCATTCTAGGCTTAATTCATTAAGGTATGCCAAATTTCGTGAAATCGAAAGATATATATGGGCTTTGATGGACCATTTACATTTAATAGGACGAAAATATATACGGGTGCTATATCCAAATCTGAACCGATTTTCAGGAAACTTAACACACATCATTCAATACCTAATTCATTACGCTGTGCCAAATTTCGTGCAAATCGAAAGATATATGTGGACTTCACATTAAATCGAATTTATATTAAATCGGACGAAAATATATATGGGAGCTATAACTAAATCTTGACCGATTTTCACGAAACTTAGCAGACAAAACTCTACGCTCAATTCAGTACGTTATGCCAAATTTCGTGCAAATCGAAAAATATATAAGGACTTTGGTGGATCATTTACATTAAATCGGACGAACATATATATGGGAGCTATATCTAAATCTGAACCGATTTTCAGGAAACTTAACTCACATCATTCTATACCTAATTCTTTACGCTGTGCCTAATTCAATACGCTGTGGGTTCGTCCTTGGGCCAAATAAGTGACCTATGCCAAATTTCATCCAAATCGGATCATAAATGCGACCTGTACTTTGTTCACAAAAATACATGGACGGACGGACATGCGTAAATCGACTCAGAAAGTGAATATATGCATATTCTCAAAAGGAATCATGTGACTATCTCGTTTCCTTTTGCCTGTTACAAACATATGCACCACAGTGTGGTGAAGGGTATAAATACGATAATATAATTTGAGCTTTAGAACATATAGGGAACCAGAAAAAATACAACACAATTTTGTGAAATATTTGACATTTATTTTTGATATATTGTCAAATCTGCAAATATAATATCAGCGTTTAATTTTTTATGAAACGGGCTTTCAACCATGATTTGACATGAGAATTCAATTATATTAATTTAAAAGATTATTAATCGCACGTTAACAATTATACATTATCAATTCAAAGAAATCACAACGGAAGTTCGTTGCCCTTTGGTTTACAATTTACTTCCATTTCCTAGTGGGAAAATGTGAAGTATCAAATCCCTTTTGCAATGTAAAATTCCTATTTTCTGGAACCTATAGAATTATAAATTTGTAAGATTTTCATTTATGTTTTTCAAATTTATTCTGAAAATTAAAAGAAAAAAAATACATTTTGAAAATAAATAAAATTTATTGATATTTTGTATTTTTCTATCCGATTTCCAAACCCACAAAATACATCCGATCATCGTAAAATTTTGCATGCCTTTTTATAGGCTAGAAACAACTCGGAAAAATTTAGTTCAGATCGGGTCAGATTTAGATATAACATACATATATACAGTGGCGAAACGTTAAATAGCGTAGTTATTATGCATATTTTCATAATATGTATAATAAACGTTGTTTTTCCGTTCGTAACGCATCAAAATAATCATTTCCGACCTTATAAAGTATATATATTCTTGATCGTCTTTTGTCTGCAGGCAGGTCAAGTTCGAAGATGAGCTATATCGGTTCACGTTTAGTCATAGCTCCCATACAGTGTTACCAATTTAGCACTTTTAATGCTAGATTTAGCACTTTTTAAACTCGTTTAGCACCAAAAAAATCGCTCTAGCACCTAGCACTTTCTTTAGCATTTTTTTTTTTTTTTTTTTTGTTCCAAGATTTTTTCAAAATGTTTACTATCCTTTTAAAAAAATTTTGTTTTTCGATTTCACATTGCACACATTGAAGTTTCTGTATGTTTTACATGAGGGATTTGATTTTCCAATATTTTTCCAGTGATCGGAGCAGTATAGTCGGACGGTACTATACATATGATGATGATATGCAACTACCACAATACTTAAATTTTCTGCGAAACTAATTGCCGTGTCGGTGAAAAATACCGTTATATGGGGCTATAATAAAACAGAGATCAATATTGATATTTTTGGTAGTGAGATTTGGCAGCTAATGAGAATACAAAATACCAAATTATAGTGAATTGGGCTGAAATACTTGTCTCAAAATATCAACTAGGGTCAATATTAATCATTTTTAGTGCGGTGATACCGTTATGAGAACCAAAAATACAAAATTACATCCATTTTGATTAAAAAACGTGTAAAATCTCCTATATTAAGAGGGCAACCCTTAAACGTGGGTCAGTACTAAAAAATAGTACGGATATGTGTTATGCAATGTGAACCCAAAATACTTCTCTTGGCCAGAAAAAAACTTGGTTCATTTAATAAAAAAAATATTGACAGATCATTACACTGTGCGACACGAAAACTATTCAGAGGTTCTAATGTACCAATACTGTTTAGTATTAATTTCGAAAATTTAATTTTATAACAGTAAATGTAGAAAAAAACGTGGTTTCATAGATTTTCAATTTGAAACGCGAATAACTTCTTTTATTTGTAACATATTTATACTATTCCTTTTTTCCTTCGAAGAGTAGAATTTTTCATTTCAAACAAGATATATATTTGATAAATCGGTTGAGGATTGGCTGAGTTACAATGGTTGAAATGTGAAAAAATACGCCAAAAAAGATAAAATTTATTTTTCTTGGGACTGTACGATGAAATTATAATATCAAACCGTTTCGGAAATGAGCAAAATCAAAAAATTGGGTAAAAAATGGATGACTTTTTCTCATTTATGAAAGCTTATTTAATTTTCTTCCCCGTAATATAATAAAACTTATACGGCTCGATATCATAATTTTATCATACAGTCCGAAAAAATATAAATCCGTTAGAAATAAAAGAAGTTATTTGCGTTTCGAATTGAAAATCTATGAGACCACGTTTTTCTCTACATTTATTAAAACTAATATTCGAAGTGACCCAGAAAAACCAAAGGTATTTTCGTATTTCAGGGACACCAACTAAACAGAATTGGTACATTAGAACCCCTGAATATTTTTTTGTTGTTTTGTAGCACAATGTTATCACAGCAGCCATGCTTTTTCCCCGTATTTATCGGGTTATTGGTGTTCGGGTTACAAAGGTGGCATCGAGAAAAAAAAACATGACGATCCGTATACTAAAATGTGAGTCCAGGACCAATATTTCGTGACGTTACAAGCTGTTGTAACACAAACTCTTATAACATCCCCACAAAATATAAAAAAATCAAATTTCTTTATATTCATTTTTAGCACTTTTTTCTGGCACTTTTCTAAAATTTTTAGCACTTTTTAGCATATTTTTCAACAAAATCTAGCACTTTTTCCAAATCAAGTTTTGGCAACACTGCTCCCATATAAGGGTACCCCCCAATTTTCGGTATTTTGAGGTTCTTGAGCGTGTTTTTCAACCGAATTCGCTGAAATTTGGTACTTTGAGTTCTTATTGGGTAGCAAATCTCCCCACTAAAAATAATAATTATAGGTCAATTTTTTCGGACAGCCCCCATATAAGGGCACCCCCCAATTTTCGGTATTTTGAGGTTCTTGAGCGCATTTTCAACCGAATTCGCTGAAATTTGGCACTTTGAGCTTTTATTGGGTAGCAAATCTTCCAAAAAAAATTATAAATATCGGTCCATTTTTTGGTATAACACCCCTATAAGGGGTGTTTTGGTCGCATTTTTCGACCAAATTGGATATAAATTGGTACTTTGAGTTCTTATTGGGAACCAAATCTCCCTACTAAATTTTATAAATATAGGTCAATTTTTTTTTAATCCGTCTATTGCAATCACTCTAGCGTCTATACGCTATGGTAACAAATCTCCCTACCAAAAGTTATTATTATTCGCGCCCTTTTTAGGGTAGTCCCCATATAACCCATTTTTATACCCTTCACCACACTGTGGTACAGGGTATTATGTCTTTGTGCATATGTTTGTAACAGGCAAAAATAATCGAGTTAGACCCATGGTTCCTTTTGAGAATATGCATAGAATCACTTTCTGAGTCGATTTATGCATGTCCGTCTGTCCGTCCGTCCGTCCGTCCGTCCGTCTGTCCATGTAAAATTGTAAACAAAGTACAGGTCGCATTTATGATCCGAATTGGATGAAATTTGGCATAGGTCACTTATTCGGCCCAAGGACGAACCCTATTGAAATTGGGAAAAATCGGTTCAGATTTAGATATAGCTCCCATATATATATTTAACCGATTTATTGTGAACGGTCCCTATATATCTTTCGATTTGCACGAAATTTGGTACAGCCTAATCATTTAGGTCTAGAATGATGTCTGCCAAGTTTCGTGAAAATCGGTCCAGATTTAGATATAGCTCCCATATATAGTTTCGTCCGATTTCATGTAAATGGTGCCCCAAAGTCCCTATATATCCTTCGATTTGCACGAAATTTGACATAACGTACTGAATTAAGCCTAGAGTGATGTCTGCCAAGTTTCGAGAAAATCGGTCCAGATTTAGATATAGCTCCCATATATAATTTCGTCCGATTTCATGTAAATGGTGCCCCAAAGTCCCTATATATCTTTCGATTTGCACGAAATTTGGCATAACGTACGGAATTAAGCCTTGAATGACGTCTGCAAAGTTTCGTGAAAATCGGTCCAGATTAAGATATAGCTCCCATATATAGTTTCGTCCGATTTCATGTAAATGGTGCACCAAAGTCCCTATATATGATTCGATTTGCACGAAATTCGGTACAGCGTAATGAATTAGGCCTATAATGATGTGTGCTGAGTTTCAAGAAAATCGGTTCAGATTTAGATATAGCTCCCACATATAGTTTCGTCCGATTTAATGTAAATGGTGCACCGAAGTCCCTATATATCTTTCGATTTGAACGAAATTTTGCACAGCGTACTGAATTAGGTCTAGAATGATGTGTGTTAAGTTTCTCGAAAATCGGTTCAGATTTAGATATAGCTCCCATATATATTTTCGTCCGATTTAAGGTAAATGGTGCACTAAAGTCCCTACATATCTTTCGATTTGCACGAAATTTGGCATAGTGCACTGAATGAAGTCTAGAATGATGTGTGTTAAGTCTCCTGAAAATCGGTTCAGATTTAGATATAGCTCCCATATATATGTTCGCCCGATTTAATGTAAATGGTATACCAAATTCCCTAAATATCCTTCCATTTGCCGGAATTCGGCACAGCGTACTAAACTGGGTCTAGAATGATGTGTGTAAAATTTCTTGAAAATCAGTTCAGATTTAGATATAGCTCCCATATATAGTTTCGTCCGATTTCATGTAAATGGTACATCAAAGTCGCTATATATCCTTCGATTTGCACGAAATTTGGCATAACGTACTGAATTGAGTCTAGAATGATGTCTGCCAAGTTTCGAGAAAATCGGTCCAGATTTCGATATAGCTTCCATATATAGTTTCGTCCGATTTCATGTAAATGATGCACCAAAGTCGCTATATATTTTTCGATTTGCACGAAATTTGGCATAACGTACTGAATTGAGCCTAGAGTGATGTCTGGCTTTTTTCGTGAAAATCGGTCCAGATTTAGATATAGCTCCCATTTATAGTTTCGTCCAAGTTAATGTCAATGGTGCAATAAAGTCGCTAAATATCCTTCTATTTGAACGAAATTTGGCATAACGTACTGAATTGAGTCTAGAATGATGTCTGCCAAGTTTCGAGAAAACCGGTCCAGATTTCTATATAGCTCCCATATATAGTTTCGTCCGATTTCATGTAAATGGTACATCAAAGTCGGTATATATCCTTCGATTTGCACGAAATTTGGCATAACGTACTGAATTGAGTCTAGAATGATGTCTGCCAAGTTTCGAGAAAACCGGTCCAGATTTCTATATAGCTCCCATATATAGTTTCGTCCGATTTCATGTAAATGGTTCACCAAAGTCTCTATATATCTTTCGATTTGCACGAAATTTGGCATAACGTACTGAAAATCGGTCCAGATTTAGATATAGCTCCCTTTTATTATAGATTGATTATAAGTAATTGACGCACCAAGGATCCAATAGGCTGATAGGAACAAAACGTTCTGAAATTAGTATAATCTAACCTGTGACAAGTTTGTTTGAAATCGCTTAATATTTGGATAGAGCTTCCATATATATTTTCGCCCGTAAATTGGGCATCAAACTCCTCATGTTAGTCAGATTGACATCAAAGTTTGCACAACGTACAAAATTGAGCATAAAATTACGTAGTTGCGTTTTCTAGAAGTACAGACATAGCCCAACGGATGACCTATTTATATTTGTTTGAAGTCGATTTACATACTTTATGGATAGATCTAGGTAGATTCATATTTAGATAAATATCACATATCTTATTTCATCCAATTTCATGTTAATAGTCCTGTTTAATATACCCATAGTGGTGAAGGGTATCATATAGTCGGCCCCGTCCGACTTTACTACTTTCCTTACTGGTTTTTAAATAGATATCTGATTGGTTCCGCGTTTAGAGTTTGGTTCTAAGGCTCTGTTGTAATCATTTCTACTACGGAGGATAGCGAGATAATAAATTATAACGTAAGGTTCGATAATGAACTATAGCCGCATTTAGACATAGCCCCTGGAGGTTCCAGAAGGAGTGGACCGATATTCCCCATCTTTGAATTTGACTTAAGTTTGGAAGAAATAATAAGATGGGCAAAGTTTGGATGAAATCTAAAATTTTCTGAAACAGATGTGGTCCAAAGAAACATGGGGTCTAGAACAAATATTTCGATTAGGCTCATTTTCACAGTATTAAATTGTATACACTCTCATTAGCCATAAGGCTGAGGGTATAATTATCCAATATCTATGGTGGAGGGTATCCAAGGTTCGGCCCGGCCGATCTTAACGCTTTTTCACTTGTTTATAATTGGATTGATATTGTATTGAATCATTTTTTGGGACAATACATACAATTACAGCTGATTCGGTTGAAAACCGTGCCCAAATCCCCAAAAATGTGGAGTGCCATTATATGGAGGCTTTTCGGAAGCTTGCGCAAATTTTTTAGGAGCATTTTCTACACAATGATTATCCAAAATATGAAGTTACTGCCAAACACCGAATATTAAGGAATTACTCGGATACTTGGGCCAATATTGATAATTTTAAGTAGAGAGATTTTACGCTCAATAAGTATCCCCTATTAAAAGAAATTCTGTTGAAAACCGTTCTCAAGATCTTCAAAATATGGAAAGTTTATTGCTACCGTTATATGGGCGGTACCCCAAAATATGTTCAAATATTAATAATATTTGGTACGGACACTTTCTGCTCAATTACAAATAATTCTGGTGAACAAATTTCTCATATTGCGAGGTACCGTTTTATCGGAGCTACCCTAAATAGTGAACTAATATTGAACATTTTCAATACCAAATATACTAGGAGTAGTAGCAATGTATGTGCAAATTTCAAAGCACTATCTCAAATCGTGGAGGGTAAAAAAGGTAACTTAATATTGGGCTATCGTTATGTGAGTTATACATGAACAATATTGCTATGCAAGACTACGTTTGTCGGGCCGCTAGTATTTGAAATAAAAACTCAAAAAATGGGAATTCACCTGAAGGAACGATTTAATTTCGAATGCCTTTATTGAAGAAGGCCGGAATATTTTTTTAGTATGGTTACCGATCGGAAAACAGACAAAAATAAAGTTGTTTGTCATTTTTATCCCCTCAAATAATAATCGATCACTACTAAACACAATAGGGTTCTTTTTCGTGACGATTGGTCCATAACTGTGGCTTGTGTTTTCAAATTATAATGGGCAAATGAACGGACGGACTCAGCTAGTCGTGATATGGCTATCGGTATAATAAATGATTGTTCTAGGACCAATATTTCGCTGCGTTACAAACTCTTGGGCCCTCACAAAACTATAATACACTTACAAAATAGTTCTGTAGGGCATAAACAATGTAGAAAGTAGCTATGATAGCTCCAAGGAAAAAACTTTGAGTTTTTCCAAACATTTTGATTACCTAGTCAATTTTGATTATCTAATTTTGTTTTCAAATTTTGTTCTCTAAAAAAAAATATGGACATTTTTCAGCGAACGTTACGTTGTCACCCTTTGGAAACAAAAGAAGAAGAAATTGAAATTTTTGAAGCCGAGTCAGAAGATGGAATCGGTGAAGAAGAACATGAAATTCCTTTGGAAGAACAATCTCTGGACCTCAACATATTAATGAATGAACTGGAATGTATGAAGCGTCATATACAAAAACTACAATTGCATTTGAAAACACAGATGGATGAATGCCCCAAAGAAGACGAAGATTGCATCGATTTGGAAGTCCTTGTAAAATGTTCTGAGAATAAAGAAATCTGTTCTCTGCAGAAAAATCAACACAAAATTCAATGTCAAATTACGGAGCTGGTAAAATGTTGTCGTGTCGCCAAGAATCACATAAAAGATCTACGATTTCGGATATGTGAAAAGGCCAAGGAATTGCTACAACAGCAGAAACTTGTGGCCAATTTGGTGCAATGGAAAAATAGTTTGGATCATGAATTTGGCAAATGTATAGAACGTTTTGAGTATCTGAAACATGTTAAGGCCGAATGGAAAGATGTCCGAGAGAATCAGGAAGAACAAAAGAAAAGCTTTTTGGTGGCACAGAAAAAATTTGTACCTAAACTTGACTTTGACAAGGAGAAAGAGTCCATTCTGGGTGCCATCGGTGCAATTAAGGAAATGTTCAACGAACTTCTTGAATATCAATTACATCGTTCTGAATGTTTGGATAGACGAATTGACAATGCCCCCAGTGGCCAATAATATTTAATGTGAGTGTTTAAATCCTCACTGGATGATGTTGAATGAGTTTTGTTGTTGTTGTTGCAATAATAAAAATGACTGAATTGAAATAATAATCCAAATAAAAAAAAACTTTTACGAAACGAGGTACATCATTAACTTTGAAGTGAATTTCATTTCATGTAAGTTTTTAGAAAAAAAGTTCCACTTTTTACAGTGCAATAATAATTAAAAATGTTAAGTATTTTATCCTGTCCTTTTTTGTTGGCAGGCTATAATGATGACGAACGGAAATACCCAGGACGAATATTTTGCTACAATAAAATGTTAAGGTATTGTTGATTCGTTGTAGATTTTGTAATTGTAAAGGCAGAAAGTAAATTTATCTATAGGATTTATAAATTTATATATCATTATTGGATACAAATTTAGTCTAATCTTACTCTGAACTGAATTGAACTAAATTTTAGCTACGAAGTTCCAGAACATGTGAATTCTAGACTTAGTATTTTTGTTATCGCATACTTGGTACTGCACATTCCAGCAGATTTGGCTGTAATTTGTCATCTACAAAGTTCTAGATAACATGCTCACAAATTTGTTCAAATGATTCGGATAGTTAGCCCACTCGCAATTCTGATATCTGCCCAATATCCACCCAAAATAGCACCCGGATATACGAATGTTACTTGGGTAAATACAAATCCTTCACATCCCATATCCCTCCAATCCCTTTCGTAAAATGCGTTAGCTCGTAGCATTTCTTTTAAATTCGTCCTACACTTCCGATTTTGAAGCCGCTATGGAATATCTGAAAGTTCCATGAAAAATTTCTACCTTATGTAGTGACCAATTTAAGACGTCGTATACGCTTAACATTCAAAATCTTCATATATACAAATTTTGTTTGGCTAATTTAAGCAAATCTCCCCCACCCTGTCTTCCCAACATTTAACTTTTGGCCATAAAAATTAAATTTTTTAATGTTCCCCACTTCAATTCCATTTCGGTAAGCGGTTTTATGCCCCTTATTTAGCATTTTCGTGTGGGCATATGCGCCTTCGTTTTATCACCCAAAACCAACCCCAACAATTTCCGCTGTAGTAGACAGGATTCCATTACCACGGTAATCATTGCAAGTGGACGTGGCAAAAAAAAAAAAAAACAAAAATCTAATGGAAATGCTACTTCTCCATTAAGTCGATTACTTTGAATTGTAAGTGTATTATTGGCATGATTTGCTTTGGTTTTTTTTGTGCGGACAATTAAATGAAAAATATCGTGAGATTTTTCTGGTTCGGGATCATTGAAATTTTAAATTAATCTGAAATTGAGACGTAAAAAAACTTTAATAGGAGTATAGGTTTTTATGTTGGCATTGTTCAACAATCTTCTTTTATATTTATTTAAAAATATATATTTAACATCTTATTTACTATACTATTTACAGTTGGATGTTCCTTTTAAAATTAACCTATGTCATTTTGCTTCCTCTATAAAGTGTTACCCGTTTTAAGGATACATCGACTATGTGTTAATCATCGAAAATGATATGATAACAGTATAGTTACCGCAGGATATTTATTATTTACCTTTGCTTTCTATTGTCATCTATCATTCGGATGTAACTAGCGTTTCCGATCTAAATCCAAAATACATTTCATCTCACCCACCACCGAACACTTTGTTGCGGCACAATACAAATGCCAAAATTCCCACCAAGATAAAAGTTAACACCGAAGAACGAACAAAGAGAAGTTGTGGCATTTTCAAATCAGATTAGCACTGATTTGTCTTTGGAAAATAAAACTACCATCTGACACCTTAAAACCAACACAAACATTTTCCAACAATCGGCCCCAAATAAAAACATTACACCATTTCCAGTGGATGCTGAAATAAACGATAGCTGTATAGAATAGAGATATTGGTTTTCAATGGCCTGTGACTGGCCCGAAGATCACCGCTACCACTCTTGACAAAATCTAACATATAATATTTTCACAACATAGCTGTGGAAGGTGTAATAACAAATTTGTCTTGTTTTGGTCCATTTGAACCGCAAAATATTGATATATCGTTACCGAAGCAGTCATTCTTTTTCAGATTCCGTTTTCCGTATAAAATTTATTGGTGTTCGGTTTATAAATATGACCTCTTGAGAGACTAGAAAAAATCTGTCTGTTTGGTTCATATCATCTCCTAAAAACTTTATAATAACCTGAACATTATTCAAAATTGCATAACTTTTAACGCGACATTTCCAACCTCTAGTGTGGTAATAGTAAAACAGCAACGTTTATTCTTTGATGAAATCGCCTCCCTAATGGCGTTTTTTGTCCATTTCAACATTTGGTGACGATTGGTCCATAACTGTGGCCAGTACTTTGTTTACAAATTTGAATAATCTATTTTCCGTTAGCATCAATATTCTGCGGCGTTACAAACTCTTGGGGCCACATAAAGTTATAATTAATTGCTTCATAACATGTGTAGGGTATAAAAATATTGTGAATATTTTTTAAGAATTTAATTTTGAATTATTATTAAAAAAATATAATTGAACATTTATTTTTTTACTTTTTTTCATAATTTAAATAAAATTGTTAGGACTTTTTAGCTTTTTTAACAAAATCTAGAATTTGTATGCCCTTGGTACAGGGTATTGCATATTTTTGAACAGGCAAAAGGAAATGACCGTCCTTCTGTCTGTCCATGTTAAATGGTAAACAAAGTACAAGTCGCATTTATGATCCGATTTAGATGAAATTTGATACTTACTTATTTGCCCCAAGGATGAACCCTGTTCAAAATAGCTCCCATATATATTTTCGTCCGATTTTATCTAAATTGTGCATTTTGTATATCGTACTGAATTAAGTCCTAGATATAGCTTCCATATATAGTTTCGTCCGATTTTATGGCAAAGGTGCACCAAATTCCCAAGGTCCATATTGATTGGAAATCGCCATAAAACAATATTTTAAATCGACATAAAACAATATTCTAATTACGAATAGGTGGGGACTCTATTTCGATGTGTTGCAAACACATTTAATATATACAACCTACAACTTGTGGTGGAAGGTATAAGAAATTAAGAAATACAGATCTCATTATTAAGTATAAACTAATTTCTTTCCATAATTTTTTTAACACTTGTTTAAATTTTAAAATCTCGAATTTCTATCGACATATTTTAGGCAACACTGGTTCAGAGCAAAGCATGAAATGAAGATTAATTGAAAACTATCGATTTTAACTATCACATCATACAACAGACTGTGTTGTAAGGAAAAATGTTGCACATAACCAATTGTTTTTAAAAATCAGTCTTCCGAATACACGAAGTAAACAGTGTAGTCAGTTTTTTTTTGTAATAACTAAACAAATTGTTCAGAAATTCACAATTCACTCACTCACTGGAACAAAAGCCATATAACTATTCGTTTTCTATGAATCCGTAATGCTGATGACAACGATGCCAACGTACGATTGAAATGGAAACAAAGAACATTTGGGAGAAAACAACAAAAAAGCGAACAACACCAAAGCTTTAATCAAAAGATAAGAATGTTTTACAATCCCACATATATATTTTGGTTGTGTATTAGTGACTGTCTGTCTACTGTATTTGTTAGTGGCTACACGCAAACACACTCACACAAATAGCCATAAAATCATTAATACACCCAAACATAGATAGATATCCAGCACTGGTAATTGTACGAGTCTGGGCATTTGTTTTAGTATTTGGCCATATCAATAAAAAGGGATCAACTACAGTTAAATGGTTAAATTGGTATCCACTTTGGGCCGTCATAACGACCGATAATAATAACGATACCCAATGAATGGATCTCATGAAACTTTTATTCGATAGGATGTGAAATGAAATTTTCAAATTACCGGATTTGCGCTGCTCTTTCTATTCATACATCAATGTGGCGTATGTATACGCCACAGTGTACATATGATTGTGTATGGTGTATGTGTATGTGTGTGAGTGTGATTGTGTTGGTGATTCACTCTTGGCTCGAATCTAAGCCATAAAGGATAACAATTGTGGTGTTAATTTCCATTGTTGAATAACAATTAAAACAATCCATCTTTAGAAATTAAAAGATTCTGCATACAGTGCGAACAAAATTTGGAATGGGAAGAGAATAAATTTAGCCATAAATAATTCATGTTGAATATAACATGACTACAATAGACGCAATCCATTAACACTTTGTCCAGAAATAATTGGCTACTTATCACGCATCTGTATGGTCATTTGTACATCTACATGTACATATGTATGTATAAAGTCTATTATAATTTCTGTGTTGTGGAGAACTCTTAGTCCATTCAAATGCGGCAATAACAAAACCGTATTTGTAAACTACATCTTCCTCATCTTGTATATCTTTGAAAAATATATATCATAGGTTTTCACTTTTTGTGCCAAATTAAGGGGATATATTAATATACTGCCCTTGGTAAAATTTGTTTTGCGACAGATCGGCGAAAAAAATTACATAGTAAAATCATTATGCTTGAATCATAATCAGAGTGTTAATTCTAAAGTTTATATGGGCTTATTTCGAGCGAAGTCCGTAACTATTATAGCTATCGGAAACAGAAAGAAAAAAACAAGTAAAAACGATATTAATTTCGGCCCAGCCGAACTTTTTATAACCTCCACTTAGAAAACTCCTATATCTAATAGTGAGGCTACCACTATATGTGGCTATTATAAAACGGTGAGCATCATTGATATTTTTGGTAGTGATATTTGACAGCCCGTAAGAATACAAAAAACCAAATTTTGCCGGTTGGAAAAGTGTCCAAAGATCTCAAAATACCGACTTTTTTCAAAATACCAAATAAAACCCAATTTGATTGAAAAACGTGTCAAAAATTGGGGGGTACCACCCCAACATGGGGATTTTTGACACGTTTTTCAATTATGGCGGCTACCCTTAAACGAGGTCAATATATACAATGAGCAAATGCCAAAATACCGAATACCGGGGGTACTGTTAAAATATCCTAAGAGAACTAGCAATGTCTGAGTCAAATTATCTTCTATCTTAAGGGAACCCCCCCCCCCCCCCCATTCTCGATTTTAATTTTTCAAGATTTTCAATGGGCTGGTAAATGAATACAAATGCTTGTTAAGGTTTGTAACTTTGCACATATATATTTGAAGATTTAAAAGAGAAGAAAAGTAATTTACAAAAAATGTTTGTTATTGTTTTTTGTAATTAAAGAAAAGTCCTTATTTTTGATGGCGGGCATGATAACTCCTCACAGGAACATCGGAATCCGAAAATTCCAACGGTGTTAGAAAGAGTACATGTCTGGCTCCGTATGAACTAGGATTATTGACTTCGCTCTAAATTAACAAAATGGTGGACCTTTGAAAAAATATTTTTGGAAAATCGCCAATTTTTTACCAAAAACCAAGTTAAAAAATAAGGAAGATCTTCACCGATTGGCTTTATCCTAGTTCATACGAGAGCTATACACTCCTAGAGTAACGTTGCAAAATTTGGAACCGATTGGATTATTTGTTTTTGAGTTATCGTGCCCGCCATTCGCAAAAAAATGTTTAGAGAAAAACGCGTTTAAAGTTTGAGAAGCCCTTCAGCCGTCACTTGATGCTGACACAATAAATCGGCTATATCTTCAAGAGTTCTTGAGATTTTGACTTGAAATTTTGTAGATACATTCTTTAATCAGTGTAGATTCGAATTATATCAACAAAAATTTTGACCCCGAGAATGGGGGGGTCCCCTTAAATATTACGAAAAATAAAACACAAGTGAAACAGACTTTAAGTTTGGCCGAACCCAAATTTTTGACAGTTACTCCCATACTATACTGTAGAATAGACCATAGTAAAGTGAACGATTTTAGGAAGTATGGCGAAAATAGTTAAATTAGACATATAAATGTTTTATATTTTATATAAAGGATTAATAGGACATTCCTGCAGTTTTTACAACATTACGCTCTTCCACCACCTAAATAACGGAACAACATGTTTACAATGACAGTTTTTAGCTGTAACACGTGAACGGAATTGCAAATATCAAATTACTTCTTCTGGTACCTTCCTTACAAATGGTCAAAATTGTCCTGAAAAATAAATTTATAATATCCTGCAAAGGGATTATCCATTTCAATCCAAACGTAATGTAAACCTAACATTTTTCCAAAATGTTATCATGTTCGTAGGTCAACATTTCTGAAAATGTGTAAATCTATTATGAAGCTAATTAAACATCTCAACTTTTTCTCTATTTTGACTTCATAGTTTCATAGCCCATGTGTTATTTCTATGTTGTCTACACTTAATAGGACCAATAGCATTTAATGAGTCAAATTGGCTCAAAATCATAAAAATAGATATATCACTTTCAATAATACAAAATGTGGAATTCTTCAGGAAGAGAAATGTACCTTTATATATATTTTAGTACATAACTAAAAATCAATGTATGATTTAAAAAAGTAATATTAAAGTTTTAAATATGTACTTTAACACAATTATCTCTAATTTGATACCCAAACTTCCGACTAAAAATTGAAATAGTATAACCAGTCATATACATATAAAAGTACTGGAAGACTTTAATTCGATACGTTGAATTTAGAGCATGGAACTGATAAAATTAGAAGACCGTACACCAGAAATATATATATATATATATATTGCCTTATAAAATTGCATCAATTTAACGCTAAGTGTAACGAAATTATCGAAAATATATTTGAGATACATTTACCACTAAGTTTATTTCAACTGTCCTTTTGATTTTTATATTTCGTATTGAAAACAATTTGTATAGTTTAGTGGTATATGCCGTATATATATATATATATATTAATGCATTGTTTTAAAGGTAAATGTAAGGCTATGTTCTAATCGGCTTTGGAATTAGTAAGAAATTTTTGCATAAATTGTTGTTGAAGTTTACATAGGTCAACATTTTTGTGTAGCCCCGTACTGGCACCCACACTTCATGTTGTCGGCGAAAATACATTGTCCAAAAAATATTACACTTTTTTGGCAAATATGAAAATGAGACTTAATTTTCAACAATTTCTTGAATATCTGACTAGAATACTAATAATACAAGCATTATCATTATTTTCAGCGATGGTAATAGTCGCATTATTGGAGGTTAACAAATCTTTACGAAATTGGAAGTTTTGATCTAACTATTCTTATCTCAAAAGATAATTTAATATCGAGGACATAAAACATAAAAGATTGATGTATAGTATATTTGTTGAATTTGTTTTGCGGATTTTTTGGCAAATTTTTCTATTTTGCACACACGATTAGTCCTTTGAATTGTCAAAATTGTTGCAGAAGTTCTTGAATTATAATAATATCTTCCATACTTCTCTATGTTATATTGGATAATTTTTGAATGGCGTTTTGTAAATGTTTTGACACTTTTTTCAGAAATATAGCCGGTTTTATTTCCTATTTAAAATCGTCCAAGCTTCGGCCAATGCCCCAGATATCGTATGGGACATATGTCATGTGTTGTTTTTATAAATTTGAAATATTGGCTTCCATTATTGTGCATTGTTAAGCAGCCGTATCTTTGGTCCATATTTTCACATAGTCCGATTGTAGGTACTTTACAGGTAATAAAAAAAGACCTATAAATTGTTTTTAATTGCAATAGGGTGAGAAGTAATTGCTTGTAAAGCATCACCTACACCATTCCCACATAATGGCTTTTTCAAGGCAATTACAATCCAATAGATTCTAGGTAATTATCATTTCTATATGAGACATTTGATTAAAGAGATTATACACTGCCAATTCTTGTCAAAGATATGTCCAAGAAGAACTACAAAGTGATGAAATCATAAAAGTTCGATATAAAATGTATGGATATGCAAATATCCTTTAAAACACATTTTGCAACATTTCGCTGATTTTTGTCAACACGTTCTTTCATTAAACCATTTCCACTTCAATTACAGACAAATGAATGAAATTTTGAGTTCTATCGGTCCAGTCGTTCCTTCAAAATATTTTTTACTTTTTCCAAAATTGTTTAGAAGTATAGATTCTAAGTTCTAACGTTTATTTAAGCAGACTACGTCGTTTTGGAGGAGTGGGAACTATGTGGTACGTTTTCGTATTTGAAATGCATTTTTTATTTTTTTTTATTTTGTAAATTATCAATAAACATATTTCCCTATTATTTAAAAGAAGTTAGTTCATACATTCACTGAATGTGTATTATCTATCACGGTTGTCTTTGAGATACGACACTTTGTATCAATTGTATCTGAATCAATACAATGTCAACAATAATTTACTTTTATGTTATCAACAGAACATTTCCGAACGTCAAATATGAGGGCGCCGTGGCTTAGTTGGTTAAAGCGCCTGTCTAGTAAACAGGAGATCGTGAGTTCGAATCTCGCCGGGGCCTAGAACTTATTGATTATTTTATTTTAAAAATTTTAAAGACAAATGTATAAGAAAATGTTCTACCCAGAAAATTTTTTTGGTAGGTCCCTCATACGGAAGCATACGGAAAATGGTTTGCAACTTTATATTTAGACTAGTAAATATTTTATTTTACATACATGTATTTTAAAAAAATCAAAACTTTTCGTCCACTCTTAACAAATTGTAAATATTATAAACATAAAACTTGTACCGCAGATATATACCTATTAAAATCTCAAGTCTCGAGATTCCGTTATAAGGAAAAATATCATAGCGTGAACAGCCATATCCGTAATTCTCTACCAAACTGTTCAACAATGCTTGCCTTATACGTTCTTTAACAAATATATCGGGGAGTTTCAAAGGGAGTGATAAATTCTGTATACCATCCTACAAGAGCAATGGCAAAGAAGTTTATTAATGTGAGTCGCCCTGTATAATGTATTTGTGGTTTGTGTCTGTACTACAAGAGTAAGAAAGGCAATTCAAAATAGAAAATATATGGATGTACAACAAGACAACAAATAACAATTTGGCGCGCACTCTGTTTCATAGGAATACAATACACATTTTTATACCCTACACGATATTGTGGTAAAGAGTAATATATTTTGTACAAAGAGTAATATATGTTCGTGTATTTTTGTTAACAGAGTTTATGTGGTATTTATTATTCAATTAAAATAAAATTTGACACTGCTCATTTACTTAACCGATTTCAATCCAATACGCTATGCAAATGGAACATTATAAATCCAACATTTGCCTGAATTACACGAGATTTAGCTTTGTGTACAGAATAAGATCTAGAATGACGCATCCCTTTATAAGGGTGTGTTTTTGTTCCAGTCTGTTCCAGTACTTTTTTAATAGAAAATCTAGTGAAAGGGACATATTTCAAAATTGCTCTCAGAGTACGAAATAATTTCAAAAGTTCGGGAACGCAAATCCAGTAAATATGCCAAAATTAGATGGCAATACTTCAAAATCAGCATAACAGCCAATCAGAAGTAGGCATTCCTGTTTACCATTTTTACTCGGCCAAATTTCTCGAGTAAAAAGTTTACAAAGAGAACGAATTTAAGAGAGCACAAAACAAAATGGTGCTCTCTTAAATTTGATTCAATGTTTTACCAGTTTTTTGGGTTGAGGAAAGGTTTTCGAGTAAAAAGTTGCAAAACATGTAAAAAGAATAGATTCTTTTAGGAACGGAACTTTTGTTACTTAAGAGAGTAAAATAACTCCTCCTAACATAGGTCCATTTTTTCTCTTCAAATTTTTTGTGGAATCTATAGACACATATAAATGTCAAACGAAAATATTAGATTTCAATCATGTTGGCGGTTTATTTGGAATAGCATTTGAATTTTGTTTTTATTCGAAATACGCAGGCTTAATGGCAGTTGATGTTATAGGTCATCCAATATATTTTTAGGAATTCGCCTTCTCGGTGACCTGGTATTTGGGCCATGTTAAAAATATGTCAGTAAACCTGTAGTCTGCGGAATTTCATATTTTACATATTCAGTGTTATATCTATATTGAAAGCCAAACATATACATGGGCAATATTGTCAATTTGTTAAAGTATATTATTATCAATTATTAAAGTATATGAGAAAAATTAAATCGTTTTGGATTTATTGATCGGTCGTTGCAAACTTTTCTTTATATTGACATCCAAATTATATTTTCGTAAAAGCTGCACTTACTTTAATTAAAAAAATAAGTAAAACAGGGTGAGGCATTTTCATGTCCATCATTTGATTCAGCAAGCCTTTTTACGTTCCAGATAAAATAAAATCTTCTTCGTTAAAATGCATATACTAGAACTGCGGGAACTGGTCCGCGACAAAAAATATTTTTGAAAATATCACGGACTTAATTGCATTTTCTATAGATCATTTCCGTTTCAATAATTGGCCAGATACGGATATTGAACTTTTGCGAAAACAGAACTGTAAAAACTTCAGCCAAAAGAGTGTTGTACCCAATTTACCTCAGAAATAGAGAGAGTTACGACATGAATGATTATTGACGTACCGCATTGAAATACCTATAGATCGATGTATAATTTTAGAATGTACACCAAAATAGGATGTGGTTAAAGGTCGTACGGACTTTTTGGAAATTATTCGCGTTTTACGAGTTTTTAGGGACTTCAGTGCATCGCGTACTAAATAAAATTTAATATGCAAAACATTTAATATATATGCAATAAATTAAGAGTAATGAAGTTATATATTTTTGTGACATTAATGAATATAAAATATTGATTTTACTTATAATACATTTTCACGATTAGTAATGCCTTTCCATATATTTTCTAATAAACTTATACCAAAAATGATCTATGTTGAAATAAAACCCTGTATTTTGTTTAACTTAATCAACTACTCATATTATATTTAAGGAAGGAACAATTTTACTTTTTTCATTTCGCACCATCGCACAGTGAGCCAGCAACGCAAACGTCTAAAAAGATAAAATATTATCCTAAAAATCGTTACTGAGATGTTTTCGGGGTCGCAGATTACGAATTTGAAGTCAGATTTTAAAAATTCAAAATGGCGGATCCAATATAGCTGACAATATTTTCGAAAATTGATAAGATAAGGGGTTTTCGGGGTCCTGATTACGAATCCGGAATCAGATTTTAAAATTTCAAAATGGCGGATCCGATATCGCGGACATTATTTTCAAAACCTCCCGTCACTCGGGAGGTTTTCGGGGTCCCTGATTACCAATCCGGAATCAGATTTAAAAAATTCAAAATTGCAGATACAATATGGCTAACCAAAATTTCAAAATCTACTAAAATTGCTTGAAATTGTTATTTAATGATGTATGGAATTGATGATTCCAAATAGTTTTAAAAAATGCCAACTATTTCATTAGTTTCAGAAAGTTGGACTATCGAAGCGCTTTTATTATTATTATTCTTTTTATTCCATATTTCTTATTTATATCTTTTGTGTTTTTTTTATTTTTTTTTTTTTTTGTGTTTAATCTTCTTCGTCTGACTTCTTCCGACTTCGTTTAGCAATACCATGGTTTCTGAAAGGTCTGAGTGTTCAATTTCATCTTCTTCGACTTGCTCTGCATTTGAAGTAGATGTTTCATCAAGAGTCTCATTAATTGGAGTTATTTCAGGAACAGCCAATAAATTTCTAACATCTATTGAAAGATTCAGAAATTTTTTGCGTTGAAAACGAGTAGATAAAGATGTTGCTGATAGCTGAGGATCGGAAGTGTCCATTGTTCTATAGAACACATCATGCAACGTGTCTTCGCGTCTTTGTTTTCAGCTATGAAATTGTCTAAAGTTCTTATATTCTTTGAAGCGAGCCTCGGAAGCTTCCTCGCCAAGCATTCCAAGAGGTAGCATACATGATCTTATGATGCATACGAATTTTATGCAGAGTTGAAGGCATTGGGTACTAATTATAGTGAGTGACATAAGTTTTTGCAGTGTAATCGCAGAGTTGTTCAAATTTAAGAGCATCAATTGGTAGCTTTAACCAAATAGCGGTTAAAACTGTTTTAAAATTGTGAATCAAGTCAACATTGAGTCCTAAAAGTTCAGCTAACAAATCTGGTCTTTTAAAAGCTCTACAAGCAGACTTTCCGTAGTTAGTGGTGCCAGCACCACCGCTTATGGCTTGTCAAAAAATGCCAAAAACGCCGTTTTTAGGATTTTTACACCTATTTTTTCAAGAACCCGATGTGATGTAGCATTTTTGACATCGGATTTAGATTCAGGGCATAAATTACATAAATTAAATTAAAAAATTAAGTGTGCAGTATATTGGGAAATATCTGTTGTTTATGTTCTAAATAACAAACTCAGAAACTTTTATGATTCGATACATTAAAAAAATAATAATAGCATTTAAAGAAAGATTTTTTTCTAAAACTGCAAAGTTTTTTTCAAGTTTATATAGCTGCCAAATGGAACATAATGAATTTATTATCAAATCACTTTGCTAAAAGCTATATTCACTATTGCCGATTACAATGTACTACCTCTCATTTGAAAATTTCAAAATCGACTTTTGGACTAAAATCGGCGTCCCTGGCCCAATATGCATCGGATAGTTTTAGTTTAAATTATTTCATATTTCGGAATCACGCGATTTATTAGAAAGGCCTTATTATATCCCACAAGGTGTATACACGTGCACAAGAAATGATTATTTTTATAAATTTCAATTTTTTGGTGAAATTTGGCTACAATAGAAGAATAACTCCAATATTTTTTTCTGAAATGTTTTGAAAAAAATCTAGAAATCTAGGAAAACAAATACTTTTCCTCAATATCTTATCGTTTGATCTAGCGTGGTGTTTAGATCATACAGATATTTCTAAGTTAATTTATAGTTGAATATATGTCTTTAATATAATGAAAATAATTATGTAGTGTCCTATATTTTTATTATTTTTCTCGTATTTCCAAAAATATGAAACTTTTTTACAATTATTATAATAACTCCATATTCATATTTGACGCCATATATCAACGCTTTTGATCAATGTAATAAACAGCGTAATTTAAAATATTTTTCATTTATTTCCAATTAAAAACCTCCATAAATGTTGCGCGCACCAACCATGAATTGGATGGCGAACGGATATGTAGTCAGGATATGTATGTACCAAAAACATTGATGAAGTATGAAAAAAAAAAACAAAAAACAATTTTTTGAAAATGGAATATTAAAAAAATTCGCAATTTTGATCATATATCATTCACAGAAAATTGAAATTCCGAATTAGTTTAAGCTATGTACTTAAAGGTTCATCTTTTCTGGCACTTCGATTCATATAATATTTTATTACGTTTGGCAATAATTCATACCATAATTCACATTTTAAAAATAATAATAAATATTCTCCCCACCAACGAACTTCCCATTGAGGTGTTATCGCTGGTAGCGTAAGTACTTCGTTTTGTCACAAGAGACATTTGGGTATGAAAGGTTTTTTGTAAAGAAGCAACAAATAGCTTCTGACGAGAATATCCCAACAAAAAAACTAAAGGAACTGATAAGGATCAGTGGCGAGATCCGAAACTATAGTCTTCTCTGCCTTACTCATCCGCGGACAATGCCATACATTCCCACTAATAAATAATTGTTTTTATAAAAAAACAAACTGGGATTCAGCCTAACTATTTTGCAAAAACAAAATACGAATGGTATCCCAAATAGCCCACCGCCACTACTGAATAATAATAAATTATGAAAATAATTTTCTATCCACGCCATTTTATTTTAATTATTCAATAATGGAACTTTTTTACTTCAATCCTTATAAACTAAATAAACGACAACCACAATGAAATATGATGGTCTTTCATAGACAAGTTTTGTAAAATTGTCCATTTTCTCGTCCATCAAGTGGCGCATGCTCATGTGAATGCCTTGATTTTGTTTCTCAATCACCGACAGAATGCAAACGATGCGATGCCTGCAGAAGGGAGAGAGAGGGAAAAACAATTACAATATAATTTTAAAAGATTCCAATTTCCACCTACCTTTTGTGATTAAATGCCCTGACTCGATCACGTATATCACTGGCCAAACTTTCAGCCAACTGTAGAGAACGCCACGAATCGTAAGAACGACTGAACCGATCCCATGTTAAACGCTCTTCAATCGAAGATTCTATGAGCTTGTAAACTTCTTCCATGCTGAAATTTGTTCTGAAAAATTCCCAATCTCGAGGTGGTTTTGCATTTGCCTCCTCCGTTTCATTATCTCCATCCACAGTGGCCATTTTTGTCAAGGCCTTACGTCGTCCCAGCATAGACTCAGACAACAAGGCATTCATGCGATTTGTGGTTCGCACAGAAGCTGTGATTCTGAAACATAAAGCAAACAATTGTTATTGAATATGCAACGGGATATCAAACGAATTAGGTAACACAACTTAGAGGAACCCTAAAATTGAATTCAACTAACCGAGATTTCATGTTGCTCCATGATGACATTTCTACTGACTACCGAAGATTTATTGTATCCCTGAACTTTGCAGCAATTTACTTTCTTCATGCACCGTTTGCATGTGACTGACTGACTCTGCACATTTGTGCAACATTTCAACCAAGTCTGTGAATTCTTAAAACCATAAAGTTTTCTTTTCCAATTTTTGCATTCCATTACATTCCCCCAACTGGCAAACATACTCAGTTTCATTGTCACCCCCACCTGATGATGTGGTTATGTCTGACACATCGTGACTTAAGAACATGAGTGCGGTGTGGGTGACGACAAAACATTCATGCATTCGTTGCTCCAATGTGCAACCAAACTAGACCTTGTTGGTTTAAGGGATAAAAGACAATCGAGGGATAATTTAGAAAATTATTGAGCTGAGAAGTCAGAATTACAAAATAGTGACAGTTTATATTTCAAAAATTGTATTGTCTTTTAGCTTGGTTGGTGTTTTTAATTCCTATACTTGTACGATTGTACGATTAAACTTACACCAATATATTATATGGCCTTTAATCATTAAATAATTAACTAAAATCTATTGATCTATCGACTAAATAAAAGTTCAAAGTTGTATTCCAATTGACTTGAATACATACAATTCGCAACCAACTCCAATAATTCCTACCCTTTCTTGCGGATTTAAATTGCCAGAGGCCCTTCGTTTTTTATTTCATGGTTACCATTACATGTCGTTTTAGCGTAGGCGCCACATTCACTTTACGTACGACATACGACGCGGAATGTGTACATGTCTCACCTGGGCTTTGTTGATTTTACGCCGATTTTTTCGCAAACTTTGTGGGTTTGCGTGCATCGAAATGATCTATTTTATTGATACCTCCACCTCTTTTTCACAACGAGCGAATGGAATGCAATTCATCGATTGCTGTATCTCAGTGTGGGTTTATTAGAGTGCAGCACCGTTTTTTGTCATTTACCAAGAAAAATATTTTCTGCACAGTAAACAATAGAAATGTCGTTAAGTTCCTCAAATCGGTCGAGATATTTATATGGAGACAATGTTATGTAATTTTTTGCTAGAAGATTAAATGTGCTCCGATAAATACTAAATTTCAGAAACATAGGATCAAATATTGTCTGGCCGGCTGGTGCGCACGATATCTCTCGAAGTAATAATCGATTTTATCCAAAGTGCAAACTTTGGATTGTAATATTTTTACCAAACTTAGTTCAAGTTCGAATATGGGAAATTTTGGTCCACTCCTTCTGGCACCTAACCCATAAAATGGTCAAAATTGTGCTAAAAATTAATTTTATAAAATCATACGAACGGACTATTCGATTTTAACCAAAATGTGAACCTATTATCTTTACCAAGCCTAGATCAAGTACTAAAATGGGACCCGTTGGTCCACTCCTTCTGGTGCCTCCCCCACGAATGGACAACATTTTATATATTTTTAAATCCAATATCAGGTGAATGGAATGTCCGATTTGAACCAAACTTTGCACCACCTATTATCTTTACGAAGCCTAGATAAAGTTTGAAGATGGGACCCATTGATCAACTCCTTCTTGTACCTCCCCCACAAATGGTATTTGTGGTGCAATATTTTCAATATTTATAAATCCAATATTAGACGAACGGAATGTCCGAATTGAACCAAACTTTTTAAACATAAGTTGGCTCTAATTTGGCATTTTGGGTTCTCATGGTATAGCACATGTTTCAACAGCATTGGATTTCTTTAGGGAAGTTTTATCCAACATATGATGTTTGGTATGATTCTCTCGGAAGCAGGCAAGCAGGTATTGCAGCGAAATATGTCAGCATATCGCTATGCTGACATAGGGGAAGGATCTTCGTCTCCTCCTGAAAATAGTCAACAAAGCGCTGTTCTGACAGTTCTGAATACTTCGAAATTGCGTAGGACTAGTACTAGCGGAACACACTGACACCGCATAGCTGGCCACAGAACGAACTATCGCTTTATAAGAGGTCAACAAGGATTCCTTATCTGCCCCTATTTGTTGCCCTCGACCTGCGAATCCAATTACATTCCCATCTCCACAGTCCATGTGATAACGATCTCAAGGAAAGGTAGAGGTTAAACACTTTCGTAGATATCATTACACCCTAGGTAAATACCTGTTTCACTCTTCTTATTCCGAAAATCCACGTACGACTGGCGTCCGTAGGGTAAGTTTTTCCGACTGAACTTATTGATGTTTATATTAAATGTGTCATTCTGTTTACAACCGGGGACCCCATAAAGTATATATATATTCTTGATCAGAATAAAATTCTGAGTCGAATTTTTCAGACTCTGTCAGTCTGAAATCACGATAGAGATCGCAATATTTAATATAGAACTCAGAAATTTTGCACGGACATTGCTAGTATTCATAATAATTGGTATTGCAAATGGGATATATCGGTCCACGTTTTGGTGGATCCTTCATATAACGGTAACCCCCAATATTCGGTATTCTGGGGACCGCTTTTCCGCCGAATTGGGTTCAATTTGCTTCTCATTGAATTGCACGTATCCTTTCCAAAAATTATTAATAATGACGAAGATTTCATGGTGGATATTTTCATATTCCGCGCGTTCAACCTTACACAACGATAGGATCCGACAATCATCTGCACACATAACGATCTCAAGGAAAGTTAGAGGTTAAACACTTCCGAAGATATCATTACAACCTAGGTAAATACCTGTTTCACTCTTCTTATTCCGGAAATCCACGTACGACTGGCGTCCGTAGGGTAAGTTTTTTCGGCTGAACTTATTGAAGTATATATTAAATTTGTCATTCCGTTTACAACCGGGGACCCCATAAAGTATATATATATATATATATATTCTTGATCATAATAAAATTCTGAGTCGAATTTTTCAGACTCGGTCAGTCTGAAATCACGATAGAGATCGCAATATTTAATATAGGACTCTGAAAATTTGCATGGACATTGCTAGTACTCATAAAACTTGGTATTGCAAATGGGATATATCGGTCCACGTTTTGGTGTATCCTTCATATAACAATAACCCCCAATATTCGGTATTCTGGGGACACGCTTTTCCGCCGAATTGGGTTCAATTTGCTTCTCATTGAATTGCACGTATCCGTTCCAAAAATTATTAATAATGACACAAGTTTCAGGGTAGCCCCCATATAGCAAATACAGTTCGGTATTTTGGGGACTTTGGACACGCTATCCAACCAACATGGCTGTAATTTTGTATTTTGGATTCTCATTGCATAGGACATTTTCAGTCGAATTGACTGTAATTTGGTGTTTTGTATTCTCATTAGCAAATCTCCATTTTATTATAGCCCACACTACAAAAATAATGTATATAGCGGGAAACCAAGCAAGACATTAAAAAAATATAAAAATTGCCAATAATTCATATATGTATATATTAAATAAAACTTATATTCCACTATTCTTCAAATCAAGGTGTAAAAATGTATGTCAAATTGGAATCAAACAGTCAAAAATATATTCTAAATAAACACACATTTGTATGCATATCGTTCCGGGTGCTGCTTGTAAATAAATGCACTTTCACTTAATAATTGAAAAACTCTCAATAATAAATCACATTTTTATTGATTAAATTTGATTGGAATTTTGTTTCAAGTTCAAGCACGAAAGACTTTTATTAGAACGTAAAAAGATGATATGTATTTCATTATTCAAATAAAACAATTTAAACATTTATAGTACATACCATTTCTTTAAAACACCATTAAATTAATATAAACGTTGGTTAATGAAAGTTCCTCGAAGACATTTTGTGGGTCACCAACACTTTTTCCGCTACAAAACTACAACTAATTGAGCTCTAATGCAAATGCTTTTATTTATACAATTTTCACACAGAAACTTTTTCTATTTGGCCACAAAACTTCCTTATTTTGAAGAATGGTGTCAAATCACGCACACATCACTCATGGAACGTGAAATTGCCATTGTCACGATTCGATTGATATATCTCCAATTCGATTAAACGTAACAAATCTGTGTCTGCGGTGACTTGTAGAATGTCTTTAAGCCTATCTGCCGGCCTGTCTGGCAGTTCATTTAATTTTCGGCAATAAAAAATTGCAAATAAAACCTTAGCTATATGAGATTAAATTGATTACTTACAGCTGAATGCGATTCATGGTATCCTTTTTACGTCGTTTTCCTTATTTCCCGGATAATTATTCACAAATTAACTGTACTGGTATTTTCCCGTTTGTTTTGGGTGTGTGTGCACTTTATAAGAAAATTTAGCTGCAGGAAATAATATTAATGGGCTACGGTGACGTGGGCGGACTACGGTGGTTGTAACGGAAATGAAGTTAAACCTTTGACAGTGACTGGCAAAGAGTTATGAGCTGTGACTGCCAACGTGTTCACATGACAGAAAAAAGAACACCAACCACCAGACAACAACAAAGTTAGGAAAAGGCAGCAACGGAATGAGAACAATATAATGATAACGTTATTATAATGATGGAAATACATATAAAGGCATTCACCGTTGGTATCCATCCACATGAATAGACAAACAAATTTCGCCTTTTTTGCTGCACATTGGCCAAGGCATTGTTTTGCAATTAGGGAGGCCATGGCGAATCACGGAATATTAATAGAAGAATGAATGGAAATAACATATGGTTTGTCATTACTTCTGCAAAGGCCCAAAAAGTATATATCGCTCATTTGCTGCATGGCATATCTCAAAAAATGTGACTTTCGAGTTACCGATGTACGATTGTTCGCTATAATAGACCTCAGTTTGCTTAAAAGAAATCATATGAATATCTCTAACATACTCTGATTGAGACTCTATAGAATTTCCTCTGTTCTATGTAATGTCTATGTAAATTGAAAACTTAAAAAGCATTCTCTGCAAATTTTTTTTTTTTTTTTTTTTTTTTTTTTTGAGTTATGCCTTTCTTGCAGCAAATGTGCGATATGTATATGTTAATAATGCGCAATTTTTTTAACATCCACCTTAAGATGGAATATATATTAAATTTGTCATTCCGTTTGAAAACACACACCGATATATATCGGATATTTTTAATGATTATATATTACCAACTTTTTTATTTTAATTTGTACACCTCATGGTAGAACTCGCCTATGGCCTATGTCATGGGATTTAATTTAAACTGCCAAACTACTGATACACCACAATATGGAAAGTTGTGCTAGAATCTTGAACATACTGAAAACATGGACTCAAATTCAAAATGTTCTGTGAACTAGTTTTCATCCACCGACGTTTCGGAACGTCAAATTCAAGGAAAAATATAATAACTTCAATTTGGAAAATGTGCCTATGACCATCAAAATATCTATAACGGAGCATTGAGAAATCAACTCATTTCAAAAACATGTCTGAAATCATCAACATATTCATAATTAGTAGTACCATTAATTGCCTAATCATGGCAATTTTGTATACCCTTCACCATAAGGTGGAGTGTATATTAAATTTGTCATTCCGTTTGCAACACCTAAAAATATTCACAAAGTATATTCCTGATCAAAATAAAATTCTACTTCGATTTCCGATCGATCTGTTGAATTCACGATAGAGATCGAAATATTTAAGATACAGCTCTAAAATTTCACAGACATTGCTAGTACTCATAGGCTAGTACTCATTGGAATTTTGGGTTCTCATTGAATAATACATAACCGTACCAAAAACTATTCATATTGACACAATTTTCAGGTAAGGTAACTCCCCAATACTAAGTATTTTGGGGATTTTAGATACGCATTTTGGTTTCTCATTTAATAACACACACCCGTACTTAATTTTTTTTTAATATTGACCCACGTTAAAATGTAGCCCCCAATAAGGGGATTTTTGAAACGTCAAAACGCAATAAAAATTATTAACCCTACGGTCAATAACCAAAAAAGTATACGTAGATCAATAACCGTGGTACATTTGTACCCATCCAAAGATAGCTCTGTAACTCATTAAAAAATTGGACAATCATGAGTTTTTTTGTTTTATATTAGTCTATGCGGATCTGGTGTAGATGTAGGAACTCGACATTGTATATACATTAAAATAAAATATATTTAAATCCATGCTTAAATGATAATCTATCTAAAACAATCATAGTAAATTCATTATAGCTTTCGAATGGGTTTAGCTTTTTTAGTTACTTTATTGGGATCTTATTTAGGTGTTCCTCAACCCCTCTGCAAATTTTTGTGGCCCTAGACAACATGGGGCCATCAGGGCGACTCGTGGAAGTCAGAAACTCCCTGTTTTTCCTTTGGTATAGAGGGACTAAAACAATTATTAATGTCAATTATTCAGATTTTATGAGTTTAGAGATTGTGATTGGCGTATTTTTAACATTATTTAATACTTTAAAACGTTATTTAATGATAGTTTATATATTTACACCAATTTAGGATTGTAATAAATCAGACTAATTCGATTATAGAAAAAGTTTCAGGCCCAATATGAAGAATAATTGGATAATTACAGACAATAATCATTGTTTTTGTCCCTGTATACCAAGGGAAAACCAGGGTAGTTTCTGACTTCCACGAGTCGCTCTGATGGGCCCATGTTGTCTAGGGCCACAAAAATTTGCAGAGGGTTTGAGGAACACCTAAATAAGGTCCCAATAAAGAAATAACTAAAAAAACTTAACCCAATCGAAAGCTATAACGGATTTACTATGATTGTTTTAGATAGATTATCATTTAAGCATGGATTTAAATATATATTATTTTAATGTATACATAATTTTGAGTTCCTACATCTAGATCAGATCCGTATAGACTAATTTAAAACAAAAAACCTAACGATAGTCCATTTTTTTAATGAGTTACAGAGCTGCCTTTGGATGGGTTCAAATGTACCACGGTTATTGATCTACGTAGGTAATAACTTTAAAAAATTGTAAAAATTATATATATGGAAAATATTTATAATTTTTTTCTTCGATTATGTGTGAAAATATCTCAAGAATGATTCCTCGAAATTTGATCCAAATATCTCCATTATTAAAAATTTTACAGCATTTTTATTCAAAAAAAGGTGCAAATGTACCCGGTTATTGACCGTAGAGTTAATATTGATTCGAATTGGTATTTATACCCTACACAACTATGTTGTCAGGGTATTATAGCTTTGTGCAGCCCCAATAGTTAGTAACGCCGCGAAATATTGGTCCTAGACATGTGTGTCCGTCCGTCCGTCTGTCCATTATAATTTGTAAACACGATACAGGCCACAGTTATGCACCAATCTTCACGAAATTTTGCATGTAGGATGGGTTTTGGTCAATGAAGACCTCTATTGTTTTTGGTAAAGATCGTTTAATATTTAGAGGATAAAATGAACCAAATACTTAATTTTTGTCGGTTTTTATGGGCGCTGCAGAGGCCGCAGTTATCGTGAAATTTTACATGGAGAAGGGGATCGGGCCAAAGAATAAGCATGCATGATAAAGATCGGTCAATATTTAGCAGATCAAATGGATCCTGACTTTTGTGTTAAAAATTACAAAATTTTTATTCTGGGGCGTATATACTTGCTCCTGAAGGACATATGACCGAGTGGTTGATAGTATATCCAAGAGGATTTGTTGACCTTCAAATTGACCTTCAATTATATGGCTGTATGTACTCTAATGTGGGAGTTATACGTAATTAGGTAAAGGTGACTATGTGCATAGTATTACTATTACTCCATTAGAGGACGGAAATGTCGCGCTGATCGCTTTGAAATTGTACATGAAGTTCCGATTATGGTCAAAGACTACGTCTATAGTTTTCGATGAAGTTGAGATTTCATTCAGGTTTTCTACTCGCTCTAGAGGCAATTATTATATGCAGAACATCACATATTTTACAAGGTGAAGGGGATCTGACCAAATACTTAGAGCGGCTGTATAGATGATGATCGGTCAATATTGCGAGTGTCAAATCAACCAAAACCAGGGACCGAAAATAACAGTTATTTTTTAAAATGCGAACAAAAAAATCTTCATGTTAGAGACATGGGACACCAATAGTGTCATATACCAATAGATTCGTGTTGAGGAGCCCATTAAGGATATTGAGTGATCTTGAGAAAACACTCTCAGTTCCCATGTTAAGGATTATTTTTTAACGGAAAAAATAAACGTTGATTTTTAACTGTTAAAAATGATTTTTATTTTTTCCGTCAAAAATAAAAGTCTTTTTGGGATTTTTATTTTTTCCGTCAAAAATAAAAGTCTTTTTTGAACTTTTATTTTTTCCGTCAAAAATAACAGTTTTTTTGGGACTTTTATTTTTTCCGTCAGAAAATAAAAGTCTTTTTGGGATTTTTATTTTTTCCGTCAGGAAATAAAACTCTTTTTATGTAAAGAAGTTTATACAACTTGTAATCAGTTATAAAATTACAATTTTTAAATCTCTGTCCTTATTACAATAAGTGTACACATAAGTAATCAAGATCAAAGGTAAAAAATATTTGTTATAAATTTTTAAAAACTAGTCTAGTGTACCAAATCATGCATATAAATTAAAGAATCATTACCCTGACTATTAGGTCAAAGGTTATATAACTGGTACCAAACTCTATATGTTTATTTACGTAAAAAGACTTTTATTTCCTGACGGAAAAAATAAAAATCACAAAAAGACTTTTATTATTTTTTTCCGTTAAAAAATAAATAATTAAAGTGGATTTTTTTATTTTATTTTTTACCTGATTTGATATAAGTTATAACCGTTACGGTCCCTGACCAAAACCTAAAGTGACCAATTTTTGTATTTTATGGCGTAAAAATTCACTTCAATAAAAAAAATGGAAAATATGCCAGGGTTGGAAAGTGGAGTTGTTAATCTATAATCGGTAAAAAGAGTGCAAATATCACGAAATGTTGCCCAGGCTCAAAATATAGAATCGCAGAAAGTTTGATTTTCGTGGTAGTTGTGTAGGGTATCATATGGTCGGATCCGTCCGACTATACTGCTCCGCTCACTGGTTTTAGAATTGTGGACACGATTTGCAATTTGTTATTTTGTATTCTCATTGGCTCCCAAATCTCACTACCAAAAATATCAATATTAATCTCTGTTTTATTATATCCCATATAACGAAAGCCCACTTTTTTAAGTATAAATATTTTGATTGCTATCCTCATTGTGGAGAGTATAAAAGTTCGACCGCCCCGAACATCGTATTTACTTGTTAGTAAGAAAAATAAAATGAGAAAATAAAAATATGTCATATTAGAACCTATTCATTTAAAAAACATGAACATAATATGAGTGCTAACCCAAAATATGAGTGCTAACCCAAAATTTGGGATATTATTGATCATTTTTTGTAGAGAAATTTTGTACAAAATATATAATTACAGCGATATTTTTAAAGTGTCCAAACACTTCAAAAGTTTGATTTAAGAGGTGATTTCCACATACGGGCGGACGAACTCAATTCGAAAATGTATTTCGTGTCAATTGCACAGACGCGCTTGTGCTTGGAACATAATTTATATGAAACTTGATAATATATATATATATATATATATATATATATATATCCAAATTTATATACTATGCAAAATGGTGAATCGACCGAACAGACTTAGTGCCTTTGGTGCACCATTTAAATGAAATCTGACGAAACTATATATAGCACCTAACCCTGAAACCTCATTCTAGACTCTATGTAGTGGGCTATGCCAAATTTCGTGTCAATAGTTTGGAGCTCATTTTCATTAAAATCGGACGATTTTAATATGATTCGTATTAAATCAAATATAATAACTATGGATCTATATTGTTTTCTTCTGCATCTTATAAACATATATGTGTAGAGTATAAACATATGATAGATGATGGTTTAGATTCAACTGACAATAATTTTCAAATATTATTTATATCATCTGACAAAAGACAAAATCCCAAAGATTATAATATATATATATATATATATTTTAAATTCACCGAATCGGAATGTCTTTTGGATTCTTGTGAAAATTAATAAAAAAATCTTTCTTTACATTTAAGTCAACAATCTAGTATTAAATAAACTATTTGTTTAGCAATAAATATAAATTCTTTTGAAATGTTGTGTAATAAAATCTTCAGTTTCATGAACTAGCCCTCCAACTTAATATCTGGATCTACGTTCTTGATTACGGAATGTAATAGCCAAGATACAAGCCGATACAAAAGCAACAGCCTAAAAAGATACAAATTTCAAAAAAAAAAATTATAATACTTTCAATTTTATTCCATGCCAAGAAATAACTTACCTCTACACTGAGTGTAGACCAACTGAAAATGGTTATCCAGTGTTCGGCAGCTTCATAGACAGCAATTAATTTGTACAAACAGCCATCGGGATAAATAGCTGTGGCATTTCCAACATTTCCATTCGAGTAACAACTATCGGGTATCGATACATTGGCAGTTGTGTAATCAGTCGAGTTCATTTTACCACAACAGGCCAACTGGAAGAAAATAAGAAAGCAGAGATACGATTAATAAGATAATTCGAAAGTCTTTTTCAATTTTCTATTTACAGTATTTTGAATATGAGACATGGCATCGGTGCCATTCATCTGCAATTGCCAGGCCATATCAATATCCTTGCGAGCTTTCGTCTCACCATCGATGAGAGAAATGTAACCGAAATGTAGAATGGCATTACCGGTTATCAACAAAATCAAGAAGAAGGCATACTAGGGAAGAAATACCAATTTACACGATTAAATAAAGTTCAAGTGTATATGCGAGAAAGTTAATACTCACCGACCATGTCAAACAGATATTTTCACGAATTGCACCACAGCAACCAAAGAAGGAAACCAGGAATACGATAGCACCTAATACAATCCAAAAGATGCATAGCATGCGACCTTCATCGGTATAATTGTTTAAAGCCAAACAATTTACAACAATTGTACCAATGCCCAAAAGCTGCAATAGAAAATAATAATACGTTAAATACACTGTGCAACAAATTTAAAATTTTTTGATAATTATCGGGAAATTCTAAAAAAAATATTTTAGAGGGTCTAAAAATAGAAGACATGTGTATGACATATGGAAAATGTACGTCGGGAGGTAACCTAAAAAGGCGTGGCAATATTTCCCATTTCCAAGACATTTGAAAATATTCGGATTAAGATTTCTCGAAATTCTTGCATTTTAGGTGTATGGTACTGATATAAAATTATTGAAAACTAATTTTAAAGGCGTTATAGCAGGTCAAAATATTCTATAAAAATGTTTGCCATAATGTTTTACTATATGTCTCAGAATAGACCAAAACCGATTTTTGAGTAAAAGCGATCATATTCCGAGTTTGTAGTAATTTTTTCCACAAGATTTCGTTATAGAAGGATGCTATGAAGGACAAAAATATACCCCATCATATAATATGTATATCGAATATATAGACATCAATTTAGGATAACAAATACAACAAATATTAGCAATTTTTCCATAGACATTTGCCTACTTTTTTAACTAATTGTATGAAAGTAACATGAAACTTCATTTTGTGCAAAGTTTCAAAGAATAAAATATTCTACGTCAAATTTCACTATGAGACCCAAAACAAACTATATATTTAAATTCAATGTTTTTTTTTATAAGTTTACAGTATAAAATTAACAATATTGGCAACAAATCCTTTGTTCACTTCAGTAATTGTTAATAAAACACCTTGAAGAAATGGGTCAAAATCTTCAATCAGACTGCATCTTAGGAGTATTTCATCAAAGACAAAATTATTCTGCATCGAATTTCACTATTAGTTACAACACAAAAAAAATTGTGTGAACTCGATATATATATATATATATATATATATAAACCACTCAAATTAAACGACTCATATTATTGTATTGTACTGTACAAGTAAGGTTGCCGCTATTGGCAATTATTTTCCAGATGGCATGCCAAGGACTTTAATTCCAATAAGGACATTTTCACGTGCAGACATAAGCGTAATTAGAGATAATTTGTAAACAAATGCCATATTATCCGACTGCTATATCACTTATAATTATAACAAACTCGGATTCAAATTGCATGGACTATTACAACACGTACGGAACTATGAAAGGATATTGATTACCAAAATACTCTATTTATTTTTAATGTCCATGTTATAAATGTATTTTCAGTCACTAATAAACGCGGTCAGTTATTTATTTAAATCACTATTTACCGAAGAATTGTGGTATCGCATATGAGGCTGTGGAACAATTTTCCGTTTGGGTGCAACATAAATTTCTCCGTAACTCCATAACTCCATATATTTGTATTAATTGTATTATATAAAAATCAAATCAGTTTTAAACAATTAACAACAATTAATTAAAATAAATCTTCACTTCCCAACAACAAGTTTCTTCTTTAGAGGCGAATTGTTGCCTTGAATTGTCAGATGAATATTAAATTCATATTTATAATTGCAACGAACTAAATTCCCTGAGATATCAAACAATTCTGATTCGAAATTTATCCATTGAATGGATAAGTTTACATTATCTCTCTAATTGGATAAACATTATAGATACAAAAGTGAACTTTGATCCAACACGAAACTTCTTTCATTTTCACCGACCTCATATTTCACTACAGAACTGCAAAACTTTTTTTTTTTAATTTTTTGTTTGAAAACAAACAAAAATATTTGACCAAGATTTCACCATTTATGACGTAAGTACAAAGTTCTTGAGGATGGTAGCGTTATCGTGGCAAATACAGAATACTGCTGGCCTTATCATTCAACTATTTATGTTTTCGTTTTTGGTCAGATATAAAAATATATAATTTGTATTAAGGTATTTTCGTTCAGACAATGTGAATTTCCAATCAATCAATTTGCTGCTGCTGTATTGGGCAATTGTATATAAAAATAGTTTTATCTTTATTCATTCAATTTAATTAAAATGACACAATTTATGATAAAATATCCAAACTATGTACAATGGCTATGTGCAGTTTATATGGGCTACGTCGACAAATTAAATAAAAATTTAATCAATGTACATTCTACAAAAATATAGTATGTGATAATATGCAAATGCAAGTATACTTCATATGTTTACAGAATCGAATATTCAAGGGTTTAAAACCTGCTCTAAATATTCTCGAATCTGTAGTCAAAATTCTGTAACTGAATTATTGATAATTAACGATAACTGTATTGTTCATTTGCTGATAATTTCGTTAATTTTCTGTCCGACTTTCTGAATCTCCGTCTGTGTCTGTCTGATTGCATCAAACTATCCGCAACTCGTTCTATTGACCCAAGGAATTCTTTAATAATGTATGGTAATCGATTCAGATTTATATATTTAGAGCAAATATGGCAACAAATACACAGCGTTTGCTCAATAGACACAACATTTTACATGGACTATCGATCTGGGACTAGAACAATATGTGAGACACATTACTCTAAATGAGGTAGGTCTGAGCACGACTTGATTGACTCAAAAGTTGCACAAAATCTTACACGAATATTTACAATGCGATATTACTATTAGACGATCTTGCGGATCCGAAATAAATGCAGGTATCCCCAAGGCAGTGTACTTGATCCTATTTTATACGTCTACTATTTACACAGCAGATATGCCAACTTCTACAAATGTAACAATATCGACATACTTGGATGATACAGCACTAGTTGCAACGAATAGTTGTCCACATGCTTGGAAATTGGTTCATGAGATGGACCATTAAACTAAAATCTGAGAAATTCTTTCATATAACTTTTTCCCCGCGAAGAGGAGATTATTCATCTGTCTACATAAACAATGAAATAATTCCTCTGCAAAACACTTTAAAGTACCGGGGAATGATATTTGATCGGCATTAAAAATCAAAACTTGTCCTGAAAATCAAATGTTAATATCATCCAAAGATTCTGATCGAACATGTTGAGACTTATAACAAAGGCATTGTGGTTTGTTAGGACCAGTACAATTTCTAGTGATTTGTAGAAAAAGAAATAAGAAGACTAAGCGGTAGTAAAGAAATTCGACTCTTTATTCATCCAAACCACTTGGCAATTTTTTTAGTAAACAATGTAGATAGCTCTAGAAGATTTAACTATTAATAATATAAAATGCTGTAAACTTAATGTTAAATCAAATTATATACCTTTATTGAGATTACGTAGGTATTAAATCTACATAACTTCTGTCATGAAATATACACATTTTTTATTGAAATCATTTACATACATATATTTTATATGTTATATTTGCTGACGAATATATGTTTTTGTAAGTCTGCCCGATTGATTCATTTCTTAAATTTGATAATGGTATGACTCAATCTCGATTTGTATCACTCCTTAAAATTATTAGTATTTCATGTGATAAGAAAATATGTTGATTGATAGTATTTTGATTACCACCGACAAGTGTAAACATTTTTGATTCCTTTTGACGTCATTAACTACAAACTATTATCTTTTTTCGATCACAATTTTACAGAACAAACTCAGCCTCTCTTGTGAACAAGGTGGTCAGCGTAGTCGTGCTGTTAAATATAAATTGAATCATTACACAAACAAACATATCATATCAATCAACATAGTAGCTTATCAATATTCGGCGTTGCAATATGATAAGTAAATATTGATACAAATGTGCATTAGAATTTTTTTTAATTTGATTTCAGTAATGACTCAACGAATTGTTGATTTAAATTATTGTATTGAAATTACTTGGAGGGATTGGTATTTTCTAAAATACTTATGAAACTTCCAGAGTGTAATTCACAAATGCTTGGAAATTGGCATTGTAGACCTAGCATATCATACACATAAGATATGTAGATCTACAACTTTTTACAATACCACGACTCCAAAATACATGGATGTTTAGTTTATCAGAAGGTTAAAAAAATGACTCCACAAAAGAGTATTGTAATTTGAAATTGATTGGACAAAGGTAATTTATTTTCCTCGAATTAAAATTCGTAATGAGTCAAAAAACAAAAGAAAATTGGTGAACGTGGAATTATCCTAAAATTACGCAATGTACGAAAATCTTTGCTTAACATTGCTAAGACTATTGGTAGAAGTCATTCTTCTATACAATAAGTCATTAAAAACATCCAATCCATTGATTCTATTGTTCTTCTCCTGTTCAGTTTACATAGATGGACTATCAGATCTATGTTAACTGAGCGGGAGAAACGAACTATTTTAGCTTCTGTAGAAGATTTGGTTTAGTCCGCATATAACGGTACGCCTCAAATATTCGGTATTTTCGGAATTGCCTATAATTTGATACTGTTAGTTTTCATTGGGTAGCAAAACCCCCTAAAAAATGGTCCTCATCATTCAATATTATGTAGAGTTAGGACACGTTTTCAATCAAATTGACTATTATTTGGTATGTTAAATTTTCATTAGGTGACACATCTTCATACCAATACTTATCGATATTGGTCAAATATTCGGTGTTTGAGGATTTTTGGAACGTGTTTAGACCGAATTGGCTGTGATTTGGTACGTTGACTTTTTATTGAGGGACACATCTTCTTACCAAAAACTGTCAATATATTTTGGTTCTTATTGGGTGCCAAATCTTCCTTATATGTATTTTAAATGTGCACATCATGGTGGAGGGTATAAGGAGTTTTAATTACACTGTGCGACAAATTTTATTTTATTTATTTATTTATTTTTTTTTTTTTTTTTGATAATTACCGGGAAATTTCAACAGATTATGAAAGAGGGGCTAAACAAAGAAGACACGTGTATCGGCGTTTTGAAAGTTTACGTCGGGAGGTAACCTAAAAAGGCCGGGCAATATTCCCCCTTTTCAAGAATTTTGATAATTATCGAATTATGATTTCTTGAAATCCTTGCATTTTAGGTATATAGTGTCTTCGGCAATATTACTGACAAAATAGCGAGGAATATTTTGGTATGCAACTTTAACCCCCAACCGAGTCATTAAAGGGGTCTTTTCGGTCTCCTTTTCCAGGAGTGATTGAAAACTCGTTCAAAACGGGGTTAAAGCTGCTCAGAATACTCTACAGAAATGTCCGCCATAATGTTTTACTATAAGTCTCAGAATAGACTAAAACTCAAAAATCAGTCTAAACGTCAACAATCTTAAAAAAACAAAAACTCATTTTAGGTTTTATATCGTACTTATTACTAGTTTTTACCCATTTTCCTTACAAGATGTCGAAGGATAGTATAAGGGACAAAAATATTCTCCATCAATTTTTAGCAAAGGTCACTGAACAAGAGAAATCTGTATATATAATGTATATACCGAATATATATTCATACATTTTGAACCAAAAATTCAAAATGTTCTTCTATTTTTTTCCAGTATTTTTTTCGAATAAGTGCATTAAAGTAACATGAAACTTAATTTTAGGTATATAATGTCAATGAATAAAATATTCTACGTCAAAATCCACTTCAAGCCTCAGAACAAACCATATATTTATATTCAATAGTTTCTAAGAAATCTTTTCATCAAAATACAAATTGAACCAGATTTGGTATCATTCTGTACTTTTCGTACGTAAATTCCATGCTATCGCAATCCTACACTGCGACAGTAATCGTAGTTGCAATTTTCAGTATTCCAGTTCTAACCATACCCACATTTAGTACTCTTCGTACCCATAAGTACGAATTTCTAAAACTATCTCAGTCATGCACTCCAATAAAAATCGTATAGTACGTTTAAATTGTACCGGATTTATTAAATCTAGTAGATTTTAAATGTCAATTCCATTACACATATTTCAAATAAATCCTAATAGAGGAGGTGAAGCCGGCAAAAAGTTCAAGGATTCCTGTTCTATCCATTCGCCAACATCCAAATTTAGTACCATTTTTAATTTTTTGTAGACGGAAGTACGATTTCCCAAAACGCCTTCAAATCTAAATTGTACCACATTTAGTACCATTTAGTACACACAATTACCAAATATAGCACCATTTAGTATACATAAGTAGGGGATACTGGGGCACTTCGATACATAGGTTTCGAATATCAAAAGAAATAACTGTTAAAATCTCTACCTAATAAACTTATTTATTTTTTCAGATGTTTTAAGGCACATACTCCACTTCGCGTAGTGTGGACCACCATTTTCGTTTTTTTATATTGTGGGCATAACAGCGGAAAAAAAAATAAAAACTAATTGTTTTCATAATATAGTAGATTTGTTGACTAAATATATTCCAGGTCAAAAATTATATTTATTTGTCAATAAAAATGTTATTGCATTATATTTCAAAAAACTCAAAACTGCGGGTAATGTGGATCAATAAGTTTAAGGTAGGTTGTGGATTGGTTGTGATAAATTTCAATTTATTGAACTCTAGGGTAACAATGAATGCAAAAATATATCGCCCATTTGCGGTATTTTGAAGGTATTTGCTTCATTATCCAACCAAAGCAGCTGTATTTTCGCATATCGAGTTTTCAGATCATCCTCATGAAAATGTCCCACTTTTTTAAAAGTGGTCCTCATTATCCGACATTGAATATTTTTATAAAAATTTTATAAAAATTAAAAAATCACCGAATGTAATTACAGCTAAACGTATTTTTTGTTAAAGAGAACAAGAAAAGCAAATAATTTCTTTATATTCGAGAAAAACAAAGTGTTCGACTTGTTTGCAAAAACGTTCGACTATTGTCCAAAAAAATGTTCAAATCACATCAGAGCTTAAATACATTTTCAACATTGCAATACTTTATTCAAAACCAAGTTTGATGTTTGTTTTCACTAATTAGGAAATCATTTATCAGGGCGGCATTGACATATTTCAAGCATTTTCTTAGATATGGGGGTGGTCCACATTAGATGCATAGTCAACATTACCCGAAGTTACTCTATTATTAAAAAGTAGTTAATTACAATGTGTATTCTTACAAAAATATTTAAAAATTTAATGTTTTTAGAAGATTTATAGAAGAAAATTAAAAAAGCTATAAAATTTACATTCGGGGTAGATTCGGCGTTTTGAAATGGGCACATTCGGCCATATACAGATAGTGCTATATTATTTCTTTAAAATGAGTTTGTCTTTAAAAATAATCTTTTAATATGGTTCGAATTGGCATATATAAGACCAAACGTTCTTGTATTCACGAAAATGCGAAAAAGCTATATCTGATGTGTATGGTCTTGACGCGTTAACGTCCGCCGCTAAAAGTCAAAAATTGAGCCAAATATTCAAACAAAATAAAACCTTTAGAGGATCTGAATTTCAACCAGACTGATAGCGGTGACTATGGTGCCGAATGTGTCCCATGAAATGCCGAAGCTACCCCGAACTTTTTTTACAAAACTGTAAACATTTTTAACTAATACTTATTTATTATATCTTTTTGTTACAAGTTTTAATAATTTAGTTTTAGAGGACCAAAATCAGCCATAAAGTTTTTATATCTGTTGAAAAAGTACTGAAATATAGAGATCTAAAAAAGTGGCGAATGATCCCCTGTCTCCCCTACTATACTCCCATATCTCAATTCTACACTCCAAATGTAACCATTATCCCAAATTTTAAGTTTTCAGCTTTCTCCGTTCACCCAAATCCTTATTGAAACGGAGATTCACCCCTTTATAACTCGGGAACTACTTAAGTCTATGAAAAAAGTGAATAGTTTTGGGTTAATTGATCTGTCGTTGCAAACTGTTCATGATATTGACCTCCAAACTTTATTTTGGTGGAAGCTGTGTCTACTTTAACGTAAAAAATTTGTAAAAACAGGTTGAGGCGAACCAGTTTCTTTATGTTCTCTATCGATTTGTGACTAAGCCACTCATTGCACGGTCTTCGTGTCAAAATAAAACTAGAAGCCAACAAAATTTTAACTGCATCTACCTTTATATGATGCTGACATTTTGAAGCTCGATTTTAAGTGTTTTTTTTAATTGTACTTCTAGCTTTAATACGCAAACAGGAATTTATAAAAATTGATTATAAGATTATTGTAGTCGCGAATCTGCGTAATTTGTTATGTATTTCGTGTATGTAGTATGCACAGCTTCAGAGTAATACTCATCCGAAGGCGCAAATTTTGTGCGATCAAATTTCTAAAAAACCTATTTTTCGGGCCAAATTTTTAGATCTGTCAACTGAATGATATAGGTACCCGCGATCAATAAGGTTTTTTTACGTTTCGGATGATATAAAACCTTCTTCGTGAAAATCCATCTACCAGAACGGCGGGAACTGGCCTTCCAAAAACACGAAATTAGGCAAAAAATGTTTTTGAAAATATCGCGGATTTATTTGCGTTTTCTGTGTATCATTTCCGGTTCAATAAATGACCTCATACAGATTTTGATCTTTTTCGAAAAGAGAACTTTAAAAACGTCAGCCGAAAGAGATATGTACGCAATTTATCTCAAAAATAGATTTTGCTGGCACATCCATGGTTCTTAATGGACCACATTGAAACGGTATAGATCGATGTATTTTTTTAGGGTGCACACCGAAATCGGATGCGCGTTAATGGCATATGGAGTTTTCGAAAATTATTCGCGTTTTACGATTTTTTGGGTACTTCAATGTAACGTGCGGCACATCTTAGCCGTCAAATGAAATTTCGCAAAATATATATGGATTGGAAGATAAACGTCAGTACTTCCTGGAAACCGCATGCGCATCAAATGATTTTGAGAATTACGCGATTTAGACGCAATTTAAAATGTATATTTCATAATATTATTTTATTTTAAGATTTATTCCTATTTATAGAATTCTAAAATGTATCGGAAGAGTCTTGATATAATCCGCAAGGCGTATACTTATACACAAAAAGTGATTATTATATATGTAAAATTTTCGGCGAAATTCGGGTAAAATAGCAGAAAAACCCCAATATTTTTTTCTGAAATTTCTTGTATACAATTAAAAAAAATAAATATGATGACATTATTTTTTCGAACCAAAAACAAATATTTTTCCTCAATATCTTGTTTTGTTGTCGCTGTGATTTAGAAACCGCTTCACGGACTTGTGTGATTTTGATATCATTTGATTCATCATGGTGTTTAGATTATGTAGATATTTTTAAATTAATTTGTAGGTGTGTATGTCATTAATATAATTAAAATATTGATGTAATCTGCTATATTTTTTATTTTTCTCATATTTGGCGAATATGTGCAACTTTATCGTGATTATTATAATACATTCATATTCTTATTTTACGGAGGAAGATATATATCAACGTTTTTGGTCAATATAATAAACGGCGTAATTTTAAGATTTTTTTCTTATGCCCAAAATTAAAACCTCGATAACTTTTGCGCGCATCAACCAAAAATTTGATCGCGAACGGTTTCGGAGTCAGAACATTTTTCTCTATAAGTGTACCAAAAATCATTTATGTGCCACAAAAACAAAAAAGCTGATTTTTTGAAAATGGAATATTAAAAAATTGGCAATATTGCCCATATACAATTAGAACTAAATTTAAACTAAATCTCGAAAGAGAAATTAACACTAGATTGCCGAAGGCGGTCATTTTGACTGGTTTTTGTTAATAAAAAAATTAGTAATGTTTAGTACTTTTCGTACACTTATAGGACGAATTTTCAAAAACCCCTTTGAATATCATTCTCGTTTGCCTAATACCAAGATTAACATATTTATTACATTTTGAACCCTTTTAGTCCAAATTTACAAAAACACAGCCTTATCTCACGCCTACATATTCCATAACGGAATCTACGAAACCAAAATTGCTTGGCTTGCATTTTCACCATTGTCAAAAAAAAACTGTTAAATGTGTCGAATTTTCTCTTTGTTCACTTCAATTAACACCCTGTTACTCACAACTATCAGTACAGCCATCTGCCGAAAAAATAATTCATTTCTTTTTCCCAACCTAATATATATTGTTAGATATAAAAATATAATTCTTGAGTAAAATTCTTAATAATTTCACTTTCATTATTATCAGATCTGCAATATACTACGAACCCCAAAAAAATTATTTCCATTGATATATTAAATTAAATGCCATAAATAGCATTTATCGAAGCACTTTCATCTTAATACAAATAGCGACCTGATTCAAATTTAACTACACCATCATTTTGAAAGAGTCATAACCACTCATCAGTATTAAAATGTACACATATAACATACGGCATTGGCGTCAAATAAGGATGTTACCGCAACTTACCGCACATAGGGTATTGAATAAAAATACGGAATATTTTATTGTCACTGTAGCACAACCCATTTTCCTAAATTGCTGACCACTTCCACTCAATGTATCTTTATTAAACGCTTATAGTCGACTAATTGACAGCAACCTCTTTCGATAGCTTTAAACTGTTGATTTTCTCGCTTTTTTGTTTTGTTATTCCGTTTAGAATTATTCTATTAAACTGTTAAACTGTATTTATAACGTTATGTACCCTGCGATAACGTATCTTCGATAGGCAAAAACTAATCATATCTTCGGCATATTTAGATATTCACCACAACCCTAGCAGAAGGCTCCAACTTGTCCAGAATTGGGATGGATAATAATCAACTTACCGCGCCAACTATACTGGAGAGCGTAACCGCGTATTTGACTGTCGCCAACTCACAGCCCATATCGTTGGTAAATGCTTTCTCTTCTACTCTTTACGGTTATTGTCACCGACAAACTGATGTGGAAATTAGAATGGAGTTGCGGAATATTTGCTAGCGTTTTTATCAGCTTTATTTTGGCCATAGAATAGAAAACCCAATTGACTGATAACGAGCGGCGGTACCTCATTTTATTTGGCAATAATTTGGAATCGACAACTGGCGATGCATTTTTATGGGCAGTTCCTTTGTTTAAATCTCCACTTATGTTCCCCTCGCACAACAGAGGCGTAAAGAGTTCTGAAAATATATATGGTTGAATGTATGACATTCAAAATAAAATAGTCTATCTAATATTTGGTTCTAATAATGATTTTAAAAATAAAAACATATGATGTGATAAATACTAAATATGATGTGATAAATATAAATTAAGAATTTAAATGAAGGAAAAACCGAAAAAGAACTCGGTGGCGGGCGAGAAAAATCTGATGCCAAAAATTCCAACAGTATTAGGATTATCAACTTCGCATAAATCGCTTATTTTCGGCCAGAAACCAAATTAAAAACCAACAAAATGGTTAAAAAGTCGGTCCGGTCCGACTTCCCTTCACCCTTCACCACTTAGGGTATATACAATAGACATAACATCTTTGGAGGACATTCCATGTAGGACGAAATTAAATATGTAATCTATTGAAATCATTCTGAATTCCTAGCAAAATGTCATGCAAAATCTTGCAAACTACGTTTACTATTTGGTGCACAATTATCATGAACCCAAACAAAAATATATTGGGAGTATATCTTTGATGCGCCATTTACTTAAATTCGGATGAAGAAATGTTAAAATGTTTTTAATATGGGCCCATGTTTCAAAAAAGCTTCATGAAAAGTCCCCCTTTTTAGTGGTCCAAATTGCAAACAAAGTACAGGTCGCATTTCTGATCCGAATGAGGCGATATAGTTTCGTCCGATCGAGTTAGATTTATATATAGTTCCCATATATATTATCGTCCGATGTTATGAAAATGGTGCACCAAAGTCCCTATATATCCTTTAAATTACACGAAATTTGGCAAAGCGTACTGAATTAAGTCTAGAATGATCTGTGTTAAGTTTCGTGAAAATCGGTTCAGATTTAGATATAGCTTCCATATATATTTTCGTCCGATTCAATGTAAATGGTGCGCCAAAGTCCTTAAATATCGTTCGATTTGCACGAAATTTGGCATACTCTACTGAATTGACTCTATAATGATGTGTGCTAAGTTTCGTGAAAATCGGTTCAGATATAGATATAGCTCCCATATATATTTTCATCCGATTTTATGTAAATGATGCACCAAAGTCCTTATATATCTTTTGATTTCCTCGAAATTTGGCATAGGGTACTGAATTAGGTCCAGATGATGTATGAGTTTTGTGAAAATCGGATCAGATTTATATATAGCTTCCATATATATTTTCGTCCGATTTAAGGAAAATGGGGCACCAAAGTCCATATATATTTTCCGTTATGCATAGCGTACGGAATTACTGATGTGTGCTAAGTTGCGTGAAAATCGGTTCAGATTTAGATATAGCTCCCATATATTCTTGTCCCATTTAATGTAAATTGTGCACTAAAGACACAAAGTTTGGCCGACTGGCACACAATTTTATAAAATGTACTGAAGTTGCTATAACCTTTCGTGTGTCAAGTTTTCTTGAAATCGGTTCAGCTCTTATATCTTGGACGATAGTACGTCCAAGTTTAAGCAAATGGTGCATTTAAGACCCATAGTTAGGCCGATTGACACAACGTACTGAAATTAATACGAGTGTAAATTAATCTCTGGTAAGTTTCCTTGAAATCGGTTCATATTTAGATATAGCATAGCTTCCACATATAATTTCTACCTATTCATGTTTATTGTACTCCAAATAATACATACATTTTAAACAGTGAAGCTTACCAAAGCGTGTGTAAAGTTTGCTTTAAATCTATTTACAAAATTTAGAATAGGTTAGAGAATGGCATGTGTTGGGATTCATGTTAGTCGGTGTACTTATAGATAAAGATCACATATTTAAGTTCGTTCAATTTCATGTCAATGTTCCTCCGAAAAGGCGACATTTGTTGGGATACATATGTAGAATATACCCAAAGTGGTGAAGGGTATCATATAGTCGGCCCAGTCCGACTTTACTACTGTATGTATGTTTGGTAAAATATTATGATGTGCAATCAATGAACCAAATCGTATCCCCCCTTTGTGCGGTAGGCATATTATAAAATTAATTTTCAGGAATACTTTGACCACATTGTGGGAGTGCACTATAGGTAATTTGGACTGTTTTTAGGCAAAAAGTAATTTTTTCAATTTTGGAAAATAATATATTTTTTGGTGGCAATAAAAAGAAAACATATCAAAATTTATGATTCTGTATGATTTTTTGCGTAAATGTGTCTTTAAAGCGGTGGAAATCGTTGCCAAACTCCACACTTTGAAAATAAAATTAAAGAAATAAAAATTTTTAAAAATTAAGGCTTATTTTAAAACGTTTGAAACCGCTTAATACAAATCATAAACATAAAAATTAAACATGGAGAGAATTGGCGGTGGTGTGTGCTGTTTATTAAATATATAATATTTGTTAATACGTTTGTGTAGCGATTCAAAGTTGACATAGTTGACTATAATAAAATAAATGTGTTTATTTTTTACACATAAGTCATTTTAGATAGACTTTTACTAAAATGTTTAAATTTGTCTGATCTTTTGACAACTGTAATATATAAATGAAAGCTTCCTAAATCGAGTCCAATACGTCTCAAATTGCGATTTTTTGCGTTTTTCAAGATATATCCGTTTTTTGTAGAGAACTTCAGAATAAAAAACAATACAATTTTCGATATTTGGTTCGATGAAAGAAATAAAAGCAAATAAACATATTGTTATTTACAACGTCCCCGCACGTAAACGTGGCAATAACAGCGAAAATGCGTCAACTTAAGAAAGGAAATTAGGTAATTTTGCATGCATTTGTCAAAATGGACCAAATGTCATAGGAAGATAGAACTTTTCCGCGAAAAAAAACGAATGTACTCGAATTTTGATTACAAAATAAATAACAAGACTCGTAAACCGCAAATAGGTTGTTGAAGTAAAGATTATGAGAAAAAATCTTAAAAGTGCAAAAGAGGAAATGGTGGGCTTGGGTTTCCCTTAGAATATAAACCACCAAAAATTGATTTTTTCAGCATTGATTAAAAATAAAAAAATACATACGAAAAAATGTTGTTCAGTATAACCAGGGTTTACTATAATCGTGTTCGACTGTAGTAAACTTGGTTTGATCTCACTTTTACATATTAATAACATCAAAGAGTAAAAATGGGTACTGAATTAATTACTATTAATGCATTCTGCAAAAACATACAACATTGTAATAATTATTTCTTTAAAAATCTAATCGCGGGGTCGAAATTTGTTTAACTTACTAACCTAATAGTTTTCAACCGTTTGTTGTGTTTAAGAAAACTAATGAAAATATCTGAAAAAGAATTAGCTTTGTTCGTTATATGTGTAGTTGCTTATAACCGTTGTTCGTTATATCCGGTTTCTACTGTGGAAATCTGCGTTTTATCTTTCTTGTACATATAAATCATTTAAAAAGTCAAAAAATCGTTTAACACCGCTGTTATTAATTTTTTCCTCAAAACAGGGCAAATTACCTATAGTGGAGTGGTACCAAAAGGTGTGGACCGACCTTTGAACTTGATTTAAGTGTTGAAGAAAAATTACGATGTGCAAAGTTGGTCAGCCAGACGGACTGACAATTGTAAATCGACTTCAAATTGTCTTGAACGGATTTAATCCATAAAAACATTGGGTTTAAATCCTATATCTCTCTAAGGCACATTTTTTCATAGATTTAAGACTGAGGGTAAAACAGCGAAAACATTTCCTGGTCCAGAAGTTTTAAGACATATTTTTCATATTATTCTTTATTCTTGTAGCGAACTACGGATATATCGAACATTTTTATAACGAACAATTTATTTATTTTTAGGTTTTCGTTTATTTTAATTTGGTTATAACGAACTTTACTGCGTAAGTTAATTAATACGTTAACGCTAGCAATTTTTACATAAAAAATATTGCCAAAAACGACATAAAATCTACCAGTTTTTCTACTGAATATTTTTGTTTGCTAAGCCGCTATTTGCCTTACTTTGGATAAAACGAACTTCTTCTATAACGAACTCATTTGCTTGTTCCTTACTTGTTCGTTATAACCGTACTTTCCTGTATTTGTATTTGGTAAAACAACCATAAAACAGTACCACCCAATTTAATGCATTTTAGAGGTTTTTGGGCACATTTTCAATTTAAATTTTTTCTTTTAGCTTCCGTAAAGCGGTTTTAAAGATCTCCTCACGAGTTAGGGATAACAATTTCTAAGTTCAACAGCTGTTTATATATGTATATTTCTTATTTTATTAAATCCAATTGATTTTTTAAATTATTTTATGCAAAAATGTACATTCTGGGTATGATTGATTTCCTTTAATCAATCAATGTTTTCGCATTTTCTGTACCTATTAAATTGATCGTCAGTGTTATTTTTGCAACAAAGAAATACCATTTCTTTACTAGGTATTTAAGGTCTGTCATTATGTATACTTCCATTTATCGAATAAATAAAAAACAATAACAAGACATTGTGCTGCTGACATTGTGGACGGAGCAACAATTCCTTATCTGACAACTGATAACAAACAGAACTTATAATCCACATTTCTACACACATTAGTCTATGTCCGGACACAAGTAAATGAGTTAGAACACAACAGTTGATTAAATTCAGTTCTCAATACTCAATCGAAAAGTGCGGATCCGTCCCGGTTGTAAAAATAAGAAAACGAACAAATACCGATTTGTATTTTCTTTATTTTGTTCATCTCTCTGCCACCGAACACAATAAAAAATGGGTTGTGGCGAATCAACATTAAAGTTTACTTTATTTGTATTGAATATTTTATGTTTTGTGAGTGTTTAATTGCTTTTTTATTGCTAACAGAAATTATGTAAGAAAGTGTAACAAAAGGTGTAAAGAAGTGAAATGAAAAAGTAAACACACAATAAACAGAAAATTAATATATATTGATAAATAAATAAATATTGAAAATAATAAAGCTTATTGGGAGCTATTGATATTTATGAAAACTATGATTGAACATTCTTATCTAATGAGCTTTTCACTAAAATATAAAATAATAATTACGCGGTGATATTTATTAAAATCACAAAATGTGAAAATAAAGCAAGTGAATGAAACTCATAAAAAATAATGGCACAATATTTATTAATATGTGATTGAAAAAAATCTGACGTTGAAGATACCCTAACCAAACATTTACCAAAAAGTGTATCGATGTAGAATATCTTCGAAATTGGTTGGATAAAAAATAAGCGCTCTATAAATCAGAAATCAATCTCTCATACATATAGTCTAAATCGAGGGAAACTTCTTTGTCTAAACTTTGAGCGTCGAAATATTTATACCAAAATATGATCATGTCCAAATATGGGTATCTACTATTTCCAACATAAATAATAATGTTGCACATAATTTGTTACTCAAACTTAACAAGTAAAACCGTAAGGAAAGTAGTAAAGTCGGACGGGTTCGACATATTAATAATCGTCGCATTTTTGAAGGACCATTGACATTGACCAACCACATGTCATTCTGCAAGCTATGCTAAATTTCATTCATTTACAATGGAACAAAATAATCGATTTGAAACAAACTTGACACACGCTATTTGGTTTGTGGCAGAACAGCACACTGTGCAAAATTTCGTGTAAATCTTACAAACGAGATAAAAACCCATATTGGTGCACAATATATGGGTTTTTATCTTAATCCGCTGAAACTATTTCAACAAAATTTGACAATTCACTGACTTTAGTGCGTTCTGCAATATTTTGTGTCAATCGGCCAATTGGTTCAACATTTGCTTAAAGTCGGACTATAATATATATGGGAGCTATATCTAGATTTGAACTGATTTCAACAAAACAAGACGCACGTTTGACTATACTAATATCGGTACGTTTTGGAAAATGTTTCTGCCAATCGGCAAAATTATGGGTCTTTGGTACACCATTTACTTAAAATCGCGCGAAAATATATATCAGAGCTATATTCCCCGTAGGGTTCGTCCTTGGGCTCAATAAGTGGGCTGTGCCAAATTCTGTACTTTGCTCACAAGAATCCTCAAAAAACCAAAAATTTAAGGAGACGCCTACCATTGTTGAAGAAGATGAAAAAATTGACAAAATATTGTTATTCTTTTTAATTAAAGAAGAGTCCTTCTTTTCGACGGCCAAAATGCCTAAAAACATGTTGGAAAATAGTGAAGACCTTCACCGATTGATTTTTTTATGGTTCTTACGATAGCTAAGTAGTTCCAGAATAAAGCATACAAATTTGAAACCCATTGGATTAAGAGAAAAATGCGTATAAAGTTTGCCGTCACTTGATGCTGCCACAATAAATGGGCTATATCTTCAATGATGCATTTTTGAGACATTTGAAGGCTCATTTTATATAAAAAACGATTTTTTAAATCCAATTACATTGGAGAACAAGTCGGTACGATTAATGCTATGTATTCCTAAAACGGCTTCTAACTCCAGTTTCAAAAAGGCTACGACCTGTACAGGTCCTGTACAGGAGTTAGATGAGCAGGTTTGGCTGGCCAGTTGAAGGACAGATATTATGCCATGAATTCGTGCCCAATACAAATTGGGACGGATACAGCATCCAGAACTCAATTGTTTCAACACCACTCTAGTTTGTCTCGATAGCTGCTGCTATCGGTGGTGGTTTTTCTCCGAGGATTGTAGTCATTCTAGTATTCTCGAATTGCTTGTAAATAAAATTCAATCTGCTTGATAAGCCTGTCGATCTAGAGGCTCTCTTTTGTACATCTACACCTTTCTCTCCAGGTCATGAATATCCTTCCTGACATACCTGAGTGGAGAATTTCTATACATAAAGTGAAGGTTCAGATTGCTGTTTTTTGTGTTTTGAATATCTGCTTGCTCATTTTAGTCGAAAGATTTGCTGCTAAATCAGAACCGAATTTCATCCAGATAGTTGTAAAATTCATCCCAAAAAATACTAGGAAAAAACCTGGGTACCATTACATTGAGCATGGTTAGTTAATTCTGGTCATGGTATTGTGGTGCATAGGTCGAATATGAACAAACCCGTTCACGAAAGATATAAGAATAATGATATGGCATGACAACAAAATATTTTGTCTAAAAAAAAATAATAATATCTTAAAGAACAGTGGCGGTGTCTGACAAAGTTGCTATAAATAATAATTATATGATAAACGGTGGTATTAATATATTTATATTTTGATAAAACAAAGTAAATATCTGATAAACAAAATGGAAATTATGTCAGCACAAGGTAATTAGTATTTACACTTCACTTTTTTCTTTTGGCAATGAAACTTTAAAAGCTTTCTATTGTGATCAATACAGTCAAGAACAATCGTTTATGTGCATGATTATTAATGTTTAATTCTAAATGTAAAACTTATAAAATTTTTGGTGGTTGAGACGAGAATTAAACATACATATGTCGTCCATCGATTGGTTCGCAAGGTTGATTAGCTATATATATATAGTTCCCCACTCCATGAGGAACTACATTGTACCGTCTGGACTTAAACTGTAATAAAAAATTGGCGGGATTAAAATATAGGGGACGGTTATTTTAAACCTCTACAAACCTTAGAGTACTGAAATTTAGAGGACAAAGTTATATGAGGCTATAACTTAGGGGGGCACAATATTGATTATCACTGGTAGGAAATACCGAAAATCTGGAGGTAACATTATATAGCGGCTATGACTAAATATGGACCGATATATTCGATATTTTCAAATCTGATCTTTTAGTTTTATATCACCATTGTCGATATTTTTGGTAACTAATATAGCTCATCTTCGGACCTAGTCTTATACTTTTACATCTCGATATCCTCTGAAGGTAGTACGATTACAACAGATATGTAAACAGTTGGAAATGGCAAAATTGTCATAGAATTCTAAGCATTGTATTAACTGACAATTTCGAGTACAGAACATTGCGCTCAAAAACCCCAACATACTGAAAATGTTGGGTTGCCGTTATATAGGGGCTACCCATAAAATTGGATCAATGTTGATAGTTGTTGTCGAAAAGATTTGGTACCCATTTAAAACTCAGCATACCAATTTACAACCAATTCGATCAACATATTTGTCCAAAATCCTCCAGATCCAAATATTTGAGGGGGTGTTGTTATATAGTAGTAATATATATATATATATATATATATATCTATCACTCTCAGAAAAAAATCCTTCGAGTGTTGTATTAAATATTATTGGGATTTGTTTAACATCCTCTTAACAATTAATTATTTCACTCAAATCCTCATTAATAATTGTAAATGATCTCTTTCGAATTTTGCAAATTGTTTTCAGATACTTGGCGTCTTAACATTATCAGCATGCGTTTTTGCCCTAATCGAATTTGAATTCAGTGAAGCAGTTAAAATACCCTGCATCGTGAGCAGTGTCTTGAGTTGCATTTTATTCCTAAATAGCATTTTGGGTTGCTGTGGCGCCCAAAACAAATCGGTGCGATTAACATGGGCTGTAAGTATAACTTCTCATAAATAATGCGGATAATATCTATTAATTTATGAATTTTGAAATTTGCAGTATTCCGTAATTATGTTGCTGCTGATGGTAACACAAATCGCTGTGATATTTATTCAACCCATTAATTTCAATAATGTGTCCACCGAAGTAATTGAAAAGGCATGGAATGTAACGGATATCCAAAAGGACTATTTGATGACATCGTATGAAATAAAGGTGGGTCAAATCTTATAAATTTCAAAAATCTACTCTTGTATCTAAATTGTATATGAGTCCAAATCTTAATAGATTTAAAATGTCTTACCCGAAGTATGTCTTCGACTATCATTCTATACACATTTTTAAGAAAGAAATAATTTCTAAAAATATTCACCACTATATCGTAAATAGTGTATGTAGTTATACAACAATAAATTTTTTCAACTACAATATGTCTTACCATTTCTCTCTATAATTTTTTTTCTAAAAACTCATTGTAGTACGAATGTTGCGGAAAATTTGGACCAACCGATTATTCAGAGCTGAATGTTACGATACCCCTCAGTTGTTACAGAAATCACAATAATCGGATCGAAACAAATCTCTTCGAAAGCGGTTGTATTGACAAACTCAATGCTATGTTTACATCGAATCAACGTATTGAAGAAATCAGTGATTGGACTTTGGCTGGTCTAGAGGTAAGTTAATTTATAGAATAACATACCGATTTTATTTAAATACATTATATTTTCGTTTATAGGGAATATCTTCACTGATTGGTGGAATGCTGGCAATCACGTTACAAAATATCGAAAGAAGAAAATTTTACCACTGAGTAGTTAGTACAAATATGTGTGTGTTAAATTTAGTCACTAACATGTAATTTAATTTATTTTCAAAATACATTCAATGATATTTAGAGCAATGCAATTCAAATAATAAAAAACAACAACAGGTACATAAAAATATTGTATATATTAAATATTCATTTAGAATTGTGTAAACTTTGTACTGAGCAATAAAACAGTATTATAACTACGATTTAATGTATACAATTTATTCGAAAGTTTTAAGCCGTGTGTATCCATTCAATCATTTAATTAATATATCTCCCACGGCCCAGAAATTGTTTTTCCATGAGAAATAAATTCCGAACTTGAGTGCCTAGAATATGCCAAAAAAATTAATACTTTTAATCAGGGACCGAAAATAACAGTTATTTTTTAAAATGCGAAACTGTTAAAAATGATTGTTATTTTTGCCGTTGACACTTTTAGGGATTTTTATTTTTTTCCGTCAAAAATAAAAATCATTGCAGGAGTTTTATTGTTTCCGTCAGAAAATAAAACTCTTTTTACGTAAATAAGATTATACAACTTGTACTCAGTTTTAAAATTACAATTTAATTGATCAAGATCAAAGGTAAAAAATATTTGTTATAAAATTTTAAAAATAGTTTAATGTATAAAATTAAGAATATTAATTAAAGAATCCCTGACTATTAGGTCAATGGTAATATAACTGGTACCAAACTCTATATTTTTGACGGGGAAAATTCTCAATAGAGTTTTATTTTTGACGGAAACAATAAAATTCTCTAAAAGAGTTTTATTTAAATAATAAGCTAATAAAAATCCGTTAAAGAATTTTATTTTTGACATTTTTCCGTCAACAATCATTTTTAACAGTTAAAAATCAACGTTTATTTATTCCGTAAAAAATAAATAATTAAAATGGATTGTTTTATTTATGGCACAAAATAACTGTTACTTTTTAACTAATTTAATATTACTTATAACCGTTACGGTCCCTGCTCTTAATTATTCGTAATTTATTATCATTGGTTAGTTATATATGAGCGCCTAAAGGCATGCAATAGAAAAATAGCTATGGATATGCTTTACTATTCGCCACAAGATGGCGCTTTATACAAATAGAATTTATGCAAGCCATTCACAATAATGGGGAAAATTACAATTATTGTTATTATATTCACCACCAATATAAGAAACGGATTACTCTATTCAAACAATAGCTTTTATCATAATAATGTGTATTATCTTCATTTAGTTGCGAAATCGAGCTCAATTTACCTCGATTTACCATACAAAATTAAATACACTTAATATCTAAATTTGATCAAAATCCTATGCTAAACCGACAACTCTTTCGACCTTAAGTAAGCTTTAAAATCAATTAATATTTAAATTAACTCCCTAAGAGTATGTTTATATTGTACTGGATTTAATAAATTCAGTCATTTTATAAGTACAGTACAGGTCTAAATTATCAATTCCATAGTATAAATATGAAATAAATCCTCATAGAGTAGGTTATCCCGGGATAAAATAGTTATAGCGTAAATGCCGTTTAACAAACATATATCAGCTGCTGAAAAATGCAATCTTTTTAATTTATGGAAGGCAAATTTAGGAAAATATTACGTTATACATGTCCGTCCGCATGTCTATATATTTTTATTCAACATAACACAACGCGACCATTTTGTTTAATCCTTAAGTTCCCTTTGTCTTTGATAGTTCCGTGTAATTGTTAGTCCATTCATCCCATGGGATTTGATATAATTTTCTGTCCCCGTCTTTGATATATACCTGAGACTGAATACTGCATCTGTGTTCGCATAAATTCCAATATGCGATAGATTAATGATTTATTTTTGGATTAATTTCATTTGCAAAGTAGTTATGGGATGTAAGTATAATCGTCTTTTCAATATCATATTCCACGAAGATATCTATTGCTATATTTATGGAATAAGAGAAATAATTTTCAATCAATTTTGAAAACGAAGTTATGATCGCATGAGATGTTGCATACTGCATAGCCGGTGGAGGTAGTGCCGACTGAGGAATCTGTTGCCCAGATTGAAGAGCCTGGCTGGTTATTTTTGGCGATTCCAAGATTTGCAATAAAATTCTTCGATTTTGATGAAGTCATTGATTGATCTGGTTTTAGCAGTGGGAGTTGAAGTGAACCTTCCATAAGTGGATTTATGCAATATTTTGAATTTTATTAGTTCCTTCGTTGTTCTGGTGGTAAGCAAAGAGCTATATATATATACATATATGATATATACTGGAGTGGGCGGGGATTTACTCTGTTTTTGACTGTGGTTATAATTTTCTAGAGCATATAACCAGACATCACAATCTCATATTAGTCTCTGAGGGTTAGACTGCTTTTGATGTTCCTCCCTAGAAACTGGATCATATTTACGTCCTTCACTCCTTTAGCCACATACATTATGGCGGTTTTCACTAGTTTTGTTTGAGATTTAGTTTTTGTTGTAGATTGAAATTAGCGACATCAAAGCCTTTTTTAAAGGATAATAGAATGAAGTCTTCAGCAAATTGGAATGTGAAACTATTCTCGTCAGCAATTCCATGAGGTCCTAATATGTATATTTGTTAAACAGTGTGGGGCTTAAACAACTTCGTTGAGGGAGCCCATTATATATAGCATTTCCACATTAAATGAAACCTTTTACAAATTAAATGAACCCTTTTCCAAATTAAATTCTGTACTTTGCTCACAAGAATCCTCAAAAAACCAAAAATTTAAGGAGACGCCTACCATTGTTGAAGAAGATGAAAAAATTGACAAAATATTGTTATTCTTTTTAATTAAAGAAGAGTCCTTCTTTTCGACGGCCAAAATGCCTAAAAACATGTTGGAAAATAGTGAAGACCTTCACCGATTGATTTTTTTATGGTTCTTACGATAGCTAAGTAGTTCCAGAATAAAGCATACAAATTTGAAACCCATTGGATTAAGAGAAAAATGCGTATAAAGTTTGCCGTCACTTGATGCTGCCACAATAAATGGGCTATATCTTCAATGATGCATTTTTGAGACATTTGAAGGCTCATTTTATATAAAAAACGATTTTTTAAATCCAATTACATTGGAGAACAAGTCGGTACGATTAATGCTATGTATTCCTAAAACGGCTTCTAACTCCAGTTTCAAAAAGGCTACGACCTGTACAGGTCCTGTACAGGAGTTAGATGAGCAGGTTTGGCTGGCCAGTTGAAGGACAGATATTATGCCATGAATTCGTGCCCAATACAAATTGGGACGGATACAGCATCCAGAACTCAATTGTTTCAACACCACTCTAGTTTGTCTCGATAGCTGCTGCTATCGGTGGTGGTTTTTCTCCGAGGATTGTAGTCATTCTAGTATTCTCGAATTGCTTGTAAATAAAATTCAATCTGCTTGATAAGCCTGTCGATCTAGAGGCTCTCTTTTGTACATCTACACCTTTCTCTCCAGGTCATGAATATCCTTCCTGACATACCTGAGTGGAGAATTTCTATACATAAAGTGAAGGTTCAGATTGCTGTTTTTTGTGTTTTGAATATCTGCTTGCTCATTTTAGTCGAAAGATTTGCTGCTAAATCAGAACCGAATTTCATCCAGATAGTTGTAAAATTCATCCCAAAAAATACTAGGAAAAAACCTGGGTACCATTACATTGAGCATGGTTAGTTAATTCTGGTCATGGTATTGTGGTGCATAGGTCGAATATGAACAAACCCGTTCACGAAAGATATAAGAATAATGATATGGCATGACAACAAAATATTTTGTCTAAAAAAAAATAATAATATCTTAAAGAACAGTGGCGGTGTCTGACAAAGTTGCTATAAATAATAATTATATGATAAACGGTGGTATTAATATATTTATATTTTGATAAAACAAAGTAAATATCTGATAAACAAAATGGAAATTATGTCAGCACAAGGTAATTAGTATTTACACTTCACTTTTTTCTTTTGGCAATGAAACTTTAAAAGCTTTCTATTGTGATCAATACAGTCAAGAACAATCGTTTATGTGCATGATTATTAATGTTTAATTCTAAATGTAAAACTTATAAAATTTTTGGTGGTTGAGACGAGAATTAAACATACATATGTCGTCCATCGATTGGTTCGCAAGGTTGATTAGCTATATATATATAGTTCCCCACTCCATGAGGAACTACATTGTACCGTCTGGACTTAAACTGTAATAAAAAATTGGCGGGATTAAAATATAGGGGACGGTTATTTTAAACCTCTACAAACCTTAGAGTACTGAAATTTAGAGGACAAAGTTATATGAGGCTATAACTTAGGGGGGCACAATATTGATTATCACTGGTAGGAAATACCGAAAATCTGGAGGTAACATTATATAGCGGCTATGACTAAATATGGACCGATATATTCGATATTTTCAAATCTGATCTTTTAGTTTTATATCACCATTGTCGATATTTTTGGTAACTAATATAGCTCATCTTCGGACCTAGTCTTATACTTTTACATCTCGATATCCTCTGAAGGTAGTACGATTACAACAGATATGTAAACAGTTGGAAATGGCAAAATTGTCATAGAATTCTAAGCATTGTATTAACTGACAATTTCGAGTACAGAACATTGCGCTCAAAAACCCCAACATACTGAAAATGTTGGGTTGCCGTTATATAGGGGCTACCCATAAAATTGGATCAATGTTGATAGTTGTTGTCGAAAAGATTTGGTACCCATTTAAAACTCAGCATACCAATTTACAACCAATTCGATCAACATATTTGTCCAAAATCCTCCAGATCCAAATATTTGAGGGGGTGTTGTTATATAGTAGTAATATATATATATATATATATCTATCACTCTCAGAAAAAAATCCTTCGAGTGTTGTATTAAATATTATTGGGATTTGTTTAACATCCTCTTAACAATTAATTATTTCACTCAAATCCTCATTAATAATTGTAAATGATCTCTTTCGAATTTTGCAAATTGTTTTCAGATACTTGGCGTCTTAACATTATCAGCATGCGTTTTTGCCCTAATCGAATTTGAATTCAGTGAAGCAGTTAAAATACCCTGCATCGTGAGCAGTGTCTTGAGTTGCATTTTATTCCTAAATAGCATTTTGGGTTGCTGTGGCGCCCAAAACAAATCGGTGCGATTAACATGGGCTGTAAGTATAACTTCTCATAAATAATGCGGATAATATCTATTAATTTATGAATTTTGAAATTTGCAGTATTCCGTAATTATGTTGCTGCTGATGGTAACACAAATCGCTGTGATATTTATTCAACCCATTAATTTCAATAATGTGTCCACCGAAGTAATTGAAAAGGCATGGAATGTAACGGATATCCAAAAGGACTATTTGATGACATCGTATGAAATAAAGGTGGGTCAAATCTTATAAATTTCAAAAATCTACTCTTGTATCTAAATTGTATATGAGTCCAAATCTTAATAGATTTAAAATGTCTTACCCGAAGTATGTCTTCGACTATCATTCTATACACATTTTTAAGAAAGAAATAATTTCTAAAAATATTCACCACTATATCGTAAATAGTGTATGTAGTTATACAACAATAAATTTTTTCAACTACAATATGTCTTACCATTTCTCTCTATAATTTTTTTTCTAAAAACTCATTGTAGTACGAATGTTGCGGAAAATTTGGACCAACCGATTATTCAGAGCTGAATGTTACGATACCCCTCAGTTGTTACAGAAATCACAATAATCGGATCGAAACAAATCTCTTCGAAAGCGGTTGTATTGACAAACTCAATGCTATGTTTACATCGAATCAACGTATTGAAGAAATCAGTGATTGGACTTTGGCTGGTCTAGAGGTAAGTTAATTTATAGAATAACATACCGATTTTATTTAAATACATTATATTTTCGTTTATAGGGAATATCTTCACTGATTGGTGGAATGCTGGCAATCACGTTACAAAATATCGAAAGAAGAAAATTTTACCACTGAGTAGTTAGTACAAATATGTGTGTGTTAAATTTAGTCACTAACATGTAATTTAATTTATTTTCAAAATACATTCAATGATATTTAGAGCAATGCAATTCAAATAATAAAAAACAACAACAGGTACATAAAAATATTGTATATATTAAATATTCATTTAGAATTGTGTAAACTTTGTACTGAGCAATAAAACAGTATTATAACTACGATTTAATGTATACAATTTATTCGAAAGTTTTAAGCCGTGTGTATCCATTCAATCATTTAATTAATATATCTCCCACGGCCCAGAAATTGTTTTTCCATGAGAAATAAATTCCGAACTTGAGTGCCTAGAATATGCCAAAAAAATTAATACTTTTAATCAGGGACCGAAAATAACAGTTATTTTTTAAAATGCGAAACTGTTAAAAATGATTGTTATTTTTGCCGTTGACACTTTTAGGGATTTTTATTTTTTTCCGTCAAAAATAAAAATCATTGCAGGAGTTTTATTGTTTCCGTCAGAAAATAAAACTCTTTTTACGTAAATAAGATTATACAACTTGTACTCAGTTTTAAAATTACAATTTAATTGATCAAGATCAAAGGTAAAAAATATTTGTTATAAAATTTTAAAAATAGTTTAATGTATAAAATTAAGAATATTAATTAAAGAATCCCTGACTATTAGGTCAATGGTAATATAACTGGTACCAAACTCTATATTTTTGACGGGGAAAATTCTCAATAGAGTTTTATTTTTGACGGAAACAATAAAATTCTCTAAAAGAGTTTTATTTAAATAATAAGCTAATAAAAATCCGTTAAAGAATTTTATTTTTGACATTTTTCCGTCAACAATCATTTTTAACAGTTAAAAATCAACGTTTATTTATTCCGTAAAAAATAAATAATTAAAATGGATTGTTTTATTTATGGCACAAAATAACTGTTACTTTTTAACTAATTTAATATTACTTATAACCGTTACGGTCCCTGCTCTTAATTATTCGTAATTTATTATCATTGGTTAGTTATATATGAGCGCCTAAAGGCATGCAATAGAAAAATAGCTATGGATATGCTTTACTATTCGCCACAAGATGGCGCTTTATACAAATAGAATTTATGCAAGCCATTCACAATAATGGGGAAAATTACAATTATTGTTATTATATTCACCACCAATATAAGAAGCGGATTACTCTATTCAAACAATAGCTTTTATCATAATAATGTGTATTATTTTCATTTAGTTGCAAAATCGAACTCAATTCGCCACGATTTACCATACAAAGTTAAATACACTTAATATCTCAATTTGATCAAAATCCTATGCTAAACCGACAACTCTTTCGACCTTAAGTAAGCTTTAAAATCAATTAATATTTAAATTAACTCCCTAAGAGTATGTTTATATTGTACTGGATTTAATAAATTCAGTCATTTTATAAGTACAGTACAGGCCTAAATTATCAATTCCATAGTATAAATATGAAATAAATCCTCATAGAGTAGGTTATCCCGGGATAAAATAGTTATAGAGTAAATGCCGTTTAACAAACATATATATCAGCTGCTGAAAAATACAATCTTTTTAATTTGTGGAAGGCAAATTTAGGAAAATATTACGTTATACATGTCCGTCCGCATGTCTATATATTTTTATTCAACATAACACAACGCGACCATTGCAATTGTTAGTCCATTCATCCCATAGGATTTGATATATTTTTCTGTCCCCGTCTTTGATATATACCTGAGACTGAATACTGCATCTGTGTTCGCATAAATTCCAATATGCGATAGATTAATGATTTATTTTTTTATTAATTTCATTTGCAAAGTAGTTGTGGGATGTGAGTATAATCGTCTTCTCAATACCATATTCCACGAAGATATCTATTGTTATATTTATGGAATAAAAGAAATATTTTTCAATCAATTTTGAAAACGAAGTTATGATCACATGAGATGTTGCATACTGCATAGCCGGTGGAGGTATTGCCGACTGAGGAATCTGTTGCCTAGATTAAAGAGCCTGGCTGGTTATTTTTGGCGATTCCAAGATTTGCAATAAAATTCTTCAGTTTTGATTAAGTCATTGATTGATTTGGTTTTAGCAGTGGGAGTTGAAGTGAACCTTCCATAAATGGATTTATGCAATATTTTGAATTTTATTAGTTCCTTCGCTGCTATGTATTGCAATCGTTGTTATATATATATACATAGCTATATATATATATATAGCATTTCCACATTAAATGAAACCTTTTACAAATTAAATGAACCTTTTCCAAATTAAATGAACCCTTTTCCAAATTAAATGAAACCTTTTCCAAATTAAATGAAACCTTTTCCAAATTAAATTAAACCTTTTCCACTTGAAATGAAACCTTTTACAAATAGAATGAAACCTTTTCCAATTAAAATGAAACCTTTTACAAATAGAATGAAACTTTTTCCAAATTAAATGAAACCTTTATTCTTATCTACGGAAATATAATATTTGCACTAATTTTAAACCAATATTTGAAAATTAAATCAAAGAATATTAACAAATATAGTTGTAATGGCTATGTAATTAACATAAATATTCTTTAATTTGGTGTGATTTCATTTAATATCTTTACTACATAAAACTAAATAAATAGTAATACAAACTGGGGTATTTCTTACATTTTAATAAATAAATATTTAAGAACAAGAATTGAATACCCGGTCCTAAATGCGAAATACATATTTGACTTAATAAATTGTTGATGATAAGGTAACTGCTTATCTTAATGAAGGGGTTCCCGACTTGCAGCTTGTGGGATTTTCAAAACCATGTCCATAACGTAGTTAGAACAATCTTGCCGAGTAAGCTTTTGAATACTTCGCTCGATTACATCAACAATGTTATGTTCCATTGAAACGTCACACAGCTCAGCTCTTGGACATAATTTTATTTTTGAAAATGCATTTTCGATTGGATTTAGCATTGGAGAATAAGGCGGTAAGAATTTAAGGTTGCATCTTTTGGATTCGATCAAATTTTTTATGTCATGTCGCTTGTGTATTTGAGCGTTATTTTCCAACTATGGATTGATTTTCTCAAAAAAAAAAAAAAATTCTATAAATAATTTAAATCTGTCTGCATTGACACTGGAATTAGAAACGATTGTGTGATGTACAACTCCCGCGTTGTTTATTGCTGCAATTATAGTGACATTACGACCTCTGACCGTAGGCAACACAATGTGTGCTCTTGTTCCTTGTCTTGAACGGCCTTGGGTTCTTCGTATGTGAAGATTAAATCCACACTCATCAATGAATATTAATTTTTCTCCTTGTTGGGGTATCCATTTTGTAAAGTCTTGAGCATATTTTTGTCTCAAGCCTAATGTTCTGGAGTCATTCTTTCGTTCTATTTCAATAGGCCATCTTAAACGTAATTTTTAATTTCCGTAATCCATATTCTATGCAGCTTGTGGAAATATTTATATCATTTTCTCTCAACAGTTTAGTTTTTATGGCTTTGAGGGTAATTCCAGGTTGACTTTCTACATAGAACTCGATCAGACTTAAAACTTGTGGTGTCAACAACTTAATTCTATTTCCTCCACGCTTATTTTCCTTCAATGTTCCAAAATTTTGTTTGTATCTTCTTATAAATGTTTTTTTCGGAATTTATTTTTATGCAGGTTAAATTTGCAGCCTCGGAAATGGTTCTCCCCTCTTCATAGAATTTAAATAATAACAATTTCATGTCTTTTGTTATACTGACCCAATTTGTTTCGGGGTCTTGTAGATGTAGCTTCGGTAGGTTCTGGAGCATTTCCACTTGCAATACTTGGCGAGGATATTGATTCTTCCTCAGGTTCCCAATTATCAGAGCTTCCCGAGCTAAAATCAGGTTCGCATTTATTTTAAACGTTGCTATTTTTAAATACAGTGAACTCTCGATTATGTGAACATCCAAAACAGTAAACTCTCGACAATGTGAAGTAATAACAAACAAAATTTTGGAACATTGAAGGAAAATAAGCGTAGAACTAAGTTGTTGACACCACAAGTTTTAAGTCTGATCGAGTTCTATATAGAAAGTCAACCTGGAATTACCCTCAAAGCCATAAAAACTAAACTGTTGAGAGAAAATGATATAAATAGTTCCACAAGCTGCATAGAAAATGGATTACGGAAATTAAAAATTACGTTGAAGATTGCCTCTACTGAAATAGAACGAATGAATGACTATAGAAAATTAGGCTTGAGACAAAAATATACTCAAGACTTTACAAAATGGATACCCCAACAACGTTCAATGAATATTGGGGATACCCCAATCACACAATCATTTCTAATTCCAGTGTCAATGCAGACGGATTTAAATTATTTTTAGAAAGTCTTTTGGAGAAAATCAATTTAGAGTTGGAAAATTCGTTCTTGATAATGGATAACGCTCAAATACACAAGCGACATGACATAAAAAATTTGATCGAATCCAAAAGATGCTACCTTAAATACTTACCGCTTTATTCTCCAATGCTAAATCCAATTGAAAATGCATTTTCAAAAAAAAATAAAATTATATGCAAGAGCTGAGATGTGTGACGTTTCAATGGAACATAACATTGTTGATGTAATCGAGCGAAGTATTCAAAAGCTTACTCGGCAAGATTGTTCTAACTACGTTATGGACATGGTTTTGAAAATCCCACAAGCTGCAAGTCGGGAACCCCTTCATTAAGATAAGCAGTTACCTTATAATCAACAATTTATTAAGTCAAATATGTATTTCGCATTTAGGACCGGGTATTCAATTCTTGTTCTTAAATAATTATTTATTTAAATGTCAAGAAATACCCCAGTTTGTATTACTATTTATTTAGTTTTATGTAGTAAAGATATTAAATGAAATCACACCGAATTAAAGAATATTTATGTTAATTACATAGCCATACTATAATATTTGTTAATATTCTTTGATTTAATTTTCAAATATTGGTTTAAAATTACTGCAAATATTATATTTCCTTAGATAAGAATAAAGGTTTCATTTAATTTGGAAAAAGTTTCATTCTATTTGTAAAAGGTTTCATTTCAATTGGAAAAGGGTTCATTCTATTTGTAAAAGGTTTCATTTCAATTGGAAAAGGTTTCATTTAATTTGGAAAAGGTTTCATTTAATTTGGAAAAGGTTTCATTTAATTTGGAAAAGGTTTCATTTAATTTGGAAAAGGGTTCATTTAATTTGTAAAAGGTTTCATTTAATGTGGAAATGCTATATTTCTTAAAATGTCAAGAAATACCCCAGTTTGTATTACTATTTAGTTTTATGTAGTAAAGATATTAAATGAAATCACACCGAATTAAAGAATATTTATGTTAATTACATAGCCATACAACTATATTTGTTCATATTCTTTGATTTAATTTTCAAATATTGGTTTAAAATTACTGCAAATATTATATTTCCTTAGATAAGAATAAAGGTTTCATTTAATTTGGAAAAAGTTTCATTCTATTTGTAAAAGGTTTCATTTCAATTGGAAAAGGTTTCATTCTATTTGTAAAAGGTTTCATTTCAATTGGAAAAGGTTTCATTTAATTTGGAAAAGGTTTCATTTAATTTGGAAAAGGTTTCATTTAATTTGGAAAAGGGTTCATTTAATTTGGAAAAGGGTTCATTTAATTTGTAAAAGGTTTCATTTAATGTGGAAATGCTATATTTCTATCGCATAAATTTAATTATATCTGTACGAGGCAAACACATATCAGTTCAATTTAAAATTGATTATCAGTTCGAGGTATTTTCCTCTTTTGGGAATTGCGACATTTTTTGTTTCCCTTCATTCATCTTTTATTTCACAGTTATTCCATGCGGTGTTCATATCCGTTAATAAACTAGTTTTTGACAAGTCAGATATATGACTTACCATAAAGTCCTGCCGCAGATGCCTTATTTTTGGGTTTTAAAACTTTACGGAGTTTTTGAATGGTATTAAGGCTATTTATATGATGCTCTTTCACACGAAAGTTGATAAAAGGTTTGCCAGGAACTTAATTTTTTACAGTGCACTATATACATCTGCACTATATACATCTTTAACGATAAATCAAATATGTTTCTAAAAAATTAAATACCAACTATTTAAAGAGAAAATTCTAAATAATTCATTAGCTCAACTGTAAACGTCACTCAAATGCAAGGCTGCAATCAATGCGGTGTGAATTTCATTTTCCGGCATTCCGTGTTGTCATAATTTTCGCATGTTCCCCTTTGGACTGTTTTGTTAGCGAGTTATTGTCAGTCTGCTTTACCTCGCTTTTCTGTTTTCAGATTGTTTTGGTTGTGAATATTTTGTTTGTTTTGCAAAAGTAAAAGAAAAATACAAAAAGAATAATACAATTAATAATTAATATTATGTGCGTGTGGCGTGTTTTATTCCCTTATTTTTGTGAGAGATAACGAAATCAATGTGAGAGTGGGAAGTTTATATATATATTCACGTCATTAATCATCGGCGATGTTGGGTGAAGGAAAATTGAAAAACGTTCTTGCTAACGAATGGGGAGAAGACAAAATGACCGATAAAGAAGAATCAAAGTGGGTTAACGAAATATTTACGAATGAGGTGGATGGAGAATGCGTGAGAACTGCATTGTTGACACACACGGACACTGCCCGTGTGAATGCCACAGTGTTGAGACAGAGTTGCACGCTGGTTTCTTCTTCCTGAGCTATTGCAATCCACTTAAATTGGTAGCTCTTTGTTATAAATGTAACATCGACCAGATATGCCTAAAGAGCGGAAATACGTGGCGGTAAATTTTAAACCAGTTAAAAAATAATTTCAAGTGGAAGAAAGAATGCGTTAAATGTTCGGTTTACTGAATAAGTAAAAAATCACCGCGAATTATTTTTTTTATGTTTTGTTATATTTTAGCAGACCTTATGAAAAAGAAAGGTTCAAAAATCATATAACTTGGTTTCCTTCTGAATATCAAACAAATCGGATCGCTATAATATAGCTCAGCTGTATATATAATCTGTATTTCCGGAGATGTGTGCCTCCAAAGTTCCATTGGGACCCTTGTATTTTCTCATGATTTTTAAAATTTTCTAAGGCAATATGGATATCAATTTAAAGCGGTTGAAGTTCTGATTACACAAACACTACCCACAAAATAATCATGAGAAAATAAAAGGTTCCCAACGGAACCTTGGAGGCCCATACCTTCGGAAATACCAATTCCCAGAAAAAATTTATACCGTTGTAATCAGGACCCCAAGGACTATATGTGGAAAACATTTTAAAAACAATTAGCGTTGGGGCCATTACCTAGACTTGATCCTATTTCTATTAATTCCATTTTCGATGTTCGATTTTTAAAAATAAACTCATTTTACTTCGTACTTTTAGCCCCAACGTATTTTTTATAATCGTGCAGGCCTCTATGTATGTGTTTGAAATCTTGATAGAGCCTCGTATGTTTTGCATTGTAAAGGATTATATCCAAATTGAACTTTTATAGCCTCTATAGAATAAGGTCATCAGACACAAGCTATATTGAAAATCAATTTTATATTTTTTCATTTATTGTCTCAAAATAGTAAGTATTGTCTCACACAAGTACTGATGTGCATGATCTAAAGGATCCCAAATTCTGCGTTGTGTTCGGCTTCAATTCTTGCACTAGCTGCATTTTAAAAGGCCTCACACTTAAATTCTTCTGCAAATTTTTCCACGTTGTTAAGTAACAGCGGGCCAATTGTTGCGAACGGCGATGAATCGATAATTTGGTGGTTATCATTAACTTAACAGAGCACTAATTTTGATAATAAAATTATAATTATTTGCAAGAGTTGTTCGTTTGTAAGACGATTCATGGTTATATACCAAACTGAAGATGTTTGACAGTGCTTGATTTGTTTAAACCAGTGTTGCCAAAAAGATAACCAAACAATCACACTTTATATAATTCAATGTTTAATAATTAATGCCACAAAAATCCCTAATCTAGTATTCAAGGATCGAAAAATTGCTGTTTTCTCTTTATGTCTGTTTACAAAACGTTTAAAATATTTACGTCTATGAAAACCTTCTCATTTGCTATTATAAGTCGTTCTTAAAGTGCCCTACAGCTAAGTCTCATTCTCACATAAAGTTTCTTGTCTCTCTTTCTGTGAGATATCAAAATTTAAAATATTTACTTCATGTTCCCAATCATTTTTAGTTTTCTTGATCAACTTCTCTGGAATAAACATACAATAGCTACTGCCGGTTGTTGAGAGCCCATATACGCTTGCATCGAAGTTATAAGTGAAGAAACAAAACACACCAAACGAACCATATCATTTGTATAAGTGAGCGCGACGTTCGCAAAGTCTCCCATTCCACAGTTAACGGTCATTGAAAACACATCTCGCCCAACACAGTGTCGATTGCCGGTTAATTTATTCGTGGCTAAGTTTTAAAGTTTTATGCCGTGTATTAACGGGACGGGTTTGTTGCTTGCCAGTGGTCATCATTGTCGCCGTCGTCGTCTTCGACAAATAATTCGTTCAAAATTACGCCATTATCGCCGCGAAGAAGTCTTTTTAAACGTAACATAATGGGTCTACGGTTCCAACAGCTCAAGAAGTTATGGCTGCTGTATCTCTTCCTGTTGTTTTTTGCATTCTTTATGTTTGCCTTCAGCATCAACTTGTATGTGACTAGTATGCAGTCAGTTAACCAGGAACAGTTGTAAGTTTCATAATGGCCTAAATACAAAACAAAACAAGAATGCAAGTAATGCACCACCAAACACCAAATGTGGCAGCGAGTTGTTATTGTTTTACTGACCAACAACCAACGAATGAATTTACCAAAATATATATGGTGGCCCTCACGCTTGAGTAAACAAAAGCGGCATTAAGCCATCACCAAGCTATGACAACAGCAACAACAACATCAACAGCGAGTGTTAATGCACATTTACAATGGAAATACTAATGTAAATCATAGACATAATTCCAAGTAACAACAATGGATTCATATAAAGCTTTATGAATTTTGAAAGTGATCAATCTCGCTCGCACCCAGCCATGGCCAAACGACTGGCACACGCACATGTTGTTGTTATTGTTATTATTTCAATATATTTGTGGTTTTGTAATTAATGAATTTAATTTTTAAAAATGTAAATGTAAATTATTATTTTTGGTTAATTGATGATCGAAAAATGCTAAATAATAAGAATTTGTATTTTTAACGTCGGAACAGAACTGTTAAAAGGTCATCACAATGGATCTTGTTTTCGTATTGTATTTTGACCTCTTCTATTGGAAAATCTTTAAATTGTGGATACAATTCGAAGGTTAATTGATGTTTGGTCATTGGAAACTTGTTGTAAAATGTGCGGTATCATCATGACCTCTATCGAACTTTAAAAAATTGCCTTAGCATTTCCGAAATGTGATGTGAAATGCATAAAAAAATACTGCAATATTGAGATTGTTAAAAATAAATCGGTATATGTTAAAGATTGTGCTAGACGGACGCATCAATTAAATAGGTCTTTTTAACCTATTTTTATGTGAGCCGCTTAGTGCATATATCGATTAACTCCAAAAAACAAGAAGTTGAAAAACGCTATGATTAAATGCATGTTCCATTCCTCTATATTGCCCTTAAATATTGCACATAAATATCTGTGCCGAATGTTTTAATATTTTATTTAAATAGTAATATTTCAGCAATTAAAACAAGTTCTGTATTTAACTTTGTGATGAAAAACGCTATGATTAAATGCATATTATTAAAGGATTCCTGATGCCAAAACAGGTCTTTGTAGCATTTTTTGGACCTAAGACCAAATGGTTCTTCTTGATTAATGGATGATCCCCAAAGCCCTTAAATATTGCACATAAATATCTGTGCCGAATGTTTTAATATTGATGAAGCCATACCAAAGTATACAGGATACCATACCAATATACTCCCTGCTCATAAACTTAAGTATCGTAAACCAATACGAAATTTTAAATTTTTGCTAATGCATCTTGTTTTCCATACGACTTTACCTTAATTGTCTGTTTTTATTATTTTACGTTCAAGGTCATTTGTGGCTTGGACAACACTGTTGTTTACATTTTGTCTGTATATAATTTATTACGGCTAGCATCCATCTATAAACCATCTTCAGGGACGTCCATAAATATCTACTTTTGTGATGTTAATTGGTGACGAATTCATTCCGAATATGTATCGATTGATAAAACAATACCACGAATTTGAGTGTCATTTGTTTAAAACCAGATGCAGTGTCGTTTAAAATAGAGCGAGCGTATGCAATAAATGTATGCAAATGTTTTATGAATTCATTGTTATTTTTCAAGTTGTTTAATTGCGGGATTTTAAGAAAGTCTATTGGAATACGCTTTTTTAATATATTTTTTTTTGTTTTTGTAAACTTGATCGATTGGTAATGAATTACAAATCAAATTTGTAATTCAAATATTGGAAGTCCCACAGTTAATGTTGATATTACCAGGGTGAGATTCTACAAATCTATAGTCATGTGACCTTAAATCTCGAATATTTACCACAAACTTAAAATTCAATTAACACAAATAAAGGCCGCAAAAAATGCGGAAATGATAAATGCAACACTATCCCAATGTGCATTATTTTCCCATGGAGTATTTCATCTTATTGCATTAGGTTTGCATGACAAATTAAATTCGTTTGTCATTCTAAACTGCCGAGTTTAACGTAAAACAAGTCATGCCAAGAAATATGGTTACGCTAAGATAGCATCATCATGGAAGTCAAAAAGAACTGCTGTTTGTTGCAACAATAAGAATTCAACAAACAATCTATAATTATTTACAGGTTCAAAAACTGAATATTCAGTTCACATCTACGTAGTTATAGACAAGAAGAAGACATATCAAATTTCACTTCTTTTCAAATTTTTATTTTAATTTTAGATCGAGCCTATCCACTATTTTTTTTTTTTTTTTTGAAATTGTATTAATTAACATTCGCTTCTTCGAAAACCTGTTTGAATCAGTTTCTAGCTTCGGATATTTTGTTTATTTGTTGATATGTTTTAAATATGCAATACAGGTTAAAAACCTTTAAAAATTCTCACAATAAAGAGAAATCGAGAACAATAAGGCCAAAGTTTGGACATTACTGTTTTACCAAAAACGACAACGATCGTCAATTCCAACTCAATATTGCAATTGAATTGCAATTTACTATAAGTTCGTACATATGTATGTATGTTGTTTTGCCACTTTGTAGGCAGGTTTGTATATAAGTATATACATATGTATGTAGGCATATATGTAAGTTTCCTCGTTCAACCATCCATAGAGCCGTCCGTTCATTGAGAAACGCTTAAGAAATACATACAACAACTAACTTATACAGTTGTATTTCTGTGTTTTGCATTCAATCTGGTCTTCTTCACTATTTGTTGGCACTTTATTATTATTATTATAATACAGTTAACTTGAGATGAGGTATTTCGTTCCAGCTGTTTGAACAGTGGTTTTGAATGGCAACATAGTTTATATATTTTCAAAATATTTCTAAAATTGTGTTGTAAACTATTACATATAATTGGTTCGCGGGTGTATAACACCAGGAGACCTTCCGGTCCATTCGGTTCCATCTTATTGACAGCGATAGGAATGCAAAAAATATATGAAGTAGACCTAAATCGAATATGCTTTAGAATTGATGTGTCCAAAATGGTTTAACGTTGTTTCGTTACAATGGCGAGTCGCTAAATGAAGTGACAGATTAAAGTAGCATTTAAGCACTTATTTTGGGTAATTGTCCTTTATTCTGATATAAACTAAGAAAAATATTTTTTCTCTAAAACTAAAAAACTGACCAAATTGTATCATAAGAGTTCAAATCAATAAGTTTATTGAAGGTGAAGGTCAGAAGGTGAATAAGCTTTCGTTTTATGTTAACATAAACTACCACAACGGTGTCATTGACTTTTGCGTTTTTCAGTATGGAGTTTGTGTAGCAATTACTTTTATTAACCCTTAAGTAATCCATAGTGACTACACATCTTTCAAATGTTGTTCAAAACATTTCAATTGCAATTCGAGAATTTCAATAGTAATTCGAAAACTCAATTTGCAATTTATAAGATTTCAGTTGTAATTTGAGAATGTAATTGGTAATTCGCAACATTTCATTTGTAATTTTAATTTTTTCATATGAAATTCAAAAAAGATGCATTATAAATTAAAAGAATTCCATTTTTAATTCGAATATTTCCATTTGAAATTCGTAGAGTTTCATTTGAACTTGAAAAAAATTAATTTACAATTTAGAGAATTCAATTTGAAATTCATAACATTTCACTTGTAATTCATAACATTTCAGTTGTAATTCGTAACAATTCATTTCAAACAAATACATATTCTTTAATATTGATATTCATGCATGTTAATAATATTTATTGAATTTAAAATTTAATGTTATGAATAACAAATGAAATGTTATGTATTTCAAATCAAATGTTATGAATTTCAAATGGAATTTTATAAATTTAAAGTGCAATCCTTTGAATTTCAAATAGAATTCCATGAATTCGAAAGGTATTCTATGAATTACAAATGAAATTCTCGAATTACAACTGATATGTTATAAATTGCGAATGGAATTCTCGAATTACATTTGATATGTTTTGAATAACGTGTGAAAAAGGTTTAGCCAGCCCTTTTTTTACTTTCATTGAGAATTTATCGTTATGAGACTTTTTCAATAAATCGAAGTATTTTTCAATAAATCGAAGTATTTTCTTTAGAATAAATATCTCTTTAAACTCAAACATATTTTACATAATGTTGAATATCGGCAAATTACGATTTCTGTAGTGAGATGATCAGTTATTATTTAGAAGATCAAGGGATTCCAAAACATTATTTTGGTCTATTGTATTGATACACCACTATATTGTATTGATACTATTAGTATGTGTTCAGCCAAAACTTTCTGAGGCGCCCAAGTATCTACAAGGAATACAGTCGGTGCCCTGATTGATGGGTATGAAGTCTCCTAACACCCCAGAGTCTGGGAGGCCACTGTAGCAATTGTGTGGGAATTGATCTTAATTCTTATTATCTGAGGTGCGCCAACTGGCCTCGACGATCTTAGGATTATAGGTTTTTTTTTTTCAAAACTGATGTAGTAATTATATTTACTGGCAAAGCCCGAACTACCACTATATAATGTTAATGCAGGGACAAAACACAGTGTTATGTATAAAATTTAACCAAGTCCAACATTTTTTATACTACAGAATTATACCATAGCAGATGATGATTTACTGCGCGTTAAGATGATCATAGTGCTGCTTGAATTAAGTAACACCTGTGTAAATTTAAGGGTTAACGAGAGTTTCTGATGAATATTTCTTCATTCACAGAATTCTTTGTTAGCCTCATGACCTCACATTTGCACGAATATTTTGCAAAATAATATATATGATCATCTCTCTTCTATCTGTGTATATACGAGTATCTTCCGTCATACATACATAATGGATACTACTATCTGTGAACAACTGTTTTCTCCCCTACAATTTTGTTTTGTTTTAAATATTTTACTAGTTTCTTTTTCGATTGCCTTTTGTTTTGATTTTTGTTTAATCAACTGGTTTTTTTGTTTTCTTTTTGTTCTTCTTCTCTTTGTTTTGCAGACAGCCGAAGCCACCGCCAAAAAGACGTTCTGTTTGGCCCATAAAAAATGTTGTGGCCCATTATATAGGCAAAGGTGATATATTTGGCAATATGACCGCTGGTATGTAATCCGAATATGGTATTGTTTATTGTTTACCCATAGCAAATCATCCAGTAGACAACACAAATAATCGCAACCACAACAACACCAACATCAGCTACGGACAACACAGTAGATTTCTATAATTTGCACTTTTAACTGTCAAAACACACAAGTAAAAGTAAAAACGACAAAGAAATTGGTATTCTTTTTAAATAGCCAATGAATGATTGAGACGCATGACGCATCTATTAACAATGACAAACAAACAATTAACGCCATACCATTCCATGGGGGGATTGTCGTTCAACAGTTGGTTAGTTAAGAGTTAATCACTGCATAATTGACCAAAACAAAACTAAGTATTTATGTATGTATGAAATTGAGAATTTCATACCTTTAGGATTATTCACATTTGACAGATATGCGTACAATTTTTGGACATAATGAATGATTGTTGAGAGGGAATATTTACAAATTGTTGGCAAAAAAATAGAACACCGGAATTTCTTTAAATTATTTTTGCCAATTTTTAAAGATTTAAGTTTTTAATAAATTTTAGGGCTTAGTTTCATTGCAAAACAATGTAATTGTCCCTATCCTATAAACAAAAGTAAATTATCCAAGTCGTCTAAAATCTTTTTAATTTTTTTACATAACAATTTAATTTATTTGATGTCTTAGATGTGGATTGACTTAATTGCTGTGAATTTGCAATAAAACAATATTTATTTTGAAACAAAAAGAGTAAAAAAAACATGATTTGCAAATAAAGCAATAAATCTTGTGAATTTCTATTGAATTTTTGACAATGACCACTTTGCATTTAATTGTTTTAGCGTAATTATTCTAAATTCTTCAAACATATTAAATTTGTGTAATTATAATAGACAAGATTAAAATAAACAAAGAACACAAATTTCGCGATTTATATTAAGACACAATAAAACATAAATTATATTCACTGACCGATGGAAATATGTTTTATTATTTTTTTGAAATTAAATACCAGTTTTGGCATTTTACACGGTAATACGAAACCTCTATTTTGCTGTCGATAAAACACTGCAACGAATAGTTGACAGGCAATATTCGCTCCACCTCATTTCGCTCCACCACACTGTGGTACAGGGTCGTTGTGCACATATTTGTAAAAAACCAAAAGGAAACGAGATAGACACGTGGTTCATTTTGAGAATATGCATAGAATCATTTTTTGAGTCGATTTATACATTTCCGTCCGTTTGTGCATGTTAAACTGTAAACAAAGTACAGGTAGCATCTATGATCAGAATTAAATGAAATTTGGCACAACTCATTTATTTGGCACAAGGACGAACCCAATTGAAATTGGGAAAAATTGGTTCAGATTTATATATAGCTCCCATATATATTTTCGTCCAATTTTATATAAATGGCACACCAAAGACCCAAAGTTAGGCCAATTGGCACAACATTATGCACAAAGTACTAAAGTTGGTGTTGTCTGAATTTTGCACAACGATTGAGCATAGAGTGACGTAATTTCATTTTGTAGAAGTTATTTTAATTGGCCACTAAAAAATAAACGGGTGTCCGATTGGGATTTGCTTTAAATCGATTTACATAATTTTATATATGTCCAAATGAAACATTTAGTATAGGTTGCAGAATTATATGTTTATGGATTAATCTAACTCGGGTCACATTTAGATAATGATCACATATTTTAGTCCATCCAATTTCATGTTAATGTTCTTTTAAAAATGCATCCCAAATTTCATGTTAATGTTCTTTCAAAAACGTTCTTTGACTAATATTAAAAAATATATGTCCATTTTTGACATTTATTGTTGCAAAGATGTGTTAAATGTTAAAAACGTCAAAAACTGATTTCAGAACAACTCTGAGTATTCCAAATTATTTAAATTCGGCGTATATCAATTTTATATGGATTTTTTATCTTTCAAAAAGTTTTTCTAATTATAACGATATGTGAGGTTTGGACACTCTACAGGCTAAGAGACATGTCACGGTGAAAATAGGAACAATAAAACTAGAGTAGTTTGTTTGACATGCTATATATATATATATTTTTTTTAATTGCAAACTAACACAAAGAATATCCGCAGCTAGGAAATACAAAAGAGATAAGCTCAAAACAAAATTATTATATTGTCTACTTGTTATAAACATTTCCAGAAGCCATTAAAATTACACTAATTACGTACACAATCATGACTTTATGTGGTTTTGTTTTAATACTTACATACATTTATTTTAATTAGTTCTTTACATTTTACCAAATATTACAACTTTTTGGCGCAAACATAATTTAATTTTTCTCTATGTTTTTTTCTTAGATGACTACAACATCAATCTCTTCAATCCGGTATCCGGTGAAGGTGCCGAAGGTCGTCCCGTAATTATACCATCAAGGGATCGTTTCCGCATGCAACGTTTCTTCAGGCTAAACAGTTTTAATGTTTTGGCCAGTGACCGAATACCATTGAATCGGACACTTAAAGATTACCGAACAAAAGAGTAAGTAAAGCAAGCAATTTTTCGAAGCAGGAACACCAAATATATTTTTTTTATTTTCTGAAACACTAACAGCTGGTAATGTGTCAATTGTATTGGGATCATCGCATGAAGACCATTCAAATGTTAATATTGTTGATATTTGTTAACTAATTAGTGTTTACTTAATAGTCGTTTTGTTTGGAACTTCTGTGCCGTTGCTGTTATTGTTAGTTTTATAGCTGTTGTCATTATACGAGCCAGCGAGTATACAGACAGGTTTTTTTTTAGCAAATGTAGCATCCATTTGTCCATCCGTTGTCTATTGTTCGAAGAATTCAATGCAAGTCATTGGCTTCTTTACCACAAAAACCAATTTAAACATGAGCAGTTAGATGTGTATATTTTGTTGAAGTTGTTTTTTTTTTTGTCGTTTGTTGTGCGGTGTTAATGTTTCATTATTTTATTATAGCTGAAATATTTTATGTTAAGTTATTATTATTGGTAGTTCGTGTGTTGTATTTTCAATTGTTGATGGCCTACACCATGTATATGTGTATAATGATTTATAAGTATATATTAAACTAACATATATATTGACTTTTATTATTATAACTGTATACGCTACATGAGGTAACATTTATTTGACTTTAATATCATTCAAAATGGAACATGGAACTGACTTTACAATAAATCTGTGATATCCGCAATCTGGATTTAACTACTGTCATTTATAGTACGTTTACATTGTAGCGTGTGTTTAAATTGTAAATTACTTGAGAATTTATGTTTATAAGATTTAGTATATCTTGTTATATTATATTAGCTGTACATTTACATATACGATTTTAAATCGACTTGATTAACGAAATCCAAAAATACACCCTAATTGTTTACACATGCCTTTAATGATGATCTAAATGTCGATCAGCTGAAAAATATTTGTTCACAATTTGAAAATGAAAAGAAAAGTTACAACAATGGAAATGTTTTTGCAATGCGGTGATCTTGTGGAAAGTAACACAAACCAGTGAGCGGAGCAGTATAGTCGGACGGGGCCGAACATACGATACCCTACACAACTACCACTGAACTTTAAATTTCTGCGGAATTTTATTCCGAGCCTGGGCAATATTTCGTGATAGTTGCCTCCTTTTGCCCGATTAGAGGTCAACAGCACCTCTTCCTACACAGACATTTTTTCGGATGTTACTAATATTCAGTACAGTCCTTTTAATTACTTGTCCATATTCCCTTCTCCGTGGGTTGTGTTGCGATGTTCGGCTTATAATTGTGGCCAATAGATCGACTCGAAAAAACACACAAAAAATTAAGTTTTCGGTCCACTTCATCCCAAAATTATTATCTGTTCATCACCGAAAACTAAAGGCGTTGTCCTTGACCATACCTGGATCCTCATGGAAAGTTTCAAAGCGATCAGCGCAATATTTCAGCCCTCTAGTGTGGTAATGGGTTACTGAATAGATAATGAATTCCTAAGCACTTGTAAATATTTAGGTGTAACTCCCACATCCGAGTACATATGACAATAAAAGTTTTTTATGTTTTGGCCAGTGACCGAATACCATTGAATCGGACACTTTAAGATTACCGAACAAAAGAGTAAGTAAAGCAAGCAATTAATCGATGCATTGTAAATATTTAGGTGTAACTCCCACATCCGAGTACATACGACAATAAAATTGGAATCGATTTAAAGGACAACCACTCCTCTTGGACATACTATCAACTTCTTGGGTCTATGTCCTTCGGGGGGTAAATCTATACGCTATAGAATACAAATTTTGTAATTTTTCACACAAAAGTCTGGGTCCATTTGACCCGCTAAATATCGACCGATCTTTATCAAAAAGGGATGCTTATTCGTTGGTCCGATCCCCTTCTTCGCGATGTTTGGGCCATAATTGCGGCCTCTGGAGCGACCAGAAAAACCGACAAAATTTAAGTTTTTGGTCCATTTCATCCCCTAAATATTAATCGATCTTTACCAAAAACAATAGGGATCTTCAATGGGCAGAACCCAGAAATCGTGAAGATTGGTCCATAACTATGGCCTGCATCGTGTTTACAAATTATAATGGACAGACGGACGGACACACATCTCTAGATCGACTCAGCTAGTCGAGATATTACGATCGGTATACTTAAAGGTGGGTCTAGGATCGCGGCGTTACAAACTCTTGGGACTGCACAAAGCTATAAAACCCTGACAACATAGTTGTGTAGTTGTGTAAAAATCACCTAAATACAAAAATTCTATAAATTTTGTATTGCTTTGATTGTTAGTGTTTGCCTCTGACAACCGTTAAATGTGAAAACAAACAACATGCCAAAACAGTTGCAAATTTGTGTACATAATGAGAGAGTAGCATTTTTTTTTGTACAAAAACCGCGTCACATCTAGTTAGTAACATGATTTCGATCGTGATTAAAAACAAACCCAGCCGCACGATGATTTAAATTTGTATTATAAATCATGGTAAATTCAGCCTGATTAAGAAAATAAACCCTGCTTCAGCCTTTAATCATGATTAAATATTACATGTTGTAATACCCTGATAAACCATGAAATACAACACCGTAGATTGCAATTCAATTCATTTATTCAATTTGTAGATTTACTGAGACAACATAAAAATAATTTATAAATATTACATCTGCTATCTATGACAGTTGCTTAACGACTACTTCAATCCACAACTGTGTTGCCAGATCTCCACACATGTAAATCCGCTTTAAGGGAACCCCACCCATTCCAGATTTTAATTTTTCCATATTTTCAATGGGCTGGTAAATCAATACCAATGCTTGTTAAGGTTTGTAACTTTACACATGTATATTTGAAGATTTAAAAGAGAAGAAAAATAATTTACAAAAAATTTTTGTTATTGCTTTCTTGTTGTTTTTTGTAATTAAAAAAAATCTTTATTTTTTATGGCGGGTATGATAACTCCTCACTTGAACATCGGAATCCGAAAATTCCAACGGTGTTAGAATGAGTACATGTCTATCTCTCGTATGAACTAGGATTATTGACTTCGCTCTAAAATTAAGAAAATGGCGGATATTTTTGGAAAATCGCCGATTTTTGACCAAAAACCAAGTTAAAAAAAAATAAGGATAGCTATACACTCACAGAGAAACGTGTAAAAATTTGGAATCGATTGGGTTATTAGTTTTTGAGTTATCGTGCCCGCCATTCGCAAAAGAGAAAAACGCGTTTAAAGTTTGAGAAGCCCTTTAGCCGTCACTTGATGTTGACACAATAAATCGGCAAGAGTTCTTGAGATTCTCACTTGAAATTTTGTAACCCACCCCATTCTCGGGGTCAAAAAAAATTTTTGACCCCGAGAATGGGGGGGGGGGGTCCCCTTAAGTAGTATTTGAACTATGTGACCAGTCAATGTCAATCTCACCTGCTGTTTGTTTTGTTTAAAATTTTCCATATATTTGTTATTATGCTTATCTAAAAATTTGACGTTTGTTTAACTATTTTATGCATGTCGAAAATATTTACAAATGCAGTGGATTTTTTACATCAGTTGCATTGAAAAGTAGCCAATCGTGTTGCCTAATGTTGTACGGTGAAATAAAGTTTCATTTTGTATAATGTTAGCTATTATTTTTTGTCTCCACACATTGTCATCGCACCTTGACATCTTCAACAGAGGTTAAGTTGTAGTAACCCACGCAAAAATATTTTAAAGGAGGAGTTTTTGAAATTCAGGTTTATTAGCATGGCTTAACAATGCATTTTTTTATTTATTTCTATTTATTGAAAATTTTTTTTGTTAACCATGAAAACAAAATATTTTGTCGCTTATATGGCCAAACATGCAATGGATTCATGTGGCAGTAGTTTCCAATATGGCCTCCATAAATTGGTTGACAAATGGTCTGTTCCCGTACTGCAAGAATCTACTAGTTTTTACTACGATAACGAATTTTCCTTTATGATATCGAAGAAAATAGTAAAATCGAGTAGATTATTGCAGTACGGGAACAGACCAAAAGTTTTTAAATAATTTTTTTATTTAGGATATAATGTTGTTTAAATATTTTGTTAAGTATTTAGGACAATACTTTGGATCTCGGATATTTGTAAAAAAATCATTTCGATGCACTAATATGGAATTTTTAATGAAGTGGAAACGCTAACGAATGGTATTGGAAAGTGTGGTTTAAACTCAAGGTGTAGTGAACAATGTTCAGGAATACAATGATCATGACCATTGGATCATAAATAGGATAGGATATACCAAAAACGTAAACATATACAGACAAGTTTTTCAAAAAAGATTTTATATCCTCTCACTTTTGATGGAATTTTTTGCTAAAATTTCAAAATATCAATTTACTGTCAATTCGGTTGGGTAACGAGTTCAAAATACATTTAATTCGGGATATTTCCAAATTTTGCACAACATACTGAAGTTTGTGTAGTCTAATGTGTGACAACTTTCATTGAAATCAGTATAGATTTGGATATAGCTTCCATACATATTTTTGTCCGATTTGAAGTGAATTATGCACCAAATTAGTAATGTTTGTCAGATTAACACAAAATTTTATACAACGTACAAATTGAGAATAGAATGACGTAAATGTATTTTGTAGAATAGCCCATATATATTTTCGACCGACTTCATGTTAATTGGGCTCCAAATTAACGAGTAATTAACGAGTGTCCGATTGAGATTTGCTTTAAGTGAACCCCCCGTCCTCGGGGTCAAATTTTTTTTGATTTAATTCCAATCTACACTATTTCAAGAATGTCCCTACAAAGTTTCAATAGAAAATCTCAATAACTCTTGAAGATATAGCCGATTTATTGTGTCAGCATCAAGTGACGGCTAAAGGGCTTATCAAAATTTAAACGCGTTTTTCTCTTTTGTGAATGGCGGGCACGATAACTCAAAAACTAATGACCCAATGGATTCCAAATTTTTACACGTTTCTCTGTGAGTGTATAGCTATCGTATGAACTACCATAAAGCCAATCGGTGAAGATCTTCCTTATTTTTTAACTTGGTTTTTGGTAAAAAATATGCAATTTTCCAATTTTTTTTTTCAAATGTCCGCCATTTTGTTAATTTTAGAGCGAAGTCAATAATCCTAGTTCATACGAGAGACAGACATGTGCTCTTTCTAACACCGTTGGAATTTTCGGATTCCGATGTTCCAGTTGGGAGTTATCATGCCCGCCATCAAAAATAAGGACTTTTCTTTAATTACAAAAAACAACAACAAAACAATAACAAACATTTTTTGTAAATTATTTTTCTTCTCTTTTAAATCTTCAAATATGTATGTGCAGAGTTACATTGAAATCTTGAAAAATGAAAATCTAGAATGGGGGGGTTTCCTTAAATTCCAAGTTCATGTTCCTTAAAAAATGAGACGTTGTTTAGGATGCATCTGTTGGGTATACCCAAAGTGATGACGGGTATCCTTACTGGTTTGGATTAAAAACAAATTACCAAAAAGTGGAATTTTCTGGAGAGTATTTTCGTGTGATCATTTATTCTGACACACCGTGAGATATATTGTAATGGAAGTACTTCGAAGAAAATTATTGCCTGATTCTTCAGAAAAACTTAAAAAACTTGCTTAAACAATAATATAACATATATTTTATGTTGTGGTGTACAACTTTGGCATAAAATTGACCTGCAGGGCTTGATTCTTAAAAACCGATAGATCTCAATCTTTTCAGTAAAAATATTTGAATAGTCATTGATTTCTTTAATTAAACAATAAATCCATGAGCTTCACTTTCTTTTTTGTTCACTTTCTTTTTCTTACTAACCAAATTAAAGTTTAATTTAAAACGATGGTCTAATTGATAATAGATTAGAATAGAACATTCTCAATCAATCGATGATTAGAATAAAAAAACTACATAATGCTATCTCGTAGAATATTTTAATAGAATTTAATTACTTTTCGGTAGAATAAATTAATCGGACTAAATAAAAAATCAATCAAAGTTGCCTATTCAACAAAGATGCTGTTGTTTTTCATTCAATGTTTTGCATATCAGGATTGGATCACAATGAAAGTAATTGTTCAGCTTATATTACTTTTAAAAAGTATTATACGTAGACAATTTAATAATAAAAGTTCGAGAAAAAAATTATTTATTTAATTTTTTTGAAGATGCCTATAATTATTTCTATATAAACAATTAATTTCGATTTTTGTTTTGTTTTTATTTGTTGAAATACATTTTATTAGAATTTATTTGAAACCTGTAAAGTTCATAAAAATAATAACAATACAGACTCATTCATTCAAAACGAGTGGGCGGTTTTATAAAAAATAAAATTAATAAAAATTCCATTTGAAATATTGGCATATTTTTGTAAACAAAACGACGATGTTTCCAGACTAAGCAAACACCAACCAACACCTGTTTACTGATCGCTTTCCTGAGATGCATTTTGAAATGGAAAAAGAAAACCTCGCACAAAACTGGTATCGCTTTGGACAAGTGCCAATTTGAATTATATCAAACACAAACGGTCATCCACACCGAGTGAATAGAAAATGTTTTATTTTATAACGTAGTAATCATTTACGGCTATGACGTATGTTATAGGCTTTTGAAAAGTTGTCGACTGTGATATAAATTAATGATTAATAGTACATCTATATGGGGTGTAAATTTTGTTATGTTGTCATATACACATATAGTTAAATGAAAATTGTAACATGTGTATACCGATATTATCTGGCTATGAAGGAGTAGGTTGTAAGCAAAGAGTAAACCAAAACCATGGACTCACTCAGTACTGTAAAACCAACATCTCACACATTTAGTTAAAGTCTATGGAAATTGTTGATTAAAGTAAATTCTTGGTTTGAACATACCACTTTAACGGACAAATTTAAAATTAGAATTTTATAAAAAAAATATAAAAACACAAATTTCATTTAAAAATAACATCTTTAACGTAACCGGTTTTGTCTAAAATGAAAAATATAAGTATGAAAATAATTACTTTGTTCCAAAAGTATAATTAAGTCATTCACTGTTTGAGGAAATTTGTAGTAATTTGAGTAAAATACTTGCCACTTACCGGTAATATTTTAAATAATAATTCTGCGTTGTTAATGGACTATTTGAAAACTGGAATTTTAGACTAGCAATAACCTTGACATTCGTTTTCCCAACAATGTTTTGTTTTTTGGTGGTTTATGGATAATATTTTATAAGTTAAGCCATATTATATGGAAATATTTTTACAGTTTTGTAAAAAAATAAATTTGCAGAAGGTATAGCTTCTGCATTTGATGGGGCATATTCGGTACCCATAGGCATAGCCTGGTAATTATCATTGCTATCAGTCTGGTTTGATTTCAGATCCTGTAAAGGTTCAATTTTGTTTTAATATGCGACTCAATGTTTGACGTTTAATGCTATATTTTCTAGAAGCCGACGTTAACATCTTAAAACACTCCATCAGAAATATTTTTTATCGCATTTTCATCAATACAAGCACGTTTGGTATTATACATGCAATTTTGGACCATAAAAGGATTATTTAAAAGACAAACTCAAAAACATTTCAAGGAAATAATATAGAACTTTTTGTATATTGCCGAATTAACCTCACTTTAAAAATGCCGAATATACCCCAAAATGTATTTTCTATACACGAAATGGAATGGAAATATTACAAAAGCAACTTAAAACCAGTAAGGAAAGTAGTAAAGTTGGACTGGCCGACTATATGATACCATTCACCACTTTGGGTATATTCAACACATGGAATCCTAACAGAATTCAAATTTTTGAAGGTCCATTAACATGAAATTAAACATGTCATTATGCAACCTATACTACATTTGGTCAGATAGTGATTCTATGCATATTCCCAAAAGGAACAACGTGTCTATCTCGTTTCCTTTTGCCTATTACAAACATATGCACAAAGACATTATACCCTGTACCACAGTGTGGTGAAGGGTATAAATACAAAAACCCGTGCATCTAAATAAGCTTATTAGCTAGAGTTTTTAAACTTTGCGACACTTATTTATTCGATACCTATGGATCAAAGCTAATGATGTCTAATGAGAGCTTAATATCGAAACGCATTTGCCGAAGATACCCAAGTCTCCCCCAACCAATTTTTTTCATTACTTTCCATAATCTAAAAAACACTTCTACTATCCTGGTTCTTTTGATGTCCTTAGATTTTTGGTGAATACAAAGTCATCATTATATTCTTATACCCTTCATCGCACTGAGCTACAGGGTATTATGTATTTGTGCATATATTTTTAACAGGCAAAAGGAAACGAGATAGGCACATGGTTTCTTTTGAGAATTTGCATAGAATTACTTTCTGAGTCAATTTATGCATGTTCGTCCGTCCCTCTGTCTGCCCATGTAAAATTGTAAACAAAGTACAGACCGCATTTATGATCCGAATTGGATGAAAGCTCATTTATTTGGCCCCAGGACAAACCCTTTTGAAATTGGGAAAATCGGTTCAGATGTATATACAGCTACCGTCCGATTTTAGATAAATGGTGCACCAAAAACCCAAATTTAGGCCGATTGCCTCAAATTTTTGTACAGCGCACAGAAATTAGTATAGGCTATGGTGTATCGAGTTTTCCTCAAATAAGTTCAGATTCAGATATAGCTCCCAAATACATTTTCGTCCGAGTTTAAGTAAAGAGTGCACCAAAGCCCATTAATAGGCCAATTGGCACACAATTTTGCTAAACGTACTGATATTAGTATATACTAATGTGTGTCAAGATTTATTGCATTCGGTTCAGATTTAGATAATAGTGTACCAAAGACCTAAAGCTAGGTCGATTGCCACAAAACTTTGCACAGCGTACTGAAGTTAGTATAGCTTAACGTGTGACAAGTTTCGTTGAATTGGTTCAGATTCCACCAAGGACTCAAAATATGGCCGATATATACAAAACGCACTGATGTTAGTATAACCAAACCTGTGACAAGTTTCGTTAAAATTGTGCACCAAACTCCTCTTTTTTGTCCGATTGACACGAAATTTTACACAGCGTACAAAATTGAGCATAGAATAATACCGTTTTGTAGAAATGCAGATATTCGACCGCCTTCATGTTAATTGGGCTTCAAATAATCAACGGATGTACGATTGAGATATGCTTTAAATCGATTTACACAATTTTGCCCCATTGTAAACAAACGACTCCATATGAGTCGCTTATTTTTTATAGAAATCTTATTTTTCTAAAAAAGTTTACAAAACATATTACGTTATATATTCTATCATGTTTGGGGAACCAAACCAACAAATACAATTAATACCACCCAACAATATTTTTGAAACAAACCAAACCCAAACCTTTAATTATTTCAATGTAAGAAAAAAAATGGGCTTAAACAACTTTCAAAAATAAACGACTCAAATCTGTCCAAATTAAAAATTTAGTATATGTTGCAGTTTGAGATGTTTTCACATAAATATTGAATATTTTAGTTCGTCCTTCAAAAATGCGACGTCTGTTAGGATACATAGTCGGCCCCGTCCGACCTTACTTTTTTCCTTGCTGGGTTTCTTGTCATATATCAGTCATATATCTAAAGGAATAAAATGAATTTCGGATTTGCACTTTTTTCCACAAGGGTGGAACCTTGGGTCCTATATAGTTAGATAGAAAAATATTGACCCTAGGCTTCCCACATTTTTATGGCGTATTGTGAAATATTTGTTTTCTACTTTCCACTTCGTATAATTAAAACATTGAATTCCGAAATATTTCCAGTTATTCAATATCAAAAATTCCAGAAAATTCTATAGAACAACTTTTTACTGACGAACATTCTATATAGTGATATATTTGTTTATTTTCTTATAAATTGAATATTTATTTTTGGAAAACTCTATTATTGTTTATCATCGTGCCTAATTCAATTCTGTTATTCTTGATGTTTTCTCACATAATTTTATCAAAAGTGACGATGACGATTCACTTTCGATTCTCATATCTATTATGTTGTCATATTAAAAATAAACATCAAAAAAGAACAATATGCAATAAAACGGAATCGACTGTATAAATTAAAATATATAAAATTTTGTTAAAACTTAAAAACACGAATCAATAGATTTTGATTGATTCCTCATCAGGTGGATATTTATTTAATTTCAGTTATTCACAATAGTGGCAAAAAATGTTAGTCACGAAACTTTAAAGTCATTACAAATCAATTGCCATGTTATAGATTATTATAAGTTAAACGTCATCGCAGCAGCAACAACAATAATAATTAGCTATTGTCAACAGCATCAATCGGCGTCTATTGTCTACAGTCCCCATTCGATGCATGCGCGGTGACCTCTATGGAATAAAGATGTTTTGTTTTTTCCGCTGACTGGCTTATTTTAATAAAAACTATTCTCCTTTTTGGGGCTAAAACTAATTGGAAAGAGACCACAGAGCTATTAAATAAAGTGGCCAATAAAATGTTTTTAAGGGAATTCAAATTATGATTTTATTTAAATTCTTTCAAGATCACATCTCGCGCCAAATTGGTTATCAATCTTTTGTTTTAGGAAACGAGCAAGCGGCCGCCATGATTTGTTACCAAAACTGAGCATTTCTTACACAATTCCGCCGGAAAACTGGTTCAAAATGCATTAAAAAAAATAAAGCAGCCAAAGCTACATTGAAGTGGGTCTAAATTGTTTTGAATTTTGTGTCAATTAATAAAAATTGTTTTTGTTGTGCACAACAACAACTTGTTTTGGAATATTTATTTATTACAAGCATTTTAAAAATTAAAAAAATGACGAAGATTAACATAATAATAAATGTTTGTGATTTTAAGATAATGTCGCGAGATTTATAAGCATTACTGCTTCGGATGATATTTTGAACAATTTATTGTGCACAAAACAGTTTAGATATTAAATTAATTGTCATTAAATATGTGCGGCTAGAAGAGGTGGATTATTCTAGACATTTACGTCATAAATATATTAATAAAATTAACAAAATTAATTGCAGATGTGGAGATCTAATCATAAATAAATTTACTTGCATTGTTGTATTCTGGGTAGTAGGTAGTAGAAGCGTAGGGTATAAAACATTTCTACTACATCGAAATAACAAAAAACACATCACTCTAAACTCACTTCTTCCAAATTTTGTAAAAATGGAGGAAACATAACCTCTTTGGTGCACCATTTACAAAAAAAAAAAATACTTGTGAGCTTTATATAAATCAGAAGCGATTTCAACAAAAGTGGAGATGGACCAAATCTGGACCTAACTGTGAAAAATTTTGTCTCAGTCGGCCAATCCTTGGTAGTTTGGTGCACCATTTACATAAAATCGGACGAAACTATATATGGGAGATACATCTAAATTTGATAATATGCATAAATACATAATACCGAGTACTACAGTGTGGGGAAGGATATAACAATTTGTTCCAATTTTTTATAGATTAAGTGCAAATAGCGGCGGTATCCCAGGTACCTTTACACAAATTTTCACAATTTCGAAAAACGGATTAAGAGCTTAATATGGGCAGTAAAATTGGTAGATACAGAGAATATCGGTTTGGGTTAATTTTTTTATTAATATGGCTGTTATTGATTCAACTGGGATTCAGAATGTATTTTAATTTCTCCTCATGTTGAATAGAAAATTACTCCTTCCATTAAAACCAACAAGTTTTGCTGAATACCATTTCCCCCTGTTTGTTTTGTTGTATTTCAATATATTGTCATTGAAACAATAAATTCAGATATAACTAATTTAATTATTTTTATTTTTTTTTGATTTCCAGATGTCGTGATGAAAAATATAACCTTGATGATATGCCCACAGCATCCGTTATTATTGTATTCCACAATGAAGCCTGGTCCGTTCTGCTGAGAACAATTACCAGTGTAATAAATCGTACTCCCCGAAGGATACTTAAGGAAATCATTTTGGTTGATGATGCCAGTGATAGAAGTATGTTATTTAGATACATATTTAATATTTTTATCTCTAATAATTGTTAACACTTTCCAGGTTATTTGAAGAAACAATTGGAAAGCTATGTCAAGGTCTTATCTGTTCCTACACGCATTTATCGCATGGCTGAACGAGGCGGTCTTGTGCCAGCTCGATTGATGGGTGCCAAACATGCTCGTGGTGATGTTCTGACATTCCTCGATGCCCATTGTGAGTGTTCGAGAGGTTGGATAGAACCTTTACTGCATCGCATTAGAGAATCGCGTACCACGGTTATATGTCCCGTTATCGATATTATATCCGACGACAATTTCAGTTATACGAAAACATTTGAAAATCATTGGGGTGCCTTCAATTGGCAATTGAGTTTCCGTTGGTTTGCCAGTGATCGTCCGTCGCTAAGAAAACATCCCACAAAACCCATAATGACACCTGGTATGGCCGGTGGTCTATTTGCCATTGATCGCAAATATTTTTACGAGATTGGAGCCTATGACGAGGAAATGAAGGTTAATTTCAATCATTTGCAATGTATGTCTTCTATTAATCAAATTTGATTGGTTTTCTTTTCTTTTTTTATAGATTTGGGGTGGTGAAAATGTAGAAATGTCCTTCCGCATTTGGCAATGTGGTGGCAGCATTGAAATAAGCCCTTGTTCTCATGTTGGCCACGTATTCCGCAGCAGTACGCCCTACACATTCCCCGGAGGTATGAGTGAAGTTCTTGGACAGAATTTAGCACGTGCTGCTATGGTCTGGATGGATGAGTGGCAGTATTTTACTCTTTTGTATACCGATGGCCTATCTATGGCAACACGTGAAAAAGTCGATGTCACCAAACGATTAGCTTTGAGGGAAAAACTGCAATGCAAACCGTTTTCATGGTATTTGAATACAGTCTGGCCTGATCATTTCTTCCCAGCTCCGGATCGTTTCTTTGGTAAAATCATTTGGTTAGATGGAGAAACTGAATGTGCACAAGCATTTGCAAATTATATGAAAAATATTCCTGGTCGTCGTATATCACGTGAATGGCCACGTGTATTTAATGAGATAGAAAGTAATGCTGAAGAATTTATGTCACTCATCGATTTGGATAGAGATAAGTGTTTGAGGCCAGCCAAAGAAGATGCACCACGTCAATCGGCACAGCCGGTAACAGTCGGCGATTGCAATGCCCATTCACAAACGATGGATATTTTTGTTATAACACCAACGGGCAAGATTATGACAAACAACAATGTTTGTTTGACATATAGCGAACCGAAGCAGAGCACAATAAAAATGCTGAAAAATCGCAATGCTACAACATCGAATGTCCAGTTGGCATTATGCGCTAATGATTCTCGTCAATTATGGGATTACGATATGGATGTAAGTAGGAAGACATTGTGATGAAATGTTTGTATTGTATCACCTATGATTTCATTGATTCCTTATTTTGCAACATTCAATCTGGTACGTCTTGTTTCTAACGGTCGGTAGAAAACTTCCATGAAATTTAGGAATCGTATTTAATATAAACAAAACCCTGAATTGATTAAGGTTAAAATTTATGAAGATGAACAAATAATGAAGCGGATTATTGTCATAGGTCCATCACAATCACGCAAAAAAATTAGTGTCCAGAGACTCTACCAAGAGCAGTCATAGAATCTGATATCTTTACTCGAAAAGACTTGATGTGTATAGAAAAAAAAGATGAACAAATAATGACGCGAATTATTGTCATAGGTCCATCACAATCACGCAAAAAATTAGTGTCCAGAGACTCTACCAAGAGCTATCATAGAATCTGGTATCTTTACTCGACAAGACTTGATAATAACTGGAATATACCCGTTTAAAAACCATTGTCATTAATGATTGGTGTACGCAAGTTTAAAAAATATTGATTTAATAAGGAGGATATTATTATACTACTACTTTTACGTTTACCTAACTACTACTTTTACGTTTATAATATAATAATTGAAAGTAATTATTATATTATAAATATTAATCTTTTTACAAACGTTTTCTACTTTTTTCTAGACCCAACATATCACTCACAGAGACAACAAATTGTGTTTAACACTGAAATCAGCTCAATCAGCCAGAAATCACAAATCGGAAAAGGTTGTATTGGCAATTGAATGTAGTTTTAAGGACATAACCCAAAAATGGGGTCTTATACCACTGCCATGGAAAATGTAAGACCACCCTGAACTGGTGAAACATGACAAAACATTGTCAACGTGAAACATTGTAAATAAGCATAGATGAATACGAATATTTTAGAAACAAATTCAATTAATTGATGTGCAATTAGTGAATAGTAGATAATCTTATATTTAAGAAATACCATTATCCCACAAAACTTATTCAAATTTTGAAACACCGACGAATACTAAATGTGATATTTTTTTAATTTCAATTTTTTACATACATAGGATGTACTAAACCGAGTGAATGATTTATAAGAAATAAAATAAATTTTTTATAAAAAAACGACAATTTCATAACATTAAAAAAATAATTTCCACCGTTGTCATATTTAAAAGAAAGCTATAAGTAAAAAATAATATAAAATTTGAAAACAATTTTAACTTTTTAAAACTGTCCTTTTTAATAAAACATTAGTTTACATGAATTACCCAATATTTACATACATATGAAATATCCGATATTTACATTCAACAATGATTAAAAGAAAAATAATCACTCAATTCTAGTTCCTCTACTACAATCTTGTTTTCATCACTTATTTATTGCAATCATTTGATAATTAAGTTAATATAGAGGTTCAGAAATCTTTAGAATATGAAATCCCCAAATATTTTTTGAAATTCTTAAAAAATAAAGTTATCCTCAATATTTGCTACTTATAAGTTCAAAATTTATCTAATATATAACTTTACAGATTTTTATTACGTTTATAAATTTGAAGGAACTACTTGAAATTGTCATTTTTAATTCCTAATGAAAATAAAACTATTTAATTTTAAGGAAAATTCATGTTATTTTATGTATTTTGTTATTTTTATACTGTCTCAATTGAAAACATATACTATATAAAAAAGCATTAGGTATAACATTCTAAGTTAAAGTTTAATTTAATAAATAAAAATAAAAAGTCTAATGAACTCAATATTGATGTTTTTATATTTTGAATCATCTTATGTTTACTGTGTAATCATAATAAAGGTCGAGACGTACTTTCTCTTCTTTTCGTTATCATGTCTTTTAATTTTTGCATTATTATCTCGAAATTCGTATTGTCGCTGCTGCAAATGACTTGTCTGTTCGATAATTAAGAAATTATTTCGATCCACTGCTACGGATGTTGAAAGCAAGACTTTAGTTGTTGTTATACATCAGCCAAAGAGCCCACAGAATCTAAATATGGGTGCTTGTTTTAATACTGTAAAGGGGTTTGTTTTTGCTTTTAATAAAATCTGCTTGGTGAGTTTGGATTTTTTAAGTGATGATATTATTATTATACTTTGTAAATGGTTATATTCGAACGAAATGAAATGTATGGTGATTGGCATGGATAAATAAGACACCTGCCCATTGACTCTATTGTAATGTAATTGTGTAACTAGTTAAAAACAAATATTCCTGTAATTATCTGTACTAGTATTTCTTCAATTTTTGTCAACTACTTATCATAGTTGAGCCCCAACAAGTGTTTAAATTCGCTTTGGAACATTTGATTCCTAACAGGAAGTCATCTGATACAATTGTTTTCAAAACCGGAATCGTCGATATGAACCCAACTGCCCAAAAAATAAAATGTGATTGTTCCGGATGGTAGACTTTGTTGGCGGAGCGAATTGGAAGTGAATAATATCACACGGTTTAATCATTTCAGCTTATAGGCTTTGTTCCCATTTTCACTACGAAGTACATTTTTTGAGGATGAAAATTGTACTCACTTTAACTCAGCATTAAGATTTTATGTGTTTCTCACCAGTCAAGTACATTGTCGCTCAATGTACTGGCTGTTATGGGTCTGGCGATTGACAACACTTTTTTCAATGTTCCCCAAGTACAAATGTACTCCAATTTTCATAATTTCCTCGTAGAAGATGTTCTGGATTGTATAGCTACACAAGACCTTCCATTACGTACGTACGATCCAATTTCCACACCTGTCGATAAAGGTTTACAGAGAGCCGGTGAAATACAGGTGTAAAGAATAACGAATGTAAACCGTACAACTTTAAGGAAACATTTGGTAAAACCCAAATATACACATTTTAAAGGTTCTACCTATCGCGTTTTCGCCTTTATGTCCAAAATTTATTTAATATTTGCATAATCCACAACTATAATTTAGTCATGATCGGTTGTTCCACCTGGGTCTATGTTTACTCTCAGGCTCGAAGATGGGCCTTATAAATACCAAACCCCCATACAATTAATTTTCCGGTTTTCGATCTTTTATAAATTTTCACTCTATGAGAGGTTTATTATTTTGCCTTCAGCAGTAAGTAGTTTACTATGGAGGAAATAAAAATTATAATCTTTGACAATGAAGGTACAGTAAAAAAATGAACATATGAGTGCACTAGACTACCTTCCTTATTATACCATGCTGTATTTTTTAAAAGATTGTGTGCAATATTCAATTCGAATAATTAGAAATATGTTTTTTTTTGTATATATATCTCTCGAAGGTTATAATTGGTTGTAATTAATTTAGGAATTGTTGTAGAGAAAAATTCTACTGATTAAGGCCAATTTTTTTATAACTGCCTACAGTCATTACTATAATTTTATAAATGCTGTTGACTGTGGAGTTTTTAATAAAGGTGGCCGAGTTGAGGTAATATTTTTTTTTAATTATTTCTTTTATGTTTTAAGTTAATAGCATTTGCTAACCTAATTATTAATGGATTGGGCGTAAAGTATTCAACTCCTGGAACCGATGAACACGCATTTTTCATTCTAGGCATTCTACTATGCGGTCTGTTAATAATGACCACATTAATTGGTTGTTACGGAGTATGTAGTGAAATATTGGGCGTAAATGTCATTGTAAGTACCAACACATATGAATGCCCAATATAAATATCTAATTAATAACTACTAATATTTATTTACAGTATTCTATTTTTATGCTATCTCTACTAATTATAGAATATCTTCAAATACGTTCTTTTCAACCACACGGAATTTACTTTCATACATTGCAAGGCTTGGAGACTGCATGGCGTTTGGTTGGAACTAATCCTGAACCCATGGATAAAATACAAAGACGGGTATGTAACTCCAGTCGGTTGGGATTTGATTAAATTAATAATTGGTATTCTAATTTTGTTTCAGCTAAACTGCTGCGGCCTGTTCAATGAACAAGATTATGCCTTCAAACATTTACCAATACCCGATAGTTGTTTAAATGCTGACGGAAGCATGGTAGGACATCATACGGGTTGTTTGGATGCTCACTGGAAGTCTCACATCTATACGACACGTCGTCAACAGTTTTTCTATTGGGCTTTGCTTGCGGCTGAAGTATGATTGCCACAATTAAAAAATTAATAAATTATATTTTTATTGCTATTTTCTTTTAGGCATTTACACTTCTCTATTCGATTGTTTTTTGTATCCTTATATATAGACGAAGACATCATCAGCCTATTAATAACCGCAATAATGATGATGTTCGAGAGGTTATTATTCAACAGAACAATATTGGTTCTCGGCAGCGTTTACTCTGAGCAATTGGCTTCCTTGTGGATTCAATGGCATCATGGCCGGTGTCATCATAGATTTAATCATCTTTCCCAGATCCTCTTTACGTAATCGATGAATTAGTAAATAAGTTAGGACCGCTATAATACCATGTAATACCTGTAGGAAAAATGTAAAAATTAGTTAAATGTTTAAATGTTAAAGGGTTTCTCGTCTCTTTAATGCCCTTCCCAATAACTTAAAAACTTTTTGTACATCTATTTCAACCTTTCGGAAGCGCATTTTGCGGCATCTTCAATTAAACTGAGAACTAAATTTTTTCTGCTTTATAAAATTGTTTGTTATCTACAAAAAATCAAATATTATTAATTGTAATTATATGGTAAATATATCTAAATTATTATTGTCATAATCTGGAGTAGGTACTATAAGTTCATGCATATTCTAAATCTCATTGGCCTTTAGGCTTTTTTTACAAAATAAAATATAAATAAATAAAATAAATAAAAAAAAATGTATGTGTGACAATTAATGTATTTATGAAACGTAAGAATCAATTAACATAATCATTAACATTACTTCCAAGATGACTACAATTGGGTATGTTTTTTGTTGATGGATATATAGAGCCTCAATTTGTATATTAAATATAGATTTTCGACAAAATAATAATCAACATTTTTAGACTATGTCCAAACCGTTTTACTGAAATCACAACTCAAAACTTACCATTTGTGTTAAAGTGTAGATACAGAAGAATTTGACAGCGTAAATCCATAGAATTGATGTCGCCATTATTTCGCACAGAAATGCAGTGGCCAGCTGTGAAAATGAAACACAAATATTTAAAAAAAAATTCTAGATGCAATAAATTTGCTTCTTACTATTTCCAGTACAATAGTAGATTCAATGAATGCGGCCGCACTGCAGACACCCGACATCAACATGCAGACATAATTCATGACCATACTTTCCACTTCTGGGGCATTTTTGTAATTGAGAATTGTCACCACGATGTGAATGATTGCAGCAAACTTTGAAATGAATTTATTTTAGAAATATGTATTTTTGTACAGTTTATAAATGAATACTTACTATATTAAAACAATTAACTATAATCAAAACAAATTTGATAGTAGAATTTGAAAATATCATTTTGCCATGTATTTCTTCAAAGCTATTGCTGCTACAACTTATCTTCACGAATGAATAATAATACTGTTTGATTTTGCTGTGATGTATTTCAGTATTTTTACTAAAGTATTGCGGTTTTGAGGATACCGCAGACTACGAACGAGTTATTACACAGAGCTACAGTTAAAATCTTTTTATATTCTTCATTCTTTTAAAATTCTTCAGGCTTACTTGAGCCGGATAGAATCGTCCAACAATTTTAGCGACATATTAGGTTGGGGGAAAAGAAATCAATTATTTTTATATGAACTATCGGAATGTCCGAAGCATATTAAATAAAGTCCTATAGTTCAAATGTACAATTTTTGTATGATTTGTTGTCATTTTAAAAGTAACTTCATAATGCGCTCTCTCATAGAAGTCCTGCTCTCTATTTGCAAAAAACTTTAGTAGTCGATTTTCACAATCCACCATAGATACCAATGTTTTTTCATTAAAAAAATGTTTCAATCCAAGAAAAAAAATATAATCGCTTGGTGCCAAGTCTGGTCTGTATGGCATATGCATTAAAACTTCCCAACCAAGTTCCCGAAGTTTCTGGCGAGTCACGGTAGATGTGTGTGGCCTAGCGTTGTCCTGGTGGAACACGACACCTCTCCTGTTGGCATATTCTGGCAGTTTCTGGTAAATTGCTATCTTCACATTTTGGCCATTTGGTAGCAACTCTAATAAATAATCTCCTTCCAGTCCCACCAAAGCAGAACCTTCCTGTCCGTTAGTCCTGGTTTAACTGCCATTTGAGGTCCTTCACCGCTCTTTAACCACGATTGTTTTCGCCAGGGTGCGCAAAATTCGCTCGCGAATGATTCAAAATACCTTTTTTCGTTTTGGGCTCTTTTTACGAATGAATTTATCGCGATAAATTCTTTATCAAACGAGTGAGTGCACACAACAACGATCTTTCTTTTCGTTTGGTGGTTGAAATACTTTCTGACATTCGCTCACGAATGAAATCAAACATTCGCGAATGCTCAAAACAGCAACAATAATAACAACAAACATTCAAGAACTCAATAGTTGTTGTTGTGCATGTGTTTCGTTATTCCATACAAGCCCAACACTTTTTTTATACACACATTCATTCGCTGTGTGAGTTTATTTTTTTATGATCTTTTTGTTTGTTATGGTTTTTAAGAGCGCTCACGAGCATTCGCGAACATTTTTTGTTTTTCAAATGAATGCTCTTCAGCAACAAAAGGTCGCGAAAGATCGAATCGACTACGCTTGCTGCGAAGTTTTATCGTTCGTGAATTGTTCGTATTGAAAACAATCGAATACTTGCCGTGAGCGTATTTTAGTCGTTCGCCGCAAAATTTTGCACAACCTATTATCTTTACCAAGGCTAGATGAAGTTTGAAGATGGGACTCCTTCTGGTACCTCCTCCACAAGGGGCCAACATTTTCAACATTAGATCCAATATCAGGTGAGTGGAATGTTCGATTTGAAGCAAACTTTGCACAACCTATTATCTATACCGAGCCTAAATCAAGTCGGAAGGTTGGACTCGTCTGCTCTCTTTTCTGGTACAACTCCTACAAAGAGTCAATGTCATAAATTTGCAAATTGGATAACCGATTAGATCAACATTAAAATCAACAACATATCATTCGTTATACCGAACGTTGATTGTATTTTAAGTGGAATAATAACCAAATTGAAGTGCATTTGTTGGCACAAACATTCATAAATGTATATATTTCTTTTAGTCTAACTATAATATAATGGTTTACTACTAGAGCTGCGAATGGATAGGAATTCTAGTAATTGTAACGGCGTGTATCGGCTGTCAAATTAAATATCAGAACTATAGACAGCATGATGCCAAAACCCTGAAACGGTTATGAAAACGTTCAATTTTTTATTTTCAAACTATGTTCTCCCAAAGCACTTACTTCAAATCCCATTAGGCCGACATGAGTCCATTTCTCAGTTCGATATATGTTCAGATATGCATCCAATACGGCTGGCAAACAGCCCTTGCCGTGGGGATAAAATTCCCTTTTATTGTTGTGGAAGAAGTAGCAGCTGTCGGGAACTGTCATACTATTATGTAGGTAATCCAAATAACCAACTTTTCCACAGCATTCGTACTATGGATGGACAGATAGACATTTTTGAGCAATTAACTTGATCAATTAATATATATATATTTTTCAATTAGTATAACTTACCGTTTCCTGCAAAATATCCATGTAACCCTGTTCGTGTGTCTCCGCTATCCAATAGTAGTTGACCATATTTGTTGTTGAAATACGCACCCGTTCTTCGTCGTAACGCCACAGACACCAGACATGAGAAGCTACCAAAGCCAATAAAATAACAATGAACTGGGTTGTCCACATTGGTTAATACATCCTTATAATCGGCAGATACTTTGGATTTCATGGCGAATACTTACGCTCACCAACATCTTGACGGAGCCGTTAACCGCCGCACAACATCCAACAAAGGCCGATATCACCAAAACCGAACTTATGCCAATGTTAACGAGTTTCTCGGTAAAATCTGGAGTTCCATAGGAATATTTTTGCAATTCAAAGACACTTGCCACGACAGCCAGTATACCGAGTACCTGAAATGATAGATATTTGATTACATTATTCAGGTTTCTAAAATTTCATCATATTTCATAATTAATTAGGAAATTGTTCATATGATAAGTTCTGAGTTATGTTAAAAAACAAAAATGAAGTTGCTTATTTGCTTTCAAAAAAATTTAGTAAAAAAATATAAAAAAAAAATATATCACCGATATTGATATCTTATTGTTTCTACTCAATGAGAACCCAATATGTAAAATAAAGTGGCATGTGGAACTCAGATTCAGTATTTTAAAATCCATTTGGTTATTTAGAAATAAAATTTTTTAGACTTTGTAAAAAATAATTTTATTGTTTTCTTATTTTGAATCAATTGCATTTCATTGATTGCAATATGATATATCTCTTGATGATAATAAATACAAAAGTAAGAGAGTACGAAGAACCAGGGTTTTGGAAAATATATTGTATAAAAACTACTAAAGGATCCTCAATAAACAGACGGAATGCCCCATGGGCTAAAGGAATACTAGCACTAATTCACTCTGTTAACATATGACTCTCATTTAGAAGGAAGAGATTGCGATTCATCATAGAATAGGAACTTAGAAAAACTTGTTGGGCAAAATCTTTCATGATACATGTTTTCGAATATTTTTTATATTTACATACCTAATTTAAATTAATTTCCTAAAACACAACAACTTTGCTTTTATAGCAATTCTGTTAAAAGAAACTCTGTGTGTTGTGCTAATCCTCGAACAAAACAATACCTTTTTTAATTGGTGTCATTATAAAATTTAATTGCATAAACGAAGCTCAATTATGAGTTTCATATTCAAAAACTAGTAATTTTTTTTTCCAAACTAAAAACACATTGTACATTTGTTCTTATAAAAGTATTTGTCACAAATTAACATGCATTTGTGTTTTAATGACAAAATATTTTTCCCAGGACGAACATGAAGTTAGCTCGAAGTTCCTTTGGCTAATTAATTTACGTATTTACTTGCCATTACAGTTAACACCTACGGTACTTGTATATTGGGGGTTTAAAAACACACGTAATTTCTTTGCTAATTAAAAACGTAGATATGAAAACGTCATATATGTGGATCAAGGTTGCGTAACAAATATTTGTTTGTTGTATTATATGTGTATAGTTATGAAGAATAAAAAAAATATAAAGACAAATTTTCAGAAGAGGGCTGATTTACATCGTTAAATACGATGCATTATGTAAAAGATGGGATGTATTTTGATACATATGGCATGCAAGTTTAAATATTTTTTTGATATTTCCATTGCTATATTAGTGAGGAATAATATGAACGGATTATACGTTGTCATGGATTTAAGGCAAAATCGGCTGAAAATGTTCATATTAGCAATACCAATAAAAAAACCGACAACAGCCAGGTGGTAGAGGTGCTTTTAAGATTTATATGACAAATGCGAATTTAGCATGATTTGTACACTAAATTAATCGAAACTATATATATATATATACATCTGAACGGACTTCAATCAAGACAAACGTTCTTCTACACTTATTTTGATTGTATGTTGAAAATTTCACATTGATCGGGCGGACAAAGCGTCTTTAATACACGAGTTACTTAAAATCAAATTATTTATTGGAGCTATATCAAAATCTGGACTTCAACTACTAACTAAACTTGACTCATATCTTTTTGGACTAAAATATGCCGCCCATGGTAAATTTAATCATACACTATTTTCGTGAAATCGGGCGAAAATATACATTCGAGTTACGCCCTTCCTTACTTAATTAAATTGTATATGTATATGTATAGCAGGATTAAGATTTGGATTTCATGAGCTCATTAAACCCAAATTTGAAACAAAACACACTAAATTAAATATGGTAGCCTGTACAAAAAGTCGAGTTGTTCGGACAATTGTGCCAAGATGTACAAAATTTCAGACAGAATCAATTAACGATTCGACAATCCCACCTTCGCACTTAATCTAGGCTTGATAAAGATAATACATTGGGGAATGTTTGGTTCAAGTCGGACATTTCCTTCGCCTGATATTGTATACTATTTATAAATATTGAAAATGTTGACCCTTTGTGGGTCGTGGTAAAGATAATAGGTTGTACAAAGTTTGGTAATAATCAGACATTCCTTTCCCTAATATTGCATTTGTTAATATTGAAAATATTGACCATTTGTGGGGGAGGTAACAGAAGGAGCAGACCAATGCGTCCCATTTTCGCACTTGATCTAGCCTTGGTAATAGGTTGTTCAAAGTTTGGTTAAAATCGGACATTCCTTTCGCCTAATATTGAATTAATGGATGGACCAATGGATCTTCAGGCTTGATCTAGACTTTGTAATGATAGTAGGTTATGCAAAGTTTGGTTCAAATAGGATAGTCTGTTCGCATGATAATATAAAATTAATTTTTGGACAATTCTTACCATTTCGTGGGGGTAGGTACCAGAAGGAGTGGACCACAAAGTTTGGAAGAAATATACATACAGACGCATGGACATTTGTAAACCGACACCAACTTTTCTGAAACAGGTTTGATTTAAAAAACATGGAGCCTAAAACCAAGATTTCAATCAGGCACCTATTTGACCATGAAAGTGTATATACCCTCATTAGCCATAATACTGACAGTATAAATATTGAAAGATATTTTGACAGCAAGATAAGACTAAGGCATGAATTCGTAACCTAATAAAACTTATTTATAGGCCATGGCCTTAATTAATTCCAGCAAGATAAGACTAAGGCATGAATTCGTAACCTAATAAAACTTATTTATAGGCCATGGTCTTAATTAATTCCAATTCTAACATACGCCTCGGTAGACTGGTGGACAGCAATGGACAGAAAATGTAATGTAATTTTTTTACAAGAGAAAATGCTGCGTAGGTATATGCGGGGCAATGAAGCAACACCGACAAGAGCTTTGGAGACTATATTGTATATACATCCAATTGACATCCAAATAAGATATGAAGCGGCCATCGCAGCTTTAAGACTTAAAGCTATGGATCGATACCGGACACAATATACCGCATCAAAATATATTGCAGACAACAATTAGTAAGTTTGATTCGGACCGAATACCTGAAATAAGAGTAGTCACATGTGGAATTATAATATCAGACAGGCACTCATAGGATAGCGGAACACTACACATTTTTCAAATGTTATTCAAAACATTTCAATTGCAATTCGAGAATTTCATTTGTAATTCGAAAACTCAATTTGCAATTCATAAAATTTCATTTGTAATTCGAGTATGTAATTTGTAATTCACAACATTTCATTTGTAATTTTAAACTTTTCGTATGAAATTCAAAAAATTACATTTGAAATTTAAAAAATTTCATTCGTAATTCGAATATTTCAATTTGAATTTCGTAGAGTTTCATTTGAAATTCAAAGAAATCCATTTGAAATTCAAAGAATCCAATTTGAAATTCATAACATTTCACTTGTAATTCATAAAATTTCAGTTATAATTTATAACAATTCATACATATTCCTTTTGTGTTACCAATAATATTTTTCGAATTTAAAATTAAGTGCTATGAAAAACAAATGGAATGTTATGTATTTCAAATCAAGTGTTAAGAATTTCAAATGGAATTATTTAAATTTTAAATGGAATTTTATTAATTTCAAGTGGAATTTCATGAATTTCAAACGCAAATATTTGGAATTTCGAATGGAAGTTTATGAATTTCAAATGGAATTCTATGAATTTCGAAAGGTATTCTAGGAATTACAAATGAAATTCTCCAGTAAGGGAAGTAGTAAAGTCGGACTTTACAAAATTGTACAGTCGGCCAAACGTTGCGTCTTTAGTGCACAATTTACATTAAATCGGACGAAAATATATATGGGAGCTATATCAAAATCTGAACCGATTTTCACGAAACTTAGCACACATCATTCTGGACCTAATTCAGTACAATATGCAAAATTCCGCGCCAATCGAAAGATATATAGGGACTTTGGCGTCCCATTTACCTTAAATCGGACGAAAATTTATATGGGAGTTATATACAAATATGACCCGATTTTCTCGAAACTTGACACATGTCATTCTAGACTTAATTCATAACAATATGCAAAATTACGCGTCGAAAGATATATAGGGACTTTGGTGCCCCTTTTACCTTTAATCGGACAAAACTATGTATGGTAACTACATCTAAATCTGAACCGATTTTCTCGAAACTTGGCACACATCATTCTGGACCTAATTCAGTACCCTATGCCAAATTTCGTGCAAATCGAAAGTTGTATAGGGAATTTGGTGCCCAATTTACAATAAATCGGACGAAAATATATATAGAAGCTATATCTAAATATGAACCGATTTTCATGAAACATTGCACACATCATTCTAGACTCAATTCAGTGCACTATGCAACATTTCGTGCAAATCGAAAGATATATAGGGACTTTGGTGCACCTTTTACCTTAAACCGGACGAAACTATATACGGGAGCTATATCTAAATCTGAACCAGTTTTCACGAAACTTGGCACTCAGCATTCGGGACCTAATTCAGTGCTCTATGCCAAATTTAGTGCAAATCGAAATATATAAAGGGACTATGGTGTCCTTTTTACCTTAAATCGGACGAAAGTATATACGGGAGCTATATCTAAATCTGAACCGATTTTTCCTAATTTCAATAGGGTTCGTACCTGGGAGAAATAAGTGACTTGTGCCAAATTTCATCCAAATCGGATTAGAAATGCGACCTGTACTTTGTTTATAATTTAACACCTACAGACGGACGGACATGCATAAATCATAAACAAGCATAAACTGAGAAAGTGATTTTATGCATATTCTCAAAAGGAACCATGTATCTATCTCGTTTCCTTTTGCCTGTTACAAACATATGCACAAAGACATAATACCATAAACCACAGTGCGGTGAAGGGTATAAAAATAGCGAGGGGACTGGGATGAATACAAAAATGTTATGGGGAGATCCTAACGAGGATATAAAGCAAATCTTAACACTAAACGAAAAGAAAAATCAGCTGACTGACCGGTATTCTCACAGGACATAACAGCCTGCCGGCTCACTTTCACATTTCCTGTGCCACTGCACAGTGGGAAAAAATACCGATCTAGCGCGCAGAAAATAAGAAAATGAAATTGAAGGAAACTTTAAAACATTAATGCAGTTTTAAAGTAGAGTGTTGAGTGTACTTAAGTCCGTATAAAATAATCCGAATTAATAAGTTAGAACGGAATATCGGTACATTTAAAATACATATTTTCCAATGTTAAAAAATGTATTTTTTTAGCTGTATAATTGCGATGGTCGTGTGCATTCTGTGAATATATTATAATAGAATTTTGTCCTTTTTTGATATAAAGTATTGGTATTTAATTAAATGGAATAGTTATATAACCCATAAATTATTTTAATTTAAGTGTTTCGGGCTAAATATATGTAAGGTCCGGTTTTTTAAATTCCTTTAATTAAAATAGGGGTTTCGTATGGAGTGCAGTCGAGTTCAGCGTTGATTTTTTTATATATATTTTTTTTGTTTGTCTGTCTAGAACATCATACTAAATACTAAATTTTTTCTTGCGACTTCCTGCGACTCTCGGATTTATGGCATTTTTTTGAAAAAATGTCAATTTGGTATAGGAAGCTTTTTAAGATTTTTTAAGAATAGGAATAGATCACAGCATAGCAGATAAGAAAAAACAAGTTCAAAATGTCCGTCCTAAGGTGTGAGTATGAAAATGAGGGTATGTTTTCTACCTATGAAAATCCACATTTAACAAATGTTCATTCATAGATTTTTCTCATTCAATAAGTGTCAAAAAACGGGGTTATACAAGTTATAAAAAAGTGAATAACGAGTTATTTTAGTTCTTAAACAAGTGAAGTGGAAAAATACCAATTTTGTACAGAGAGCTCTTTGAAGTTTGGCTAAAATCTAAAAAATGTTCTGATGTAAATTAATATATATTAGATAGACTTGAAGTCAATGCTACCGATTATGCAAACGCTAAAGGGATTTGTCGAACAGTTACCACGCTATGTACGCGATTTGTCTGAAGAAGCCATGGAATCCAGAAATAAGGACTTTCGGAACTAGAGGACTTTCTGTACAGCAGAAAAATGAGTCGTTAGGAAACAATGAGGGATATTTTCAATAGGTTGATATTTTCTTCTGATCTAAAAATATCAAGTTTGTCTCGTAGTACACCTCTTAACCATCGATATAGTAGCCACTATCTGAAGAAGTCCTTAAACTACTGGAGGATCCAATGCAACCAACTAATTCAGATCAAAACACGGATTGTGAATGTTATTTGTATTTAATAAGTAATGCCTAAATTTTATAAAATATATAGTTTAATGTTTTAGATATATACTATTAACAATAATAAAGATATATATAATAACAATAGTGTTTGCCCTTAACCCACTTTTACCCTCCAAATGTTTCGGAATTTTTAAAATAAGCTCCCATTTTAGTATTTATATTAGTTATAACGAAAAATGTTGCTTATTAAAAAATGTTTAAAAAGCTTCAAAATAGTAATTTTCACCAAAAAATTTAAGTCTTTTCTAAAAAAAAAAATCGGCGCTTAGTCGGTTAATAAAAAAACATGCCAAATTTTTTCATAAAATAATTAAAATTGTCCATCTAAATCTATTCATATCCAAAATATCGATAAACGTACAGTAAAACATATACTTTTATTTTCTGCGCCCTAGATCTGCATTTTCTCCCACTGGGTACAGTCCAGTTTTTCAAGCTTCCGAACTCAATTCCTTGGAAATAAATACCTTTCGGGAAATAAAAGACCTAATGTGAATAGAAAAAACTGAAGGACTTCACTAACAAAACAGAATTCTTATACAGTGAGTGTAATAAGTATTTTGCCTCAATACAAATTTGAAAAAATTCCAATTTATACGCCTAAAGCCAGCAAACTAAAGATGTAAAATGAATTATGTATAATGGATTACGTTTGTGGACATATTTAGATCGTATTTCTGCAAGAATCACAGCGAAAGACCTATTGGTCTCGAATATATCGGCCGAAATATATAACAATCCAAAAATGTTTATCACAAAAAAGTATTTTGCTTTTATTTATAAAAAATTGTTACATAGAACACGTTTGGTCTTTTTATAGTTACCATTGCGGGTAACGACATACTATAAGTGATTTGGCAACGATTCCAATAAACCACGGCATCTTTTCGCGAGTATTTTCTCAGATTTACGTTCAATACATTCTCCAGCAATATTTCATTCAATATTTGGTAATTTCTCGTCCTAATCTCAAAATCAGAGTATTAAATATAGTCGTCGCGGCTTCAAAACATCCCAAATATGTTAAGAATAATAAAAAGGAGGTTTTACAAAATATATCGCGAGGACAGGACCTTAAAAACTATTAAAACCAAAATCCGACAAACAAATTATTTAAAAAAATATCGCGAAACCCCATTTTTCTAACTTCGAAAACTTTATGGTTCATTTTTACTGATCTAGGAACCAAAATATACGATGAAAATAGCAATAAGGTGGTCAGATTCAAATATATGGACGGTTTTCTGGCAATAGAAATACATCTTATTTCGAAAATAAATACATCGACCCATTTATTCCCTACTGCATTTTATTTGCAACTGATGGTGTTAATCGGAGATAAAATATAGAATGCGTATTCGCCACCAGCAACCACAGTTTTTCAAAAGACAATAGGATTTAACGAATAATGATGTTTTCTCCCAACTTCAAGTATTGGTTTTTATTACTATTGCCACAAAACCGTTCATATCTTAGAATCTGACCTTCTTATTGCTATTTTCATGGCATATATTGGTTCCTAGATCAATATTACTGGACCATACACATTTCGAAGTCAGAAAAATTGGGTTTCGCGAATTTTTTTTAAATAATTTGTTTGTCGGATTTTGGTTTTTATAGTTTTTAGATTCTGTCCTCGCGTTATATTTTGCAAAACCTCTTCTTTATTATTCTAAACATATTTGGGATGTTTTGAAGCCGCAATGACTATGAATACTCTCATCTTAAGATTAGGACGAGAAAATACCAAATATTAAATGAAATACTGATGGAGAATGTATTGAATGTAAATGTGAGAAAATACCCACGAAAAAATGTCGTGCTGTAATGGAATCGTGGTCAAATCGCTTATAGTAAGTGGTTAACCGCAATCGTAACTATAAAAAGACCAAACGTGTTCAATGTAACAAATTTTTCTAAAATAATAATAAAAAGCAAAATACTTTTTTGTGATAAACATTTGTGTGTTATTATATATTTTGGCCGATATCTTCGAGACCAATAGGTCTTTCGCTGTGATCCTTGCAGAAATACGATCTAAATATGTCCACAAATGTACTCCATCATACATAAGTCATTTTATATCTTTAGTTTGCTGGCTTCAGGCGTATATATTGGAATTTTTTCAAATTTTTATTGAGGCAAAATACTTCTTACACTCACTGTACGTTTAGAATAATAAAATCCAATGATGACTTTCTAAATTTCTTCCTTCTCTACAAATTCCGCCTTCTCTACAAATAGCTGTAAAACAAATTGTTTCATTTATTTTCATAAACTCCATATCTACTTTTTAATTTGACAAGAATATAATTTTATTTTATATAATTTTTGATTTGGATTTTTATACCCTCCACCATAGTATGGAGGATATATTAATTTTGTTTTTCCGTTTGTAACACATCGAAATAATCATTTCCGACCCTATAAAGTATATATATTCTTGATCAGCGTAAAATTCTATGACGATATAGCCATGTTCGTCTTTCTAAACGAATTGAGATAGATCACCAAAATTTTGCATAGAGTCGTCCTTTGTCTGCAGGCAGGTCAAGTTCGAAGATGGCCTTTATTGGTCCACGTTTAGGCTTAGCTCGCGTTATTCAACCGAATTCACTGAAATTCGGTACATTGGGTTCTCATTGGGTACCAAATTTCCCCAATAAAAATTATAAATATGGGTGCATATTTTCGGATAGCCCCCATATAAGGGTACCCCCAATTTTGCGGTATTTTAGGGTTCTTGAGCGCGGTTTTCATCCGAATTCGCTGAAATTCGGTACTTTGAGTTCTTATTGGGTAGCAAATCTCTATACTAAAAATTAAAAATATATGTCAATTTTTCGGGTAGCCCCCATATAAGGGTACCCCCCAATTTTTGGTATGTTTGGAGTTCTTGTGCGCGGTTTTCAACCGAATTCGCTGAAATTTGGTACATTGGGTTCTTATTGGGTACCAAATTTCCCCACTAAAAAATATAATTATAGGTCCACTTTTTCAGGTAGCCCCCATGTAAGGGTGCCTCCCAATTTCCAGTTTTTGTGGGGTTTTGACCGGATTTTTTCACCGAATTTTCTGTAATTTAGTAATTTCAGTTATTATTGGGTAGCAAATCTATCCACAGAAAATTAGTCCCCATATAATGGTACCAGCAATTTTCGATAATTTGAGGTTCTTGAGCGCGCTTTTTAACCGAATTCGCTGAAATTTGGTATTTTGTAGCCATATATGGTAACAAATCTCCCCACCAAAAATTATTAATATTCACCCCTTTTTAGGGGTAGTCCCCATATAACCCCGTTTTTTTTATTAAAATAGTTATATGATTTGTTCCGTGTGTTGCGGTTGGGTAGTCGTTACGGAGAATAGTCAATTTTTACCCTACAAAGACTATTTAGCCATCTGTTGCAAGCATTCCGCCTTCTAAAGGTATTCTTATAAAAGAAACCTCAAACATGACGATAATGAAATATATCGGCAGACATTTAGGAATCTCCTCAATATAGTGATACCTCCTGAAGGAAAGAATTGAGATAAACAATTAAAATATTGGGTTCAATATTGGCATATACCGGTCATTAATTAGGCATAGCCCTCATATAATGATATCCCCAAATATTTACCATTTCCCTACACTATGTAATCAATATTAGTACCCCTTTAGGCATAGCCTCATATAACTTTGTAATCTAAATTACAGTAGTTTGAGGATTTTATACACTACCATGCGTTATCAGTATCAGTCCACTTTTTGGATCTTGCAGATTTTAGGAAAAATCCCCATTAAAATGGCTGAAGTTTGTATTTGTATTTAGAATTATCGGTATATACCCACTTTTTGGTATGTTCCCTATATTTTCATTACATGTATCTGTCAGTATAACTATGGTGGAGGGTATCCAAAGTTCGGCCCGGCCGAGCTTAACGCTTTTTCACTTGTTCTTTTTCGAATTTCAAAAGTTTTGTGAGATTTCGTGTACTGAAACTAAGAGTACGTTTAGACTTACGAAATCTACTCGATCTCAAATTTCAATTACATAGCGTATACGTCAAATATAATGCACTGTATTTGAGAAAATGATTAGCGTGACGTATAAGCTATGGAATTGACGTTTGAGATCGAGTGGATTTAGTAGTCTAAACGTGCTCTAACATAAAATATTTAAATTATATTTATTATAAATTATTATTTATTATGTTGGAATAAGTTTCATGTAAATTGAACATTATTGTTTATTTTCCATTTAAACATTTTACTAACACATTCAGAAAAATATTATTTATATCTTTTCTGGAAGTTATCCATATGAAGTGTAAATATTTATGATCATTTTACAATTAGAGCTCCAGTAGTTCATGCAGAATATAAAACACATGGCTACCACAAATAGGAACCGATCTATATTCACATTGTTTTGGTTTTCAAGGTATTTCTTGGTCAGAATTTTACCACGTGCCGCATTTTGCCACACAAAAATAAAAGAAAAATCACAAACACACCAATCAGCACTTCTCCCCACCCATGAATTTGCAAAAATTCCATCAATTAGCAATGAAAACGAAATTTGTTTTTGATGGAAAAGTAGTTGTTTGGAAAAAATAATATTTGAAATAAGGCAATAAACAACAGGTCATTTGTTTATATTATTATTTTGTTGCTCTCAATGCTTTCCCGCATTATCTCACCAATACATGGGCGGTGAAAATGTTTGTTTTCAAAAGTATGGCATAATCATCATTACATTCATACACACATATGTATGTATCGGCGTAAATCTATTTAGATTTTCATATAATTGTGACATAAATTTTAATTTATATTTTGTCTAAAATTAGAGAATAGTTTTCCACACAAATATGCACACACACACACACACTCGATCACGTCAGTTGCATTCTAATTTCTCAACCTTTATTATTTGATATTTGAATGCCGTTTTCAAAATTGGTTCATTTGATTTGTGTTTCGTTTCGGCGGAGGGGTGACACTTACAACACTCATCGTATTGAACACGATTACCGTCCACTGCAGACAGGTGCGACTCAAATGCATTTTGATCAATTAATCTGTTATCGGATCGGCAAACGGGCGGAAGGGAAGGACGCACAGAGATGTTTCAATGAATTGTGTTTAATTTGTTTCACAAAATTCTTTTTTGTTATATATGTATGTACGGATGCGAGTGATTGTATATTTCTTAAATAGACGAAAAAAGCAAACGGTTCTACGCGCCAACCAACGGACGTCTTAACGGCAAACGAGCGAATATTTAAATGAAACAACTCAGGCGGAGAAAATGCGAAAACACCAAAATGTGAATTGGCCTTTTCCGCTGTTTTTCGCTACGTTGCTCTCTTTCACAGTGTGTGTGTGTGAGTGGGGGAGGGGGAACGTGTTTTTGGCTTTTCTGAAATATGCCAAGATTTTCCAAAAATACTACACTCACATTAACCATAATTAACACTACACTCACACCAATTACATTTGTATTGGTTTCAATTTGTATTCTGTAGCCACACATTAACGTCTAAGCAAGTGACTGGTCAAGTGAACGATGATGAGTGACGACACTGGCCGTCGGGCGAATGAACCAACTGTCTGTAGTATTTTTTGTTTTGTTTTCCTTCAGACATGCACATGAATGATTCGCAATTCGTGGTGTTGTCTGTGAACTAGAATGGTTCATATAAACAGAGATAGAGAGGAAATACCATTGGGACATAGAAAATTGGTTGCCTTATGTGGTATATGCGAATGTTTCGTTTGTACAGTGACTCACAAAACTTAAACAAAATGAATTTTCATAATAGAATAGGGTGACGTAGGGAATGATAGATACCATGCAACGGCTCTGATTGGCTTCAACTTGACAAAGCCCGAACTTATCTTGGTCCCTATTTCATTTCAATTGTGGGCACTGACCTCCACACGCTGCGATGTGCTTGAGCTGATATGTGAGGCGAGATCACCCATAAGAACTATAAAAAAATGGGTTGAGGCGTCGGCTTAGTTGCTCACACTCGGAAAAGAAAAAAAAGAAAAGCAAAACCTCCTAATGTTGGCGACACCTGCAAACGTATAAAGGACGACGATCTGCGAATTTGCACTTGGAATTTACGCACGTTGTACAGAACGGGTGCTGTTTTTGCTTTGGTGGATGTACTCACGAGTACAAAGCCGACATCATTGCCTTACAGGAAAAGCGATGGAAAGGGAAATGAAACGAGATATGAATTTGGCTACGGGTTTATGGTTAACAAAAGAATAAAACACCTCGTCTCCAGATTCACTCCAGTAGATGAGCGAATTGCTATAATCCGTATAAAAGCGAAGTTCTTCTACATCACTCTTATTTACGCCCATTCCCGGACGGAAGACAAAGATGAGCAGATCAAATACATAGAAACAACATATGACCTCTGACCTGGCCATGACATTAAAATTCTGCTAGGAGATAGGAGGGAAAATATTTTTGAATCCACCATCGGAAAATTCTGCCTCCATGACGAAACATCCGACAACGGCATGAGGTTTATTGACTTCGCTCCAGCAATAATCATGGTAGTTCAGCATTCATCTAGTGTTCTAAGAATTATCGGGAGAAAAGGAGAGGGGGAGAAAGGTAATTTCGTAAAAAAGATGAAAGAACAAGAAAAACGTAAGTAAGTGTGAGCAAATCGAGATGTACAGGTGTCAGAATGAAGTCCGGTAATTTGATCAACGAGTAAAACACCAAACCGAAGGCTTTGCTGAAGGCACATCCTCCTGTAGAGATGAAGATGGAAAACTGGTGACAGATACGTTGAGGATCTCGAAGAAGCATTTGGCAAAGCTTCTGGTATCAAATAGTGGCGGTGAAGAGCTCAGAATAGCAATTAATCGGCTGAAGAATAATAAAGCAGCAGATGCCAATGGATTACCATCCGAACTATTAAAGACCGGTGTTCAGATGCTGGTCAGGTGCATGCACCAGCTGATTAGTACAATTTTGCCCAATGATTGAAAACTCACCATCCTGTGCCCCGTGCAAAAAAAGGAGACAAGACGATATGTGCCAACTTTAGAGGGATTAGTCTCCTTCCCAACGCATATAAAGTGCTATCCAGCGTGCTGTGTGAACGAAGGAATCAATGTCATTATTGGACCATACCAATGCGGCTTCAGGTCTGGCAAATGCAACATTGACGAGATTTTCACTCTGCGCTAAATCCTGGAAAATTCCCACGAAAAACACATCGACACATTTCACCAATTCGTTGACTATAACAGACCTATCCGTTCAGAGGTGATTAAAGACATGTCTGTGTTCAGCATTCCTGCAAAACTAATAGGCTATGCAGGATAAAGAAAGAACCTCTCGGAGCCCTTTAATATCGATCGTATGATCTTTTAAACATCCTGCTGAAAAAGGTCATACGAGAGGCAAAGTTGAACAGAAATTGCGCTCTGTACGCCAAACAACACATGTTACTCTCCTCAGTTCGTCCCCAACTAAGGGTCACAATGTTTAAGCTCAAGCTCAAATGGATAACGATTGCGATAGCTGCATTTCTTCTGTTGCCATCCCCGATTTGATCTATCGGTTGTATATTGCAATTTTAATGACGATGAACATTCTTGGTTCCTAAAATAGTCATATGATTGCAACCACTGAAATTACGATTATTTGTCCTCTCGGACTTGGTATAATATTTCCTGGCACACAACGATGCATTGTGTAAACTGATATTTCGCCATATTTCAGAACATTTTGAATAAAAATTAATCTAAACTATCCACGTCTTAATCGTTTCAAAGTTCTATGATTAACACTGAATATTGAATCTAGAGACCCCACAGGCCGCGCAAAATTTTGAAATCTCTTTCATTTTTACCAATCAATGATCATGTTTGTATATTGAGATTATCATATATACCAATCAATGATCCTGTCGCGTTCCCTTAAATGTTCACATCGTCTTTGGCTGTAACGTAAATCAAACACAGTTGTAAATACTTTTGTATTATATATATATATATATATATATATAAACATTTTTATTCATATATAAAATAAGTCTGTGATATATTTTATTTTGTTTTTTTTTTGTTTGTTTGTTTGTCATATCGTCATATGTATGTAGGTTTTGTGAATTATATACTTCGTATATGTAAATAACATGTTATACATAATATATGATTTTTAATGTTTGTTTGTATGTATGTAGGTTTATAACATTCACATATATATGGCAATATATATAAAAACATAAAAATTCCATATATGCATCAATAAATATAAATATAAGTTTTGGTTTATTTGTAGGTACTTGTTTAGTGATCGGTCGTCCCTTTTTGTTGTATGTATTTGTATATATGTATCAATAATTTACGTTTACGTTATACATTCGATACAATTAAAAAAATATGTAGTAAATTGTAACAAAAACAACGAGTCGAAAATATATGTACGTTTGTTGGTATCGTTCTTGCGTTTTTTAGTTTAACTTAAAATTATAGCATTCGACTAATTTTCAAATTGTTCCCTTCGGCGTTTGTTACGCAGATTTATTCCCAGCAATGATGCTAATCCTAAGGCACATAACTGAAATAGATAAATTATGAATATATGTTAAAAATGTATAGCGGAAAATGTTAATAATTTTTTTATTTCCAATGACTGGATTTTTACTATTGCAATTAGGTAATATATTGAAGCAGAAATAATAGAACAATAGAACAATAGAATTCATTGGGTACCATAAATTATACATTATGGGGGCTTTACTGAATATGGATTACTTCTGGTAGGAATATTTGGAAGATGATAAAATTAACAAGTGAAAAAGGCTGGGCCGAACGTGGTATACCTTCCACCACAGGTGTAATGATAGTCAATTCAAATGAAAATATAGGGAACATACCAAACAGTATACCTATACAAACCAAGCGATTGTTGTAAACCATATGGAACAGCAAATACAAATTTCAGCAATTTTGAATTGAGATTTTTCTAAAATGCCAAACATCAAAATGTGTGTATAAAATACCCAAAATACTGCAAAGTTATATGAGACCATCACCAACATACTCAGGATTTTATTTCGGTGAGATTGGAAGCTGCTGGTTCAATATGAAAATTTGTATGGGTATATTGATTATATCGTGTATGAATTACCGAACATTTGGAGTTATCATTATATGAAATTCTATGACCGATATAGACCAATTTTGAAACTAGCATTTTTGCAATACCGAAAATCGTTAGTTCATTCTCGAACCTGATGTTCTAGTTTTTTATCTCGATATCCTCCGAGAGTAGAATGATTACAACAGATGGCTAAATCGGCGAAATCGTCTTAGAGTACGGGTGGTATGCAACTATATGGGGACAAACCCAAAACGCGGAACAAATCAGTCAACTATTTTAATAATTTATGGGAGTAATATTAGTTACCATATACGACTACAAAACTCCAAAATACAGTAAATTTGGCTGAAAACGTGCACAAGAACCGAAAAATATCGAAAATTGAAGGGTACCCTTATGTGGGAGCTATCCGGATGGGATGGGTACATGGATCTATATAAATAAAATTTAGATGAGAGATGCTACCCCATAAAAACTCAATTAAGCCGAATTCGATTGAAAAACACGCTCAAAACCCCCAAAATACTAAAAATTGGAGTATGCCGTTATGTGGGGAGGCTACCAGAAAAAGTGGACGTATATTTATATTTTTTTAGTAGAGAAATTTGGTACCAAAATACCGAAAATTGGGGGGAACCCTTTATATGTGAACTATGCCTAAACGCCAATGCCTGTGGAAGCAATAGCCCATCTACGAACTGCAGACAAAATACATATTTACTGCTAAAGCGTAGATCAATGGTGAAATTGTTTCGTGAAGGTACATTTTAGGCTTTAAGAACCCAAAATGGCAAAATTTAGTCACTTCGAAATGAAAATGCGACTAACATATCTCATACCATGAAAACTCTACCTTCAATACGACGAGCTCTATCATAAACCTCGACAAATTTGTAATTTTACAGTGATCAACAATTTGACATCTCCGACGAATATGTCGAGGATATACCCGACCTCTCATGCTGGGTATAACTGGAAGCGAAAGAACCAAATTCGGACTATCGGATAAAACGGTCAATCGGATAAAACGCAATAATCAGTATTCTAGTCTGAAGTAGGTATCATTCAACATTTCGGGCCAATATTTGAAGATGGCTGTTTAGGATTTAAAGTAAACGTGACACACGTTATTTGAGATTTAATTCATTACGCTATACAAAATCAGTCGTAATTTCTCAATCGAACAAACGTTGGGTCTTTAGTGCATCTTTTACTTTAACCAATCGAACGAACATTTTTGTATGTGGGGGATATATCTAAATATGAAACGATTTTTCCAAATTAATCGTCAACAAATACTATTCTAGCTTCAAGCCTCAAGTCCATGTAAAATTGTCTATTATTTGGATAGAAGTAATGTCATTCGTGCATCATTAACATGTAATATCTGAGAGCTTTACCTAAAAATAACACACATTATTGGAGACACAACGCAGTTAGTTATGCAAAGTTTCTGTCAATCGGACATACTTAGGGTCTTTGGTGCGCCATATACATGAAATCGGATGAAAGTATATGTATATGGAAGTTATACTTAAATCTGAACCGAATCTACTCAATTTGATGATAAATGCAAACTGAACGTTGCATTTTGCATACAAAGATATAATTGATGGTAGTGTAGGATATACAACATGTTTTTACTCTCACTCATATATGCAGTTTTATCTGTTTTTGACATCTAAATTGGTACTAAAAATGTTTAAATAAGAAACTTAGTTGTTCAGAAATGTTAATAGCTAATTTACACGCCTCATATTCAACTGAATTCTCGTCAAATTTATATCACCACTATAACTATGAACTGTCATAACTGTATTTTCATACCTAACATAGACAACTATGTACGCTAACATAAATGATGTCAAGGACAACTTTCTATATAAATGCTATCACGTAAGTTATACATACTTCCAATAAGAAGATAGTCCATTTCACTGTCAAACCAATTTGACTATTTTTGGAAGCATTCTCTTCGAGAACTTCCAAACAGCCATCTTTGAAAAGATTCTCCAGTGTTCGCTCCTGGTTCAGGTAACATTTTTTCGGTATTGCTCCAGCAATGGGTTCATAGTCCGCAGAACTATTCCGGCCGCAACAGTGGTTCTGAAATGACATTGCAGTTAGTCACAAATTTATATATTATCACAGCTTGAATAATATTTACACTTGTTTCTATACTCGAAATCCGGTCTTCATTTAGCGTGTAATTTGACCACAAATTATTGAAATCATTACGGGCATTTGAAACGTAGTCTGTAGAATGGGCTGCCACAATAATGTAGAGTTGGAATGCCAACAGAAATCCCACACACATGACATACTACAGTGTTGAGCGGTGGAGCAGAGGGCGAAGTGACAACGACAACAAAACGCATCATCGCCACACATTAAACAGAAAAGTAAACAAACAGGAGAAACAAAAAGCAAAAGGATAATGTTAAAAAATGAACTCATCCTTTCTTTCATTTCATGGTAAGGAAAATACTCACACTCCACACCAGACTCAAAGAATGACGACAAGTTCCAATACAGCCCGTAAATGAGGTGAGTATAATAAAGGATCCAATGAATATCTGCACCACCACCGCCACATGCTCAAAGGTGCCCGGTGTGGAGGAATTTAATTCATACACAGACAATGCTATCAGACCAATGCCAAGTAACTGTTAAGAAGAAAAAATTGTGTATTCATATTAAATACATAGATTTTCATTCAAAATGAGTAATTTGAGACCAATTGGCGTATTATTATTATGATTATTTGTCATTTGTTTAATACGTATACGCCGCGAGGTGTGTGTAGTCATCTTCCTGAAATTGCTCATACGTACCGATAGCACGGTGTTGACCATGCTCAAGAGCACTTTGTAAAATGACAACTGACAACTCATCTTCCTCCGTGCTTGTATTCGAAATGATTTGGAAATATTTATTTAAATTGTATTTACACGAAATACACAAAACAATATTGAATCGAACATCCAGTGCACTTTTGTGCTCAGAATATTTCCAATTTACTTCTCCCCACTTGGCGGTGTTCGGTTTATTTCGCTTCGCGTTGTTTTTATTACTTTGCACTGACCACCACTTGCTTACACAGCCGACAATGAACTACTAACCGCTTTGCCTGTGTACTCATCTTGAATTGGATTTTCACTTTTGTGCGTTGTGAGTCCTTTTATTGCCATGCTTTGCTGTTGTTGTTTTTCTTTGTTTGTCCATTTTGTTTTGCTCTATTTTCTGGCGTTGTTGTTGTTGTTTTGAGGAGGTATTTGTAGGGTAGTATGTCATTGTATCCAGCAAATGATGTCATGGGTTGAGTTCCTTTTCCTATTCTCTCAATGTTGCTCTTCGGTGATGTCAAATAAAGCGATTTTTAAAATTATTTTTTTACGTTTAGGAGAGTTCATTTAAAATGACAGTTTTCTTTAAATGTTGTTACCCTTATATGAGATAATGAAGGAAGAATAGGTTTCTTGCCTTGGAAGCCTTGCAAATAACAAATAAAAATAAATATATATTCAGTCGGTTTTATTTAGAAAATTTGGGTATATGCAAGGTGTGCCTTTAATTTTCCTAATGTAACATACAAATTTGAATTATGCTATCTTCTAATGACTTTGGCTGTATGCGAACAATATGGGTCACACGTAGTATTTTTGGTGTATCCTTAAAGAGATGGGCTCCATATGTATAAATACGATAGTTACTGCAAAGTTTCATGTCAGTCGACAGACATAGGGACTTGTTGTTCCATTTTTATGAAATTGAACAAAATTATATATGAGAGTTATAAGTAAATCTTAACCGATTTAAAACAGATTTGGCACACACCATTTGAATGCTGTATTAAAGCGTGAGTTCAACATTTCGTCTTCATCGTACAAAAGTTGGGTATTTGTTCCGTTGGGTATTTATATTAAATCGGCCGAGTATTCATGTATGAGAACAATATCTATATCTGAATCAATTTCAATATAGTATGCGATGGAAAATATTGTCCCAGTTGGACAATCGTTGGCTATTTTTGTGTTGCCGTATATTGGCCTTTTTTTGATCTCGGCTGACAAAATACACCTGTGTACAAAATGCCATAAAGTGAACTTATATTGGACGTTTCATAAAATAGGCGTTCTACATAGAACAGAACATAGAACAGTTAAACATCCTGTTTACGACATCAAAATGCCGAAAGTGGTTTGCGTTATATACATTTTGGCGTTTTTTCCATCACATTACAACACTGGTTCTCACTTACTTTTCATGTTTCATTGCAGGCAACTTCGTAGCGTAAACACTTCTCTGATAGAAAGTGTTGAGTTTTATTTTGAAGAGAATATTCATTTGAGGACGAACCACTTGTAAATGTATTAGTGAAAAGTTAAAAATAAGTTCAATGCCACATTGTTTAGAATGTTTTCATATAAACACATTTATATTAATCTGCCTCTCACTGGAATATTCGAAAAATGTAAAGAAATTTTTATACGACGATATTCGAAATGTGTAGGTGGTAACATACAAATATTTTTTTAAAAAGAATTAACACTTTAAAGATTTCAAGCTTTAGATATTACATGTGGTTTGTTACTAATAAAAAGTGAAATAATAATGTTGCTATTTAATTTGTATATAGGGATTTTGTAGTGTGAAAAGTTGCATTTTCAGGGTCCTTTGTATGGGAGATATTCTTTAACGTGGACCTACAACAAATTTGTTAATGTATTTGACCAAATTAGAAGTAAACTGACAATTTTTATCAAATTTAGTTAAATTTTAACGATTTTTTTGAGAAAAAAACTTAAAATTTCAGAACCCATTTTATGGGAGTTGTGCCAAATATTTGCCGTAGAATTTTTGGCCCCAGATAATATTAAATCACGAAATAAGTGTTAAGTTGAAATCAGAGTTCTATCGACGTTTCTTTGATTATTGAAGCATTTTGAATCATGACGTACCACTATGGGTCAGAGATCCCAGGGTCCTTTGTATGGGAGATATTCTTTAACGTGGACCTACAGCAAATTTGTTAATGTATTTGACCAAATTAGAAGTAAACTGACAATTTTTATCAAATTTAGTTAAATGTTAACGATTTTTTTGAGTAAAAAACTTAAAATTTCAGAACCCATTTTATGGGAGTTGTGCCAAATATTTGCCGTAGAATTTTTGGCCCCAGATAATATTAAATCACGAAATAAGTGTTAAGTGGAAATCAGAGTTCTATCGACGTTTCTTTGATTATTGAAGCATTTTGAATCATGACGTACCACTATGGGTCAAAGATCCCATTGTTTGGCCATTATTAGAACAGTGGGTTTTTGAAATAAATAAATATCACATATAAGGGATTCGATTAGGCTGATTACGGTTCTTCAAAAAAAATCAGATTTTGAAAATCAAATAAAATGAAATTTTAAATATTTAATTTTTGGCAGTATTTAAAATCAGAATAGCATGAAATCGTATTTTTGTGTATTATGGTCTTAAAGCTAAAATTTAGATTATGACCAAGATAGTTCAATTGATTCAATTCAGCTCAAAATCCTAAAACAGGGTATATTTATGAGGGACCTACCCCTAGTTTTTGGTACGAAGATTTCACATCCAATGAGTATTTAAAATACTAAATTACAAACAATTTGGTTGAAAAACGCGCTCTAAATATCTAAACAACCAACATTAGGGAGATAACGTTGATTGAAGGCGAGAATAATATCTTCCAAGTTTATCATCAGCATGCTATGTTAGTAAAGGCAATTTCAATTTTTTATTAAATTTTTAATAGTACATTTACATTGTGCCAGGTTTCGTTAACCCAGTGGGTTTCAATTTTCAATTCCATTGTATACTTGTCATATAAATTCTCATAAAGTAGGTTAACCTTGTAAAAAGTTCTAGAGTAAATGCCGTTTAAATTGAAACTAACTATTTTGCAAAAACAAAATACAAATGGTATCCCAAATAACCCGCCAACACTTCTATAAATTATTATTTTATTTGTAACCGTGACCCACAATGTTATAAAATTGTACTGGTGCAAAAGCTCAAAGTCTGCAGATCTGATCAAATATTTTAGAGTAGTAAAATAACAAAGATGGGAAAGTGATCCAGAACCACCCTAATGCGTATACATAAAAATCGTTTAAAGCAAAAATAATCGTCCTACCCTATGGATTGTTTATTGTATTAGTACGAACATACACACAAGTGATTCATGTGTAGAGAAAAAGTGTGTTAATGAATGTTTTGCTGTAAAAGAAAAGAATTATCCTTGTTGGTGACAGTACTAACACATTGGGGCATAGTAGGTGGACTTATAACTTTAAGAAGTTACTTTATAAGGAAAATGTAATGAAAACTGTTATTTATTATTTTAAATATTTAAAGAACTCTTAAACATCTTTTTAAGAATGTTAAATTCTCCCTAAAAACTTAACTAAAAATATATTTTTTATATCTTTGTAACCAAATCTGGTATTAAGACAAATCTAAAATATAATATAATACATATAAATTATTATATTATATTTTAGATTACTGAAATATATCGTTTGAAATGCGACATTTTTATTATCTAATATTTGAGTAACATTAATATTCTATTATTATAAACACAGAGTTGATAATACCACTGATTTGAAAACAATTACAAGTATCATTATATGTTGGGTATAATATTTGACAGGCAATGCTGTTTATTTTTTCATACCCTCGTGGAATGGTAATGTCCTCAGGGATGTAAAACAAAAACAACCCATGACTATTTTACAACGTTAATTGTGACTAAAAGTTGTTGACCTAATTTTAAAGCAGATAAAATTTCCCATTTACGACAACTGTTGAACTTGTGATACATACAAACATTTATAGTTTGCCCTCTTTAGGAATGTTACACATGCAATAGGGCACCATTAATACACAGGGAGATACGAGCGAAATAATTACCATTTAATCCTCCTTGTTGTTATTAAACACACCTTGTGAATAATTCATATACTGTAGCTGTATGACCAGGAGAATAACGCGCATGTTGTGTGTGTATGTATACTCAACCTGTAGGAACCAAATAGATTTGTTAAATCTGTTGGTATCATCTTTTAATTTGTATTTACAAAGCAACAAGTTGTTGTTTTTTTAACACTTATTCCAAAAGAACAGATGAGGGAGATTTGTTTTCCGTATTTTCTCTTTGCTTTCTGATATTTAACCCCCCAACGTCAGAAACAAACTTAATCAATGTTGCTGAACTGCCCCGAAATGTTGTTGCACGCAATTTCTTAATCAAAACAAAAATAACGTCTTCTTGACATTTCCATTTGTAAACAAATTATTTATCAACATGTCAAACATGTCAGAGCTTTCAACAAAAGCTTTATGTTTAAACATTTATTGTTTTGTATACAAGATAGTAGAATGACAGATGCTTACACACACATATATATAGATGTCCAAGTTTACGTTAGTTCATATCGTAGGTGTAGATAGGTGTTCGTGTGCGATGGACCCAATTCAAGGGTATTGGTTGCCCTTAAACCTAAAGTTCAAAGAACTTTTCCAAATTTCCCGCACAATTTTTGTTAATGGAAAACAATCGAAAGTCAATTAATTTGTTGAATTTTTTATTTGAAATGTGTGCAGGGAAAATTAATGTTGTTTTCTTTCTAATTAGTCTTTTATAGAATAATTGAAAATAAAAAAGAGAAAAACTTTTTTATTTGTACTATTTTGCTTTGAAATGTTATTTATTTACATTATAACTTTATTTGATATTGTGGAAATTTTGTGGTTTGCACTCGAATCGAAATAGACCGATTAGATTAAATTGAGCATGTTGACAGTCAAGTTAATCTAACTTTAGTTATCATATAACTATAGCTTCAAATTTGTTATCGTCCACATAGGATAAAAAATTATGAATTCGGCTCGCGTAATGTTCCATTAATACAAATACATCTAATTGCGTTAATTAGATTCCACAAAAAATTTTTTTAATGTTTCCTTTCTACGTAACTCGACACATATAATTCGGAAAAAAATTATTAGTAGTAAAAAAACGACAGTAGAGAAAGAGAGTCACATGGATCAATTGAATGCCACCTGTATTTTGACCCGGTGGCATTCTTGGAATGGGGGTCACTTATGGAGAGTAATTATAAATATCCGAAAAGTATTAAAATTTACTAAATTTGGTACAATTTCGTAGCATGTGAACTGAAGGAGCTAAAAACTTTAAATTTGAACTGTGAATCAGATTGACAAGTAGGGTCGATATAAGGAGCAGGTTCTGGAAGTGTGTATTCATGTATACAAAAATTACTGTATGATACTATAGTTTTAATTTGGAGTTAAGGATTGAGATGGAATCTTGGAAATTTGAAATTAACATTACCATAGGAGTTTAGGATTGGGATATGTACGTAGTTTTTGAAATTTTTGACTTATGTGTACGAAAAGTAGTATTCGTACTATAATTAGTACAATTAGAATTTGGGTGCTATAACACAGAAATTTGGCGTTAGGATCATTGTTGGGGTGTAGGATTGGATTGTGTACTAAATGGTACTAAATTTGGATTTGGATGAACCGATAGAGCTGGAATCTTGACATTTGAAGTTAGGATCACTGTTGCTACAACTAAAAGTGTTTGACCTATGTAGGAAGTTCCGGAAATTCGTACTAATGAGTGGGTTTGGATGAACCTATATAGAGCTGGACCACTAAAATTTTGGAAATAAGGCTACTGTTGGAGTGTAGGATTGGGGTATGGATATAGTGTTGGAAATGCATACTTATTAATACTAAATTCGATACAATTTGAATTTTGGCTGAACTGATAGAGCTATTTGGATGTAGAATTGAGCTATGTAGGAAGTTTTGGAAATGTATACTAATGTGTATTAAATTTTGTACAATTGGAATTTTTGGTGAAACGATAGAGCTAGAATTCTGAAATTTTGAGTTAGGGTCACTGTTCGGGTGTACGACTGGGATAGGTAGAAATTTTTATAAAATTGTGCTAATGTGTTCTAAATGGTTGTTTTATTGGGAAATATGATTTATATTAATGAGTAGTATTTAATGGTACTAAATTTGGCAAAATTAAGATTTGGGTGAACCTATTGAGATCAAATCATGAAATTTGGAATTAATTTTGAAAATAAGTACTACAGGAGTACGAAAGGTAATAAATTAGTATAGAGCTATATTTTTGATGCGGTCAGAATTGGTGTGTGTATGTGTAGATAAAGCTTTAGAAATGCGTACTATAATATAATATTTGTGTGTATGTTGATTAGCACTTCTGGCATATGCAGCTCACTGCAAAAACAAAGTAAAATATTTAGACATATTTAAGGGGACCCCACCCATTCTCAATTTCAAAAAAATTAATTTTGTTTTTTGATTTGCACTAATTCATGAACGTCCCTATAAAATTTCAAATGAAAATCTCGCGGTCTGTGGACTCTGAGTGTTGCCCAGCTAATTTTCGGGTGGGTTAAAGAAACAAACAAACAATTTTTAATAATACGAATAATGCAATTTTAAATGACCCACTTTATAATATACTAATAGAAAGACACTATTGTGTGTTATCTATGCCATTAATCTATGAACTTCATCAATGGCTCTGAATCTCTTGTTATCAGCAATATATTTCACAGATGAGTAAATTAATGTCATTGCAATCTTGTTTTCATTGTTTATTCTTAATTTTTTATTTTGTTTCATTGTCTTTGTAAATAAATTACTAAATAAATTACAACACAGTTAACAGACATTTATAAAAATTATAATAAATACACACGCAGAGGGGAAAACATTTATACATAAAAACTAAATTCAAATTAAAATACATACATACGTACAGATACAGGGGAGGTGGGGAAACAGACATTTCGTTCTTAACTTATAAAATACATTTTTGTTTTGTTTTTATGTTTAAAATAACCAACAATTAGACTTTTTATAAATTGCACTTGTTTCATGTGTTTTCTAATTACAATAATTAATCATTTTCTTCATTTTCAATAATTGTAAAATTTTATATAAAAAATAAGATTCGGTGGTGGTCGGTGTTGTTTCAATTTAAAATTCATACATTTAACATTACAAAAATACATTAGAGTTTACAGTAGATGTGAGAGTATGAGATGCCAAATTTATTATAAATTTGTACTTTCTAAAGTTAGTCGATAGGTAGATAATTATAAAAAACAAAAGTCTATTGGAATTCTTAGAACTGCATGCGCCTTTGAGTATTGCGGAAACTGATGGCCAAAAATACTGCCAACAGAAAACCTATGATCTGCAATGAAATTCAAATTTAATACATTGAAAAAACAAATGGAATGTCCAGCACTTACCACAAACGCCACCAGAGACCATGAAACAACTGTAAATATATATGCCTCATTTTCATAGTGTCTTTGTAATTTATCCTTGCAGCCTTCGTAGAATAGATTGCTGGCCTTGGAGGCATCTTCATCGATATAACAACTGATGGGTATCGCTTTATTGAGAGTGACATAATCATTTGGACTGACTTTGCCGCAACATTCGTGTTCACGTTGAATCACATCCATGGCATCCGATTCCCAAGCCTTGTTGACAGTGTCCACAGCACTGCGTACTCCTGTATCAGTCATTCCCACCGAAGTTAATGCAATTTGTACGGCTGCCAGTACCAATAGGAAAACTGCACACTACATGTATAAAAAGAAAATAAAACAGAAATTGTTGTTGTAGTCAATACCTTTTATAAGATAATATATGTATGTATATATCTTCGTATTATATTCACTTACAGTTGCTGTCAAGCAAACAGACTCACGTATGGCTGCAAAACATCCCAAAAAGGCAAAGAAAACAATCAGCGAACATGCAATGTAGGCACCGATTGCTATATCTTCACGCATAGAATCGGGATTGAATGAAATCGCAATAATCGATCCAAGGGCAAAGAGCTGAAAGGATATTAAAAGGAAAATAAAAAATTACATGTATTAAAAGCAGCTGTACGATACAACAAAAAAAAAAACGATACATAAAATATGATAAGATTTGCACGATTTTTTATATTATTATTATTTATATTAAATTTATCATTCCGTTTGCAACAATATTGAAGCAATATTGACGTTTTTGCACCGAATTGACTGTAATTTGTTATTTTGGGTTCTCATTGAGTAACACATATAAATACCAAAAATTATTAATTTTGAAACAAGTTTTAGGGTAGCCCGATAATAGTTAGCCACCGATATGGGGATTTTTGGCACGTTTTCAATCAACATAGCTTAAATTTTGTATTTTGAGTTCTCAGAACGCTATCACCACATCTACGCACTAAAAATTATTTATATTGGCCCAAGTTGCTATTTTGAGAGTTTTGGACACGTTTTTCAACTGACTTGGCTATATTTTGGTATTTTGTATTCTCATTGGATGTCAAATCTCACTACCAAAAATTTTAATATCGATCTCCGTTTTATTATAGCCTCATACAACGGTAGTCCCACTATTATATCATTTTTTTTTCTAAAGTACTTTTCGGTATGTTTAAGGACGTTTCATAACAAGAGTTTTCTCCTAGGATGACCTTTTATTTTTATACCCTCCACCATAGTATGGAGGATATATTAGTTTTGTTTTTCCGTTTGTAACGCATCGAAATAATCATTTCCGACCCTATAAAGTGTATATATTCTTGATCAGCGTAAAATTCTATGACGATCTAAGCATGTCCGTCTGTCTGTTGTAATCACTCTAGCGTCTAAACGAATTGAGATAGAGCTCCAAAATTTTGCATGGAGTCGTATTTTGTCTGCAGGCAGATAAACATCGTAGATGGGCTATATCGGTTCACGTTTAGGCATAGCTCCCATATAAGGGTACCCCCAAATTTTCAGTATTTTGGGGTTCTTGAGCGCGTTTATTTTTGGGTTATTTTTGGATATCAAATTTCTCCACCAGAAATTATAAATATAGGTCCACTTTTTCTAACAGCCCCCATATAACGGTACCTCCCAATTTTCAGTTTTTGGGGGGTTTTGACCGGATTTTTTCACCGAATTGGCTGTAATTTAGAATAAACTGTATCCACCCGCATTTAGGACCAGGTCCTACATGAAACATCCTACCTTTTTAATATTTTGCGTGATGGACGATATTGGGATTGAAAACTAAAATATGGAACTTGAGTTACATCGGCCCTTAATTAGGCCTAACCCCTTATATAATGAAAACACCAATGTTGTCAATATTGGTCCCGCTGTAGTATGCCTCATATATAATATTGCCCTTTAAATTGGAGTATTTTCATGATTTTATACACATGTTTCACCGTATCATGCGTTAATAATATATGTCAATATTTTAGGGTTTTGAGATTTTAGGAAAACCCCCATTGAAATTGTTGAATTTGGTATTTGGTTTACAACAATCGATTGGAAGAATTATCGTTATATGTATGTTTCCTATGTTTTCATTTCAAACAATTGCCAGTATTCTATGGTGGAGGGTATCCAAAGTTTGGCCCGGCCGAACTTAACGCTTTTTTACTTGTTTTAATTGACATTCTCAAGGTTGAGGTTATAAAAATTCCGACCGGGCCGAAATTAACATAGTTTTTGTTTATAATGCCAGATTTTAGAGATTAAAGAGTTTTGTTGGGCGGCAATGGTATCTATAATTATTTTTAGAGCAGATTTCTATCCATCTACTTTGGCTGAAATAGAAACATAAAATCGATTAGGATCGTCATTTAATAGCATACATTGAAAACATTTTGCATCGAATTTGGTATTTTATACTTTATAAATCCTAAGTGGTTACTTCGACGAATTCCAACTCCAATAATATTTTTCAGAAATTTACATAAAATATCGTTTTCAAAATTTGAGAAATGCTACATAGGGTTATTCTATCGAGAATATTGTCAAATATGATTTTAGAATAAACATTATCAGCCCGATCATGTATTCTATGCTCCCTATGTATTCAACCCTCGCACGCCCAAAGGAAAAGATTGAAAGACCGAAACAAAATTTCAATATACCGTGCGGGTCTCCGAATTTGAATCAAATCCAACGAAATTATTTTGTCTAAAAAGTACTTCGATACCAATTGTCGCCTATTTCGTCTTTCGGGACAAGGGCGATAAGTGGTATACAAAAAAAAAATGGCTGAAGTCTTGGAGAAATTCGAAAACGAAGAAGAGAAGACTAATTATGGTGAACCATGACAATGCGAGCGCTAATACAACGGCATTTAGTGCAGAAGAACTTGTGGCAGAAGATATAGCTCCCATATGTATATTTCGAGGGTGATAGTAAAAATTCCTTTTGAATAGACATATTATCTGGAAGCCTAAATTGAAAATACGACTAAAAACAGCAAAATAGCAATCATTGAACCGTTGATTTTATTTTATTTTATTTTTATTTTGAAAAAATTTAATTATCCTTTTAAACTCGAAGTTCCACCCTCATTGTTTGAGTATACGAAAAACTATACCTATTTCCACATTCAACCTTATTGCGGGGAATAAAAATATAAAATGAACGCGTTTCATTAAAGTAATTAATTGAAATTGTTTAAAAATAATAAAAATAATCCCTCTGTTTTGTTGATTTTAAATATATTTTAATCCAATAAATAATAAAATATGTACCTGGGAAGGTATGGTCATTAAACATAAAAAAACGATTTTATGGTCATAAGACCCACAGAAATGAATATAATTTTTATAGTTCTGCGGAATTGGCAATAAATTCTAAACTCACTCCTACAAATAAATGTATTTCTGCCTGCAATGTAATCGCTTGGATTATGACTAATCTCATCCCCCAAAAAAGTTGTTCATTTTTGTGGTCATTTTAATGTTTCCTCTCTTTGCTGTCGACCGCACAAATGGATGATTAGCCAAGTCAACACAAATACTCTTTGATTGATAATGGCTGTAGGTTAGTCGCTTGAAAGAATTTGTCTTTTTTTATTTATTTGTTGTTTGAGTTACGCTACAGTGACATACCTTTTGAAGTTTTGAATATAATAATAAAAAAATACTAATGACTAAATTAGAATGCGGCACCATTGTTATTTGTTGTTATGATTTTTTGGACTTATGTGTGCGTCGAAACTATGATGTAGATCAATGATTCAGCGTCATGATCCATTGAAATGGAATGAATGGAGGAAAATAATAGAATGATACACACTACAATAAAAATCGAATTGTTTCATAAAAAATCAATTAGATCATTTCAATTGTTATTAGAAATGACTTAATGTTATATATTTTGTTGTGTCAAAGACAAAAACAAATTGTGTACATTTAATTAATTTTCGTATTTTTTGTGGTATACTTTTATTGCCAAAAATATTTCAATTTCTTAGCAAAGTGATCCGTTTCTAAATGACATTTCATGTTTGAAATCACATTGTTCAAGATTAAACTAATCTCTTCTTTTTTCTCAATTCATAATGATTTATATTTTAATTGTCAATTTTATTATTTAGAGGCGCTAAAGTGTCAGTTTATATGATTTATTTCCTATAGAAGCGTTTATCTCGTTTCCAAAAATATTTATTAGAATATACGTGTAGGTACCATTATAAGCATACAGAATATGCAAAAAAAAAAAATGTTTATATTCAGTACCGATTCATTAATATATTTCAAAAGAGCATGTGATCAATAAATAAATTAAAAATAAATTCCACATTTTAGAATAAAAAAATGCTGTATCAGTTTGATCAGTAGTATTGATTTTATAAAATTACTTTTACTTTATTTTATAAAATTTTAAATTATGTGCCTTACTTTCCAATTCACACTTCCTTGACTCTGAAATAAATCGCTATAGAAAATCAAATTGAATGAAATAAAACCCAATATTAATAACTTCCTCGTTTATAAACAACGTCAAACATTCCCACACAATAGAAATCTGTTATTCGATATTGCAATACCTGCATATTTCAATAATGTTGACATTAGTCTATAATTCCATTAAAATGTTCATCTCCTGTTGTTAATAACAAAGTGACCGACCGTCCTCGATGATAAACATAAATGGAGATGGTCAAAATTGAATTATTTCTTTTCATCTTGTACCGGACGCTGTACGTTAATATCGTTTAGTTGTCGCTCGGTCAGTTGACCAAAGCATCCAATAAATGATTCACTTTTGCTGTGCACTGCTCTACAATGCATTTGGGTGGCCATTGTCCACGCAAACAATTACTACATCCCACACCATTGCATTGCAGTGATGTGGGTGACCCCATTTTGACCCGTATGACAATGATCAAGATTCGTTCATTCAAATCAACTCAGTTAATTGAAAATTATTTATTGTCAATTTTTAATAAATGACGTCGGCAGATGATGCTTAGCTAAGCATCCAAAACAGTTGGTCAAATTAACTGTATACGAATATGTTATTTTGGAATTCATAAAGAGAAGAAGGTGGTTTTTGTTTTAGACCGAGTAAAAACGACATTAGAGTAACTTCGGGTAATGTGGGCCACCATTTTCTTTTTTTGATATTGAGGGCGTAACAACGGTAAAAAATAAAAACAAATTGTTTTCACAACATAGTAGATTTGTTGGCTAAATATATTCCAGGTCAAATATTATTTATATTTGTCTATAAAAATGTTATTGCATTATATTTCAAAAAACTCTAAACTGCGAATAAAAATAACTTGGCGGGTAATGTGGACCAGTATGTGTGGGTAATGAGAATCAGTAAGTTAAATGTAGGTTGTGGATTGGTTGTGATAAATTTCAATTTATTGCACTCTTGGGTAACAATGAATGCAAAAATATATGGATTCATGTTTTGGAATAGCCCCCATTTAAGGGTACCGCCCCATTTGCGGTATTTTGAAGGTCCTTGCTTCATTATCCAACCGAAGCATCTGAAATTTCGCATATCGAGTTTTCAGAGGATAGAATACCTCCTCGCATATTAAATGCGCCCATGTTTTGAACTCGTCCTCATGAAAAGGTCAACTTTTTTATAGTGGTCCACATTACCCGACATTGGATATTTTTATTTAAAAATAATTATCGGCTTCAAAAATGAATAAAAATTAAAAATCACCGATTGTAATTACAGCGTAAACGTATATTTTTGTTAAAGAAAACAAGAAAACCACAAAACGTTTGACTATTGTGCTAAAAAATGTTCAAATCACACTTTTACAATCAGAGCTACATTTTTTACTACTAAATTTTCAACATTGCTATTATTTATTAAAAACCTAGTTTGATGATTGTTTTCACTAATTAGGAAAACATTTATCAAGGCAGCATTGACATATTTCAAGCATTTTCTAAGAAATGGGGGGAGATCCACATTAGACGCCTGGTCCACATTACCAGAAGTTACACTAATGACAGAACTATGTATACTCTCCGCCTATACGAAAACAGAGTTAAATTCCTGTTACATGATATCTTGACCCTGGGCAGGAACAAAAATTGAACTAGGTATACTTCTAGGTTTGGTAAAAAATATTACGATGTTCAGAGTTTGAATTAATTAAGGTTATCAATCAGTTTCATCAAAATTTTGTATCTTTTTGGGATGCGCTGAAGGAGTAGACCGACAAATGTCATCTTCAGATTTAACATAGGTTTGATGACAATATTGAAAAAGACAAAATTTCAATTGAATCGTATTTGCAGCTAGAATAATATGAGTTTAAAAAATGTTAAAAATATTGAGAATTCAGAAGCTTCAGACATGATATATGTTTGGTAAAAATATAAATTTATGTATGGATCAAATCATTTTAAAAAAGTAAAAAAAGTAAAAGATCAAATCATTTTAAAAGTAAAAAAGTAAAAAGACCTATTTTAAAAAAGTAAAAAGACCTATCCAGCTTTTGGCCTAATATATATCTATATATACACCACTTTGAGTATACAACCAATATTTTGTAGTTGAATTTAAATTATATATGTCATGGCCTATTAAATATGGGAGGCGAATTCGAAGTCCTCATTGACCATCAAATTTATTGTTTGAAGAATAAACAGAAAATATTTCTATTCGAAGCAAAATATTCGTGCTCAATGTTATCATTAAATTTTTTGAAAAATATTTTGAATTTTTATCCTGTTCTGTTTGGTATTTGCGAAACAGTAAGAGAAAACTAACCTTAACCTTATGAAAAAAACCTTGATATGAATGAAACATATCAATAGTAATTTTAAGATAATCATAAAAATTTCTCGATTTCTGATTTAACATTGGTTGTGAAATCTTCGTACAAAAATTATTAATATTGTCTTAAATTTCGGTATATTCACTATTCGGTATTTTATTGAGCATGATATGTAGCACTTTTTTTCAACCAAATCGGTTATATTTAAAATTTCAACGCTGTTATCAAATTAAATATTTTATATTTTCTTATGTTTGATCGGCTATTATAGATTCATTTTAATTGAAATCTGATTTCTTTTCATTTAAAATTTGATTTCACATCTGTAACCATAGCTCCACAAACGGTGTTCAAAAATAATTTGATTATTTAAATGGTTAAAAATTTGACCGCCATTTTCGATCCTCCTTATTGAGTTTTTAGGGATTTCTTGTAGAATCGTAAACAGCGTTCCTGAAACCCTTATATGTGATATTTTTTGTTTCATAAACCCATTGCTCTAATTATCGTCAAAAAATGGCATCTTTGACCCATTGTGAGGTGTATATAGAGATGCGGTCAAAATAATAGCAGCGTAATGTATTGAAATATTCCTACTAAATAAAACCATATTATTTTTTTGAAATCGCGTAATGTTTTCTGGCCAAATTATAGTTAAAACATTACCAATTGCTATCTTTATTTTAATAATTATTAAAACATATTATTTTTTTGAAAATATTGTATTAAAAGAAAATTATTCTTAAAATGAGGTCGGTCAAAAAAATAGCAGTTGCAATGTAAACGTAACATGAATTCATCTAAGGTGCTTATATGAAACTTATGCATTTGTAGCGAGATAAAATACATTATTTCGTGGATATTAATTCTTTGTTGCATAACTTTTGGCGCGTAACACTGCTTGACATCGACGTTAAATTAAATCGACCAAGTTATTGCATCTTTCGCATGAAATTTTTAGTCAAGCTTCTTAAATTGCCCTTCATATCTCATTATTATTCAGGGGTTTGGCTACGACGTCCTCCTTTTTGAAACCATTTTGTATATATTTCATAATCTGCATATTGAACCATAATATCTTGTAACATTGATTAGCATAAATTTTGGATTCAATATCTTGGTCCAAATCCGCAGTACCAGAAAAACGCACAAAGTTTCAAAAGTTCTCCACCATCTTTGATTGTTTTAAGGATCGTAAATTTTGTTCTGTGGACGTCCCACATACTGTCACGATCCACTATCACCATATACAATTATTTTTGAATTGTCCGAGCATGTTTCTTCGTTTTCCAACTATTGATAATAGGGTGGGTTGCTATTATTTTGGCCGCAACTGTACATTATATCAAACAGCATAGGAGTATAAGAAGACTATTGCATTTATTATGGTGATTTCAACAGCCGGTCAGGACTAAATCGACACAGAATTTAGTTCAGATCAAAATGTATATAAAAAATAAATAAAACAAAAAACAAATGTCATGAAACTCTTTGACCTGAAAATTGTTTGCTTGGTTATGATTTCGAACTACACACATTTGTACATAATGTCCACAGTTATGATATGACTATAACTTTGAAAATTCCATAACTATATTGCGTTTATGACGGTATAATCTTCATATATTACTTTTTCACACCTGTCTTTATGCTGTCTTATCTGAAAGATATATTCTATTCCATGTTTACAAATCTGTAAATAAATTTTTGCGCTGATGGGTTTGACGCCAAAAACAGCAATGACTTTATTTCTTATAGCTTTCGTTGACATAGGGGGTTTGGTTACAAGTTCTAGATAATGGAAAGATGCGTGATGTTTGTTTATCATTTCGCACAAGTTTGTTTTCTTATCACACCTTTCAGACATGTAGGCCTTTTTATGGGGACAAGTATTCTTGTTTCCTGAAACCAATAATTTTCGAGTGTCAACTCCGCATGACAACAACCGAATAATAACAATTTTGAATTGGCTGTGTTACCAATTAAATGAATAGCAGTACACAAGAGTGTCTACTTAAAATTTACTTCTGTGTGGGGGTATTTTTCACAATTTAAATCAGATCTCTTCAAAAAATACAAGAAATGGTTAATTGGTGTACTTTAAAAACAAATTTGCAATAAAAGCGATTTATTGAGTGAAAACAATTGTTCAGTATTTTTTTGGTCATTGCCTATGAAGTGTGAATGTCAATTGTGTTAATTTTTATATAGCTCATTCCCTATTCGCATCTCGCTTCGGTTATTAAATACAAATTTAAAAATCACTCAAAAACCAATTAGTCACAGCGTGAGGTAAATAAATAAAACAAAAACAAGAACAACAATTTTTGTTTTTAGTTTCAATTAGCTTTTATGACCTCATAATTTTTCAATTTTCCCAAAGGGGATTAGTGAATTGTTCGTGTAAATAAAAATTGTTTTTTCTATTCCAAATCAGGGAGGTTTTGTGTGATTTTCATTAATTCCGTTAAGACTTGAGTCGCTTAACCTATTAATGCGTTCTATGCTACATTGCTGTAAACTGATTCCGAAAAGGTAATTTATATGATTAACGAATAAGATTGGGTTGTAATAAATAATTCCAAATATAATTACTTTGATTTTTTTTCGGTTTTGCCGACCAACCTATACTTAATTTATTCGAACTTAATATAGGCTTTTATATTATTTAAAATTATATTATTATTTTTTAAATTATTTAAATTATCGAGAACTGACACCGCTAACTCGTTTTTGGAAACATATTGGGGCTATGGGGAATATAATAATAATGGAAACCCGATACGTGTATCCTACAATTTTTGGTTGGGGTGTTGATACCCAATAAGAATCCAAAATAAAAAAATCATGAATTTCTGATAAACAAACTTCCTTAAATAGGTAGGGACCTTTCTATGGGGACTAAGGTTTTTTGTGCTCAGAAGGAATGACAGATACTTTTGTTGAAAAGCTGGCTAGGAAAGGCAAAACAATTACCTATATTGAAAATTTACTGGGAAGAAGTTTTTTATTCACCTGAAATGAAAAATACCAATCATCTTGGGAATATTAGCAACGTTTGTGGCATATTTCAAAGATCTACATTAAATACTGCGATCTTTATCGTGATTCCATTATCAAATTACATATAATGCGTATCAAAAACCTTGGGGTAGGTTTTTCATACGCTTCCATATTCTTAAAATATCACACATTGTGATATATTGGAGGTTAAACGTGGATCGGTGTTGATAAAATATTGTCAATGAAAACTCTGAAATGTATTAAAAAAGTAAAAACGCCATTATGATCGGCCTGACCGAACATTTTACAGCCTCCACCAAGTTAAGTCGATCGATGTGTTAAGTGATGGTAGCGTTCCAATTAAAGACACTCTATTTGAAAAACTAAGAAGGGTTTTTTTTTTAATTTAATAATTTAATCAATGAAATGAGTGCGAATTCGTTTGAAAAACATGTCCAAGCAAGATTTTGTACTCCATAAGAGTCCAAAATATTAAATTACAGCTAATTTAGTTGAAACACGTGTCCAAGCTTCCCAAAATACCGAAATTTGGGATGTAGCGTTATATGGAGGATTCCCTAAAAAATTGAACCATAATGTTTAGTAGGAAGATTTGACACCCCATAAGAACACGAAAAATCAAATTAGAGCCAATTGGATTAAAAAACGTGCTCAAAATCCCCAAAATACTAAATAATGTGTCCGAATAATGGGAGTAATATAAGAGGGCTACCTAAAACGTGGGCCAATGTTGATAATTTATGGTAGGGATATTTTTTGCTCAATGAGAGTGCAAAATGTTAAATTGTTCCAAAATTGGTTGAAACACGTACTCAAGCTCCCCATAACACCGATATTTTTGGGGTAGAGTTATATGGTGGCTTGTCTAAAAGGTAGACCAATATTGATAATTTTTAGTAGAAAAATTTACTACCATACCATAGCCCAAAATACCAAATTAAAACAAATTAGTTAGAGTTAGGGGGTATCGTCATATAATTGATTATTTTGGGAAAGAACATTTGATGCCCAATGAGAACCAAACGTAGCAAATTACAGACAATTCGTTATATGGGGGCTACATCAAAACGGGGACCACTTGCAATAGCAAACTTCCTAGGAGTACTAGCAATGTCTGTGCAAAATTTCAGAGATCTATCTTAAATATTGCAATCTCTATAGTGATTTCAATAGACGGACAAACAGTCGACAGACGGAAAGGTATACATCGACATAGAATTTTGTTCTGATCATTTTATAATACATCACTGAACTAAAAATTATTAATATTAACCCAAGTTAAAGGGTGCCCTCAAATCTTCGCACTAAAAATTATTAATACTAATATCGAGTAGGTATTTTGAGAATTTTTGGACACATTTTTCAACCGAATTGCCTGTAATTTTGTTTTCTCATTTTCTGTCAAATCTCAGTGCCACAACTTTCAATATCGAGCCCCCATATGATCCCGCTACAGCAAAACTGGGAGACGCATAGCATCTGACAAATGCGATTAAAACTATTTGGTCAGAAGTAACTCCTGAGGTTCCTTATAAAGGTACATGAGAACTACCGACAATGTACGTCGATCACATAATCTATCGCCGTTATTTCTTAAGTCAGCTTTATGCATAATGGTGGATTTAGCTACATATTACAGTGTAGAACATGAAATGTTTATACTGGATACCTACTAAAAGGAATGGACCGATGGGCCCTATCTTCGGAATAGATCTAGGTTAGATAAACATATTAACGAGATCAAAATATGTATGGAACTTATTTCAGATGCAAATATATTTCCAAATGATATACATTCAATTCCGATATCGCCAAACAACTATATGTGAAGAACATCCAAGAATATTCGGAACACTCTAATGTACATACACATATGCATCTGGAAACAGTAAAATACAGACATCGCCATTATCCATTAAACACATTTATTATTTTGAGAATTTATTAGCTAAAAATTCTTCTTTCAATCATTTGAGACGTTTGGGTTCGTGTGTCGTTGTTTCCGACTGTTTGTGTTTTTTGTTCTTCGTTGCCATTTATTGTGTCTTGGCGGCATTAGCAAATAACCATAACATATTATTTTAAACTTGAAATGACATTTTGGTGTTGCTGTTGTTATTGTAGTTTCTTATTTGCAAAATGAAAAGTAGAAAAAAGTATTAATGTTTTTGTTGTCGCTGTTGTTAGTTTTTTATTTATTTCTGCTTTAGTTGGTGGCAGTCATTAATTTTTGGTAGTGGTGGCATGAAGTCATCAGCTGTAACATTGTACACGACCAATAACATTTGCTGTTATTGTTGTTGGCGACTATATAGGCCAGGTCAGTCGAATGCGTGCAACTGAACACTCACCCTCCGGTTCCATTTGTTTACCCACCGACTAAACGGCTATAAAGTGAATCAAAAGTATGTGTGTAATTGCCTGCTGTTGTCTAGCTGTCGCAACAACTTGTCCAGTCGAAGGTGAGGCGAGGTGATGTCACATCCTTGTGAATGTGTAATTGTTGTTTGTTATTATCATTATTTTTCCTCGGCTGTATTTGTGTCATGAGAATAAGAAGGATAAGCCACAATATGTTTTATGTAAATAGAAAATTTGTTTTAAAGTCGTCTTGGTTGATATGGAGGTTTTATGGGTACGTTGACAGGTGGGCAGAAATCACGTGAAGAAAACTTTTACAAACAAAAACTTCACTCCTTGCTCCCGAAAGTAAATAATAATGGGTTATAGTTAGTGTTGGGACTTTGATGAGCTTTCAATGATTTAAAGGTGTTATATTTTGTGTTTGTGGATAGAGTAAAAATAATTTTTGTTTGGATTTTAATAAATTCGTTTGTTTGCCAATTTGTTTAAATGTGCATTTATATTTTAATGTATCAAGGACTAGCCATATTTTTTACATTTCGGTATACAACACCTCCGTATAAAATTCTATATCAAGTAAGCCCTGTTGAAATCACATTCATTGCTACTACACCTAGGATGTTTGGTATTTAATAGGGATACCTTTTACTGTAGCCTTTATATAACGTTACACTCCAATATTTCGTATTTTGATGTTTTTGAGCACATTTTCAACCTATATGCCTGTAATTTGGTGTTTTGGGTTATCATTGGGTTTTTAATTTTAGCACTTAGAATTAAAAATATTGGCTCACTTTTTAGGATACGTCCCATATAACACTAGATCCTGAAATTCTCTATTTTGGGATGTTTATTTTGGTTTCTCATTGAGTAGATAATATCCCCACCCAAAATATTGGCACAAGTTTCCGGGTTTATTGGGTATTTTGGGGGTTTTGTTTTATGGCCAAGTAATATAGGAATATTGACTGTAAATAGTTAATATTTTAATTTTATCAGGTAGTTGTGATGTGCGACTTAGTAAAGCAAATAATGGTAAATTTTTTGTGATGCACTAAAAAATCTCAATATTTATATGTAATTTTTCACATTAATATTTTTTTGTATAAGCTCCGACTTTATGTCCTGCTTTTTAGATTTTTGTTAGTGTAAAATACACACCGAGGAAGCTAATCCTAAATTTGTATCTCCCTTTATTTGCTTTTTCTCATTTTATTGCAATTTTAATAGAATGATTATCAAAACGAAAAACCTCCTCAAAGTGTGCGTAATAAAATCACCGCGAAGCAAATTTCAGTTGACAGTAATATTCCGTTATATTATAAACGTGCACCTACATTCATAAATATGGTGGTTATATGAAAACGTGGACATATATATAAATTAGATTCTACAGGATACTACCTATACACATGAGAAACATATTTGCCAATTTTTAATGTTCTATATTTATTCGTTTTAAAGTTTTTAATTTTTCCTCGCTAGATTTTAATTTCGCCCACTGCGAAGTGGCTGTAATTTGATATAAAGCGTTTTTGAAGGCCCACATTTTGAAATGGCACCCATTGTCAGTATTTTGACGGTGTCATCCGTATTTTCTCAATGTAATGACTGTCATTTGGCATATCAAAGAATACACATATTTTATGGAAATTTGTCTATATAAGTCAAAGTTTTGATATAGTCCCACATATTAAAAATTATCTGTTCAGGTTTTTATTTGACAAAAATATAAAAATACCAGCCAACTTTGTGCATTTTTATAGTTCTACCCTCGTGCTATATGGCTATAGGTATGTCTGTCGGGTTTCAGAGGAGAAAAGACTCTTTGCAGCCAAATATCCAGACTTCTTGTCTGTAATTTCTTTTTTTTTTCAGAAGATAAAAATTAATGCAAGCAAATATTTTACATGTTTCGACATAAGCCTCATAATAGGTCCCACCCGATTTAAGATAGTTTGAATGTTGACTTCATGAGAGAGAGTGTATAAAATGTTTGCTCGGCCGACTTGTTTTTTGGTCAACCAGGTTCTTGGTTCTTCTAGTCCAGGTTCTTCCCAGCAGAAAATTGTCAATATATGACCCTATTTTAACATAGCCCCCATATAATGATTCCGTAGTATCTTCCAATCGACGTGTCTATAATTTGCTATTTTTTATACCCTTCATCACTCTGTGGTAGAGGGTATTATGTCTTTGTGCATATGTGTCCCTTTTGAAAATATTCATAGAATCACTTTTTATCCATATTTAGATATAGCTCCCATATATAGTTTCGTCCGATTTAAGGTAAATGGTGCACCAAAGTCCCCATATATCTTTCGATTTGCACGAAATTTGGCATAGCATAATGAATAAGGTTTAGAATGTTGTGTGTTAAGTTTCCTGAAAATCGGTCCAGATTAAGATATAGCTCTCATATATACTTTCGTCCGATTTAATGTAAATGATGCACCAAATACCCTATATATATTTCGATTTGTACGAAATTTGGTATAGCGTAATGAATTAGATCTAGAATTATGTGTGTTATGTTTCGTGAAAATCGGTTAAGATTTAGATATAGCTCCTATATATTTTTTCTTCCGAGTGTATGTAAATTGTGCACTAAAGACCCAAAGTTTGTCTGATTGCCACACAATTTGGTGCAATGAACTGTAGTTAATATAAGTTAATCTCTGACAAGTCTCATTGAAATCGGTTCAGATTTTGATATAACTTCTACAAGTATATTTTTGTCCGATTTTACACATAATTGACACAAATTTTGCACAACGTACTGAAGTTAGTATAACCTAGAAGTTATAAATATAAATGCTTCGTCAAGGTGGGTCCAATCGGCACAAAATTGTGCACTTCGTACTGAAGTTACTATAACATAACTTGTGGCTCCTATATATTGTTTCGTCAGATTTTAAGTAAAAGGCGCACCAAAGACCCAAAAGTTGGGCCGTTTGCTACAAACTTTTGCACAATGTACAGAATTTAGTATATCGTACCGTGTGCTAAGTATAATAAAAATCGGTTCAGATTTAGATATAGCACCCATATATAGTTTCATCCGATTTTATGTAAATGGTTCACCAAAGATCCAAAGGTAGACCGATTGACACAAAATTTTGCACAACGTACTGAAGTTAATATAACCTAGCGTGAGAAAAGTTTTGAAATCGGTTCAGATTTGGATAGAGCTCCTATATATATTTTCTCCCGATTTTAAGTACAAAATGCATATAACTTAACCTGTGTAGGTTGCAGAATGACATGACAAAATTCGAAGTCTGTTATGATTCATCTGTTGAATATGCCCAAAGTGGTGAAGGGTATCATATATATATATATATTTACTACTTTCCTTACTGGGTTTCATCTCAACTCGTGACACTGTGCAGTCCAACTACAAAATAATTCCTACTGAATACTAACGCGTCTATTTATCCACAAAATTTAGATAAATTTCTTTGTTAACTTATTTAACCTTTGGGGTTTGTTGCCTTAGCAATTAGCAAACATTGTTAGCACATATATTGCATCATGTGTATATAAAAATATATATGCTTATGTATATTGTGACTGATCGCCGATTGTAGATCGTGTATAAGGAAATTAATATTTATTCGTGCTCTGTCGCTGAAACAACAACATATTTGCAATTTATGATTTGCTTAATTAAGACGAAAGAATAATTCAAATTAGCTTTATTTGGCATAAATTGATGACACATAACCAAATACAAGTTTCAGATCAAGTATTTCGGAAATTTTATAGATTAAAATAAAAACAACAAGAAACATTGCTAATATTGTTGTCTTTGGAAATGTTTTGTTTTGGCACAACCTAAAATATATGTATGTACGTACATATGTGCAATATTTTGCAGGTAAATAGTATTGAGTGATTTAAAAGAATTCGGTTGAACATCTTCCAAATAATGAGGAAGATAAATGTTTCCATTGATTTAGTATATATGCTAATATGGAGCTATATATAAAATATATACTATTATGGATAACACATAAAGTACAAGAAGTATCGGATTCATTGGTTTAAAACTAGTTCGACATATGATATACATTTCTAAATATTATACATCTACGATTTGTAAAATTATCAACGCACTTGAAGACGAGGAAAGTATTTTAAATCACAAATTTTAAGTTGTTTTGTTCAGAATATATTTCTAGAATTTATTATATTGATTTTTTTATTTATGTTCATGTAGAACGATGTGATCATTATGGATCTGATTCGTAGAACAATTGAACAATAACATCAAATATATTATTTGCTATCTCAATTAAGGTCCCATTAAGCATTTAAGGAATAAACAATAATCAATTGAGTATCATCGTTAATGGCGGTTAAAAATACATTTGTGAAAACCGATGGCACAAAAAAAACTACAAAATTTTTCACAATTTAATGAGCAATCTGTTTACTATTCCATTCAGTAATTCAACTTGGAACAAATGTAAATATGCAGTCATCTTGTCGGACCATCTTATTTCGGTGTACTTTCCTGACTTCATCATTGGGCAAATAAAAAATCACACACACACATTCTTTAGAGTACAAAAAAAAGTAAGAAATCATTGCATTACTCAAAGCAAAAGAGCAAAAAGTTAGCACAGAATATAAATCTTTTTATTTGTTCAAAAAATATCCATGTGTTGTCTGGCGGACAATTTTTATATCTTATGTCAGAAATAAAAAAGAAAACAACATCAACTGCGAATAAAGAATTCAAACGACCAGAAAAGTGTTATTCTGTTGTGTGTACACATAGAAATTTATTTGTTAAACATTTTAACATTTCAACAGTTTTAAATTTAATTAACAATTAAATATATTGGCATAATTAATGTATCACTAGATTTCTAAACATAAAGTCGAAATACCACTATGGAATGTCATTGCTTTGGAATCACTAGAATGTATTTAGTAGAATTTTCGCACATGAGTTCTATTTATTGAAGTACCGATAAAGACGCACACTTTGTTGTACACTGTACATGTCCGTCTAAGTTATGTTCTTCGGCACACACGTATCGTTTGTTTGAAGTCAACCAACCATACTTTAGTTTTTTTTGTGTGGTTTACGAATAATTTCCGTAAGAAGAGATTATAAATTGAAGATCAAACGTCCATAATAGTATTTCAGTTGAATTGTTTGATCCACAGTTTGCATGAAATCGGACGGAAATGTTTAGAGGAGCAATATCTAGCCAGTGTAGTCGGACACCTAACACCGAGAATAGGAGTACTTATCCGACTCAGTGGATAACAGTATACCGGTGGAAATGTTAGTCACTCTTTCCAACAACGTTCGCTAAATTTTGTTACCAATATGAAGAATTTTCATGAAAGCATGGTATTAAGCATTTATCTTTTTATATGGAGTAATCGATTTAATGTAAAGTCTTTACATCGTACATATACGGGTTACTCAAGATTTTGAAAATATAGCTTTATACCAAATTCAGATATTATGCGAAGATGGCCGGTATTTGAAGGCCGATTTATCACAACTAAAAAAATGTCCTTTGCGTATATATGGAGTAATCGATTTAATGTAAAGTCTTTACATCGTACATATACGGGTTACTCAAGATTTTGAAAATATAATCCCTGGAATATCTTGTTTTCCCGAGGTGAATATTGACGCCATAAAATAAAAATTTCGTCAGTTTAGGTTTTGGTTGATTTGGACCTCCAGAAAAACAGACAAAAATAACTGATATTTATCATTACCAAAAACAATGATCATTACCAAAAACAATAGGGGTATTATTTTGACAGAAGTGTTTGAATGTGGAGGAATGGTCTCTCTAAGGAATGTTGATGACATATCAGGGATCGAAAATAAAAAAATATGAATGTTCTAAAAGAGTACCTTTTTTAAGTGAAAGCTAAACAAAAATTTTATTCCGTTGCATAATGATCGCTTTTGGCAAAAATATTGGAATGCAATATGCAGGTATTATGTGACTAATCCAATTTTAATTCTTTCTCATGAAGATTGATTGTCCTAAAATTATGTCCAGTACCTTTTTTTGCCGAAAATCATTATACAAAAATAAAAAAGTATGTTTTTACGCAGCAGATGATGCCAAATTGACTATTCGATAATAATATAATATTATACTCAAAAAATTATCGTGATTTAATGAATTATTGGGATGGTACTGAAATGGTCGCGGGGGTATCTCTGTGCTATTTTGAACAACAAAGTTACTGAATTTGACATCTCTGGTCGATATGTGACGATAGGTATATGTACTCCATATCGCTCATTTGCTGCATGACCGGCATAAATCCAGAGTAACTTCTATTACCCTTCTATGATTTATGACGGTATACGAACTATTTATTTATGTTTGTGGTTTATAAATTTGAATTACAATTGCAATAGTTTATACAATTTCTATTATTTTTACTTTTAAATTATATAAATGAACATTTAAAATAAACTGTTAGTGATACGCACCCATGTCATTATAATCATATGTGAGCCACCTGTGGTACGCGCCGCCCGATGAGGCAAACATGTGCTAGCCACCAGTGGTGTTAATAATTTGTCAATCACCACTATTTCGTGGTTTTACAAAGTTTTAGGCTTAACCAAACAGTATAGTTATTTAGGGTAGAAGAATATAATTAGTATTGTCAATGAGTCTTCATCGTAATTGTTACATTGAAATATTCAATATTCATGTTCACTGTGGGTGTGATCGATTTAAAAAAAATGTTTTTTTTCTCCTTTTTTCCATCAAACAATCGTGCTGGCGGTTATATTTTTAGTTCCAATTTTATTGGCAACAGAATTACTGTAAATGATAGACAATCAAATTTCAATACAGCCAGAAATTCTAATGACGCTAGTAATAGCCATTTATATCGATTGTGTGGTGATATTGAAAATGGGTTTACGATTATATTTCGTGAGTTTTTGCAACAGACGAAAAAAAAAGACATGTGAATGCAAATATTGTTAAGCGGCTTTTGGCAAACATGTGTGTGTGTGTATTTGTGTATTTAGGAGATTATCAGTCACGTCATATCAATTGAATTGGGTTTCTTGTTGTCGAATTCGTTTATAGGGATTACAAGGACATTTCAATTGTTGTTATTTTGTTTTCTTCTTTCATTTCTTGTCAAAGATATTTTGAAATTATTATCAAGATTTTATTAAATACACAATTTTTATTCTAATACAATACACACGCACAACAATGACAACAAAGTTCCATGGCTAAATATGTAGTATATGGACAATATGGATATGGCGCCGTGTATTCACAGAAAATGTCCAAATAAATTATTTATTAAGTGAAGTCCCCCCACACACACACAGTGAGAAATGAACAGAATAGCAAAACAAAAGAATACAAAGATATTTTGAAAGGAAGGAATACAGCATTGTCATCAGCGCACCTGCTGTCTGACCTACATATCAGCCTTCAATTCATGCGAATCTTCTCCGTTAGTTCCAGTTGGAAATCACACTTTCCTGAGTGACTTGTTTTTCTCGAATGCGAATTTTTTTTTGTCAATTAAGTTTGGAAGGTTTGTTTGTTGTTTATATCGTGTGGTGCTTTGTTTAAATATGACATCACTCCCAGAGTCATCTAAATCTGAATTATGTTACGTTTTGAGTTTTTTACGCTTTTTTGAAAATAACAAATCTAAATAAGATGACTCAACACCATTTCCATTTACAAATATTTAAAGTAATTTACGGGTGGTGGAATAGGAATAGACTTAGATAATGGAGCGTTTTTGAGGAGTAATTATATTTACAATGTAATTGGAATAAATTATAATCATATCTTTAATTTGTACGCTTGCGTATAATGTGTACAGCTAAATTCCGTAATATTATGTATAATTTTAAATTGTACACAGGCATAAAACACTTTGTATAATAGTATAGCGAGAATCAGTTAATCGTGTTGTAATCATTAATTGCAAAAATATTCGCATTCTAACACATTTGTTTAAATGTATATAACATTTTTAAATCCGAACAAACTTCCTACACCTAAAGGGGCTAATAGACTTTCCGATTAGGAAAATGAACCGGAACCTTTACTTGTGAAAATATAATTTTTTTTATCTACATGGACCCCATAATGCTAAATTGCCGCCAATACCGGTGGAAAATGCGCCGAAGACCATAAGAATACATATAATGAGTCGGGACGGGGGCAATGCAAAACTATGGAGTTATATGTTTTGAGCATTTTCTGTCACTTCGGTTGGAAATGAGGCTAATACTTTCGAATTACCGAAAATATAGGTGCCGTTATATGGGGGCTATACCAACACTTGGATCCCATTTACAATACCTAACATCTCAGCAGCATTAGCAATCTTAAATATTGCAATGCAGATCATTAGTATTATAATGAAGGTGCAGTCCTTCTTGTACCTCATCAAACAAAGGATCAATTAAAAAATGTAAATATCATATAAGCCGGAGAAGTACACGATGACAAAGTTATGAATAAATATAGGCGGAAATTTGACCAGAGGTAGTCATTACATTAGTTCTTCTTTACATTTATCCAAAACACAAGTATTCTAGTCATATTCGTCCACAAAATTTACTAATGTTTGCACAATTTATTCGTTCCATCAAAAATAATGGCTACGAATTTCATATTATTTAATACTTCTTTACATTTTTAGTACGAATTTCAAAAAACATCTTTTAATTCAAAACACAAATATGGATCCCCATGCCGTTCCTATAGCGATCCAAATAAAACCTAAAATTACCAATGCTACCAGTGTCAAATACAGTAAACATATTTCAAATCTATACTCTAATGACGATCGCCATACCAAGATTCAAGCTTTCAAGATTCAATAAATTATCATACACTTATAGATCTCAGACCCTCACAATAGCGATCCTTCTATCAAGATCTCTATTCCAAATTGGTATATTCTAGCTTAATTTCATGCAATAAATATCATTTGTACAAAAATTAGTACAATTTAGAATTTCGTGCACAATTTTTTGCATTTTCAGAACTATTTTACAAATTCAACTCCTAAACTCAACCCTGTACTCTACAAACAATTAGTATTCTGCAACCAAAATTCTAGGTTTATTCGTTTATCCAATATCAACAAAAATTTGTATTATACTTTCCAAAAACCCATTGGTACCTCTACTTTACGCTCCATTATGAAACCATAATCCACTAGATCTATTTGTTCATTCAATATCAGTGCTATCATTTTTAGTACTTTTCGGTACTATTTTCATACACTTATAGTACGAATTTTCCCAAACACAGCCTTATCACACATTTCAGAGTTCTAGACCTACCTGATTATTCAATATGAGTGCTATAATTTTTGATACTTTTCCGTACCATTTTGTAGTAGTCATTTTAATACTGTTCGTACCCTTATAGTAGGAATTTCCCAAATCCCAGCCTTAACAGACACCTATGTGTCAATACTGACCTCACACAAATTTTCAGAATTCTAGCTTAAGTCGTTTCGTCGGGGGGTTGATTGTCAGGTTAAGTACCTTTTGGTACTTTTCATGCCCTTATAGTACGAATTTCCCCAAATCCAGCCTTAACGTTCTCTTACGTACACAAATTTCAAGATTCTAGTTTCGGCCGTTTCATCTGGGCGTTGATTATTGGAAGTAGTCATTTTAGTACTTTTCGAACCCTTATAGTACGAATTTTCCCAAATCCAGCCGTTTCGGCTGGACCTCGATTATAAGCGATTTTGAAAATTTCGTATGTTACCATTATTGTATAATAATGGTAACATACAATAATAATAAATTTGTTTAGGAATTATTAAAAAGGTCACAAATAAAGTTCAGACTTAACTCCGGCCTTCACGGAATATTTCAACAAATATTAGGCGAATGTAAAATTTTCACAAGTTTAAATATTGTTTACAAGTAAATCATTTTGAATTCTAACAATTTTGAATATTTCATGACTTTCAGTCCACCGTCCATTATTTGCTTTTGAATTAAACACAATTATAACAACAACATATATTTATATACGGTTACGGCTTATATACAATTATTTTTCAATTCACATTTCAATATTATTTATTCATTAACTTTTTTACACAAATGAAATGGTGTCCATTCGCCGTGTGACAATTCTTTAAGAAATGCGGATGTTCTTGAATATTTTCACTAAAAATATTGATTTGTGTGTTCGGGTGAGTGTTTGTCCGATATTTTCCTTCCGTTTCGCTGGACGCAGAAAACTTACCGCCAGAATTATGTTGAAAACGATTGAAGAAATTTTTACTGTCGTAGTGGCACAACCCATTTTTTCAGATTTTTTAATATCTATTTATTTGGCAATTTATTTCAATATTTTTTTTCTAATTTAAATTGGTTTTTTGCTATTTTTTAATTAGTTATTTATTTTCGTTTATATATTTTTTCTATTATTCTATTATACTTGAAAAAGTAGTCGTATTTTCGTTTAAACAAGATGAAAAACCGGTTAACCGTGCGATTGACGTTTCAAAGACTTTTTCAATCTTTCACGTTTGCTGTTCATCTACAAACTGAAGTGAGTGTGCCACTCAGACAATATTTTGCTGGTCTCCGATTCACGATTTCTGCTGTGTCTCAGCGTTCTGCTACTGCTGCGATGAGCTCAGAGCCACAGTCGAACCAAATATATGGAAGAATACATTCAGTCTAGTCAGAAACGTAAAACAACTGAGACGTTTACGACAACGTTCACGTCAGCTACCAACCATGCCATCACGGCTATGACAGCGACAATGGAAATGGTCTAGTCTGTTTGTCTATGTTGTGACGGCGAAAAACTGTCTGAATATACACACAGTGACCGACCAACCAAGTCGAATTGATGTACAAAACAATGACGTCACACAGCCAGCCAAATAAGAATGGTGAAGCGCCAGACTAAATAGCTAAAAGTCCCATTAGACAGAACGTGGTTTGTGCGAGCAGACAGATAGCCAAAAAAAACGAAACAAAAAAGGCGAATCGAAAACTCAAATTATCATAATAACATAGCGAATATGCCCCGCGCATCGCTGAGCATCAGTCCACATGCGGTTCTCAGACGACAACTCATACAGATACATTAGATTGGGTCGTGTAGAAGAAATATAGTAAAATTTAATACGGCAGGGGAGAGTAGTATTTACTGTATGCGAAAGTAGTATTCTAGCATCTATGCAAGTTTAGTAAAATCGTTATAAATACCCAATGATTAAGAATCTGAAACATACATAAAACAAGATATCGACATTAATATGCGGTTGTCGTTATTTAATTATTATGTCTAATGAGGTGCTAATTAAATTTTTAAATTTATAAAATCGAACGGATCCGACTTTATGATACCCTACATCACTTTGGGTACATACAAGAAGTGCTCCTAAAAATCTGATTAGAACTACAAATAGAATAGAAGTGGAAACAATAGAAACAAACTAAACAAAGTAGTTTCAATGCGTATTTCAATATTTTGCACATAAATTTTAAGTTATCTTTAAGTACATCTTCGGTTATAGTGATAAAACACCTGTATATTTGTCCGGATGTGAGGAAATATCGTTTTATAATGATATCTATATCATAAATATTTTTACATTACATCTTTTGTACCTGATTATATAAATAAACCAGTGAGTGGAGCAGTATTGTAGGACGGACCATACGATACCCTAAACAACTACCACGGAACTCTAACTTTCTGCGGATGTTTTTTCCGAGCCTTGGCAATGCACCCTTTGCACCCTCTTGCACGATTAGAGGTCAACTGCACCTCTTCCTTACACTGACATATATTCTGAATATTACTAATATTCAGTACAGCTCTTCTAATTCCAGATTCCCTTCAACGTGAGTTGTGTTGTGATGTTCGGCTTATAATTGAGGCCTATAGATCGACTCAAAAAAAAAAACCTCATGACCATAACCTCATGAAAAATTTCAAATCGATCAGCGCTACATTTCTGTCCTCTAGTGTGGCAATGGGTTACTAAATAATATCTGATAATAATAACGTATATCCCACATCCGAGTACAAGGCCATAATTGCGGCCTCTGGAGCGATCAAAAGAACGGACAAAAATTAAGTATTTAGTCCATTTAATCCCCTAAATATTAAACGATCTTTACCAAAAACAATAGGGATCTTCATTGGCCAGAACCCATCCTACATGCAAAATGTCGAAGATTTGTCCATAACTGTGGCCTGTATCGAGTTACCAAATTATAATGGACAGACGAACGGACGGACACACATATCTAGATCGACTCAGCTAGTCGAGATATGATCATCGGTATAATTAAAGGTGGGTCTAGGACCAATATTTCGCGGAGTTACATATCTAGATCGATTCAGATATGACAATCGGTATACATAACGGTGGGTCTAGGACCAATATTTCGCGGCGTTACAAACTCTTGGGGCTGCACAAAGCTATAATACCCTGACAACATAGTTGTGTAGGGTATAAAAATAATAAGTAAAAAACAATTTGAGGAAAAAGCATTAAGTTCGGCCGGGCCGAACATAGAGATGACATTCCAAAATAAAAAATATACCGACAATTGCACCAAGCGATTGTTGTAAACCATAATGTACACCAAATACAAATTTCAGCAATTTTTAATGGAGATTTTTCCAAAAATTTCAAAACCCCAAAACGTGGACCGTTGTTGACAACGCATGGTAGGGTAGAACATGTGTATAAAATCCTCAAAATACTGCAATTTGGTGGGTAAAGTTATATGAGGCAATCACCAACGTACAATATAAAAATTTGAAAAAAAAAATTGTAGGCGCACGTGTCTCGATGCTATACCTAAAGCGGGGCCAATATTGATTACTTCGTGTAGGAATTACCGAACATATGGAGTTATACGCGAATTTGCTTTCTAAGCTACATCGTAAGGCACAGATTTTATGGTCGTTTTGAAATTGTCCTCTCCCAAAATCTCGTGCGGGAAATATAATTTTTATTATATCCTTCACCACACTGTGGTACAGGGTATTATGTCTTTGTGCATATGTTTGTAATAGGCAAAAGAAAACGAGATAGACCCATGGTTCCTTTTGAGCATATGCAAAGAATAATTTTCTGAGTCTATTTACCCATGTCCGTCTGTCCGATTACACATGTTATGATCCGATTTGGATGAAATTTGGCACAGTTCACTCATTTGGCCCAAGGACGAACCCCATTGAAATTGGAGAAAATCGGTTTAGATTTAGATATAGCTCCCAAATATATAGTCGTCCGACTTTATGTGAATGATGCACCAAACTCCCAATATTTGTCCGATTGGGACAAAATTTTGCACAGAGTTCTGAATAAGGTCCAGACTGATGTCTGCGAAGTTTAGGTAAAATCGGTTCAGATATATAGCTCCCATATATATAGTCGTCCGACTTTATGTGAATGATGCACCAAACTCCCAATATTTGTCCGATTGGCACAACATTTTGAATAAGGTCCAGACTGATGTGTGAGAAGTTTAGTTAAAATCGGTTCAGATTTAGATATAGCTCCCATATACAGTTTCCTCCGATTTAAGATAATTGGTGCACCCAACTCCCTATACATCTTTTGATTTGCACGAAATTTTGGTATAGCTTATTGAATTAAGACTAGAATGATGTGTGCTAAGTTTCTTGAAGATCGGTTCAGATTTAGATATAGCTCCCATATATAGTTTTGCCCGATTTTAGGTAAATTATACACCAAAGTCGCTAAAAATCATTCGATTTGAACGAATGTCTCGATGCTATACCTAAAGCGGGGCCAATATTGATTACTTCGTGTAGGAATTACCGAACATATGGAGTTATCACGCGAATTTGCTTTCTAAGCTACATTGTAAGGCACAGATTTTATGGTCGTTTTGAAATTGTCCTCTCCCAAAATCTCGTGCGGGAAATATCATTTTTATTATATCCTTCACCACACTGTGGTACAGGGTATTATGTCTTTGTGCATATGTTTGTAATAGGCAAAAGAAAACGAGATAGACCCATGGTTCCTTTTGAGCATATGCATAGAATCATTTTCTGAGTCGATTTACCCATGTCCGTCTGTCCGATTACACATGTTATGATCCGATTTGGATGAAATTTGGCACAGTTCACTCATTTGGCCCAGGGACGAACCCTATTGAAATTGGAGAAAATCGGTTCAGATTTAGATATAGCTCCCAAATATATAGTCGTCCGACTTTATGTGAATGATGCACCAAACTCCCAATATTTGTCCGATTGGCACAACATTTTGAATAAGGTCCAGACTGATGTGTGCGAAGTTTAGTTAAAATCGGTTCAGATTTAGATACAGCTCCCATATACAGTTTCCTCCGATTTAAGATAATTGGTGCACCAAACTCCCTATATATCTTTCGATTTGCACGAATTTTGGTATAGCTTATTGAATTAAGACTAGAATGATGTGTGCTAAGTTTCTTGAAGATCGGTTCAGATTTAGATATAGCTCCCATATATAGTTTTGCCCGATTTTAGGTAAATTATACACCAAAGACGCTAAAAATCATTCGATTTGAACGAATTTTGGCATAGCGTACAGAATTAAGTCTAGAATGACGTGTGCTAAGTTTCGTGAAAATCGGTTCTGATTTAGATATAGCTCCCATATATATTTTCGTCCTATTATATATAAATGGTGCACTAAAGTCCCTATATATCAGTCGATTTGCACGAATTTTGGTATAGCCTACTGAATTAAGTCTAGAATGGTGTGTACTAAGCTTCGTGAAGATCGGTTCAGATTTAGATATAGCCCCCATATATATATATATTTGTCCGATTTAAGGTAGATGGTGTACCAAAGTCCTTTAATATCTTTCGATTTGCGCGAAATTTGGCACAGCGTAATGAATTAGGTCTAGAATGAAACATCGGTTCAGATTTTATGTAAATGGTGCACAAAATCCCTATATGTCCTTCGATTTGCACAAAATTTGGCATAGCGTAATGAATTTCGTCTATAATAATGTGTGCGAAGTCTCCTGAAAATCGGTTCAGATTTAGATATAGCTCCCATATATATTTTCGTTCGATTTTATGTAAATGGTGCACAAAATCCCTATATATGTCCTTCTCGAAATTTGGCATAGCGCAATGAATTGCGTCTATAATAATGTGTGCGAAGTTTCATGAAAATCGGTTCAGATTTAGATATAGCTCCCAAATGTATTTTCGTCCGATTTTTAGTAAATGGTGCACTAAAGACCAGTAGCTAGGCCTATTCACAAAACGTACTTAAGTTAATATAAATTAATCTCTGACAAGTTTCTTTGAAATCGGTTTAGATATAGATATAGCATAGCTTCCATATACAATTTCGATCAATTCATGTTTATTGTACAGGAAGTAATCAATGCATGTCTGATTGAGATTAAATTTTAAAACGTGCAGCATACCAAATAGAGTGTGTCAAGTTAGCTTTAAGTGGTGAAGGGTATCATATAGTCGTCCCAGTCCAACTTTACTACTTTCCTTACTGGTTGTTTTTGCTATTGTGCAACACCGTTTAAAATCAAACATAATAACATGTGAATATTTTACATCTGTAAAAACCATAAATATGTTGTTTGCCAAAAAATCGGGAGAAATTCTCCGTTTTATTGCGCCTTTATCCATTTTGTACAAATTTTGTTGACACCATCAATTTATTTCTGGTAAATGGTGTATTGCGTTGATATAGATCCATTAAAATTTTTTTTGTTTAAAAACATTTTGTTCTCAATTGTATTACAAACTGACTGGCCTATTTAACATACCTCCATCTTATCCTAAAGACTACAACATCATGTCATATCATTGTATTAAAAATAAAACATTTTTTGGCAATTTTTTTCGTAGAAAAATTCATCATAACATCAAAATTATCAAATTAAAACCAGACGAATTTCATTGCTATTTGGTTACGGAGTGAGGTGGGAAGTGTGGCTAATATGATTCAACAATAATTTGTAGGCGTATACAATTTGGGGACAAATGTCCATAAATTGTATTTTTATAAATAAAAGTTGACAGGTTATGTTCGGTGTGAATCATCTGAAATGCATTTTCGTTCGTGAAGTTGTGATGCCATCATCTCTATTCAAATTTCAATTCGTGACGAAATAAGATGACATTAAATGAAGGTGGTCAATAAATAGAACGCCTAGCATTGCAGCAGCGAAGTAACTTTGGAGAAATTGATTTGAATTTTAAAATTCAAAAATAAATTAAAATAGTAATTCGTATGGGTTATTTTTAACAGTTTTTGTATTTGGAGAAGATTTTCTTACATATTGTAGAATTTTTAATATGTTATCAAGTATTTAGCATAATGAATACACTTTTTTTAAAGTGTTATCTAATATTAAACCACATGGATAGTAAAATTTTATTTACTTTCCAGAATTTTAAATGCCCATAAAATGAGATTATTCACTCCTTAAAAACTTTTAATTTAGAAACTATATTTAATCCTATCTTTTGTTTTAAATTTGTTGTTCCTCATTTAATAGGGCTTTAAAAAATTCCTGTGTTTTTATGACAATTGATAAAAATGTTACATTTTATTAAATATCAATAATAATAAACCTCATCGGCATTATGTGTATTAATTAGAAGAAAGATATTATAGAAACAACATTTAACGTGGGAGAAGAAATTTTAGAACATACTTTTGGACGTGCGGACAATTTTACTCTTATGCATTTTCTGAAATATTTTTTTAGAATTCACTTTTTTCGATAGTATTTTCGGGTAGAACTTACCCGCTCCTCCAAAGTCTAAGGATAATCCCTCCTTGAATAACGAAATGGGAATGAATATATAAGACTTTCAGTGCATACTTCGATTAACTCTACTGTTCGAAAAATCTAAAATTTAAGAGTCAAAGGTCCTGGAATATATTGCTGTAAAGTTGAATTCATATATACAATAATTTTAAAAAACAGTCAAAAGTATCCACTTAGTTTTTTTTTAATATTTTTAACACTTTACTAGTAAGTTTGCTTATTTGGATAGCCATCGTGAGAATTTGAGACCATGAGACGAAACACAACGATTGCCGAGATAGTCTATGCAAAAAATTTTATTGAGGCACAAAGCCGAGAATCGAATATTCAATATAAGAGACATCAAGTGATTGCTCCAACAAGTGGCCGATAATCCAAACATTCTAAAATATAATTTGAAATGAAGTGGTGAAAAATTGGAGACAACATTTCAATTTGATCAGGTCCCAGATGGTTTGAATTGATGCTTTATAATTGTGATTGAAACATCTCCTCAATCCCCGGATTTGAATTCTATAGAGAACTAAAGGAGTATTTTGGAGAAAAATATTAGAAGCCATAACATATCAATCATGCCATGCCTGAGAAATGTTTTACAAGTGGAATGGGGAAAACTCAGTCATCTTACACGGAAAAATGTCTAAAATCTATGCCGGCAAGGTTGAACGCTTTACAAGATAGCAAGGGATACCCTACCAAAAAATCCGTTTGTTAAAAAAACTCTTATCTGGGATACATTTCACTGTGTGTGCAATTGCTTGTGTTTAACAATCACTATTTTTTTAATATAGAATTCACAAAAATATTGTTTATTTTATTGCATAAAATTATAAAAAGAAACTCATGTAGATACTTTTGACTGTGACTCACTGTACATTTCATCATCGCTATGTATATGGTACCTATTCAAATCGTTAAAATGGGGAAACACATAAGAGGACTTCAAGCTTGGCATGTTAAGTTGGCTTTATTTTTTTTTTTTTGGTTTTAGAAAGTTGAAACTTGGCCAATTTCCAGATAACGCCACAACAAAGGTTGGCTTTATTATTGTAAATTAATAAAGGAGAACGACGTTCAAAATCGAGTTTGACTCTGATGTTGCTTTACAAAATTGCCATTTCATTCAAAGACAGCATAATCGCCAGTTCTGAATCCTCTTATGTGTTTTCCCGTTGACTCTCTCCTATTTGAATTTTCCAGTTGTTGCATTACTGATTTTTAATGACACACCAATTTGTAATTTAAAATAGATTTTTACCACTGAATAGATTTTTCAGATTTTATTTTTAAACTACTAGTAAAAAATACATAATAATAGAAAATTATTTATTTTTGTTTCAATATTTGAACCGAGTTTTGATCGAAACCGTTTGGCACTCATCATCCTAGACTTAGGTCTGTGCCATATTAGCTTACTGTGGAATTGACTGCTTTTGATTTTTATACTCGCCAAAAGCTTTTCTCCTCTGTTTTCTTGTTGCTTTAATGGCTAAAATTATGACCCGGATATGACAATTTTAAACGGAAGGAGATCAGGTCCACGTATAAAATTGACTATTTTGATTACGATCATTGGTCAACAGGGTTTAAAATGCTAACGCCAAAATAGCAAAAACACAGAAAATTGCCGCACTGCTAACTAAATTCATCCTCAAAATATGCAGCACAGCCAAGCACAACTGCAACAAATAGCAATACATTACGAATAATTTTAGCAAGCAAAACTAAAGCTTCTTGATTTTGTCAGCAGCTACAAAATAGCAATGAACAACTACAACATAATTGTCAACGCGACTAACAACCAAAGCTTTCAATGAAGACTAAGCACCTTGACTGTGGCTGCTTAGCAAGATTTTTAGCAAACAAAACCCGAGAATTTTTCGAGTTCAGTGTTGTCCATTGAAATTTTATTAATTATATGAGAGAATTAAAAATCGAGATTATGATAATTTCATTTTTTCGAACAAATACAATTAGTAATACTTGCTAAAGAGTTTAATTTAATATATTATTCAGTTTTTAGTACTATTATTGACAGTTTTTAATTGCGATTTGACAAGTTTAAATTAAATAAAAACGCACAAAATGAAATGCCTTTTTTCTAATTTCTGCGTTGGCAACACACAAACATAAAAACAACCCTCGGCTGATTATTCGTCGACAGCGAAATATGAATATGTAGTCGTACTGCCGATTAGTCATAACAAAAAAAGCTCGCATGTGCAATACGTGCTTAGCACGGATGCTACGAACTAAAAAAGCTAGTCGTTTGCTGATTTAGTCGTAATGTCAATATTTTTAGCAGTAGCTCTGTAAGACTAATGCTAATATTTTTTGATGCTGCATTTTAAACCCTGTTGGTCAACATTTAGAAAATGTAGATCTCCGCAGAAAATTCTGTGGTAGTTGGTTATGATCGGCCTGTTCATTTATACTGGGGAAATTTGTACAGTGTATTGTCGTATATGTATTACTAGAACCATATTTTACAATGTAAATTTAAGAACATCAATTAAGTTATCGTATATAGTTAAATATTTCCGAAACATTATTCGTATTTTCTGTAATTTTTGTGTAAATTGTTTCCGAGTGTTCTGTGATAAACACACGCAAAACAACAATAAACCGCCTCCAAACTTTTTAATTCCGTCTAATAAAATGAAAAATGCTAAAAGTACTATAAAATGGTAAGGACGAACGAGGGGCGCTAAATGCAATAGTGATAATTAAGTCGATTAATCGACGTTTTGTATAGAAAAGCCAAAAAGTCGAAGTCGACTTTTGATCTTTAAGGAAATCGCAAAGTCGATTTTCGATTTTCTTTATAAATACTTGGTTTATTATCAAAAAGCTCAAATTGCTCAAAAATTACACATTTCAGAACTATATTTTATTTTGTGACAACAATTCATAACAATTTTGCATTAGTTTGTAAAAGTCGAAAATCCATTTTACATAACTGGAGAATATCACTTTTTTTTAACAAAATATCTCGATAAGAAAGAAACAAAGTCGGGCGGAGAGGTAATATAACGTGTAACTATCAAGTATCCGATATGTGGAATTGGTTATGCATAATGAGATGAGACGTACGACCAGTACATGGATTTCAAAAATAAATGCATGAACCTGCAAATATGTACAATTGTTTACTACGATAACAACTTTTTCTTTATGATATGGAAAAATTAGTAAAAAAATAGTAGATTCCTGCAGTACGTTATACAGTGATGCATAACGTACATATGTATATTTAATATTGAATACTTTTGAGGCTACCTAATGCTGTTAAATATATTTTTTTTTTCTTTTGAACAAAGAGCTGTTTTAGACATTATGGAACGTGTCGAATCAATTTACTCATTATGAATTCCAATCATTAAGACATTACACATTGAATTGGTCGCCTTTGTTGTATTCCATGTACTCCTGAAAAAAAACATCAAAAATAAAAGAAATTTTAACCGGTACCGTTTGATTTGTGTTTCCCCAAAACTAGGCTTGGATATTAACGCATGCACACAAACTATACATTGGGCTATAATGAGAAAAGCAAGGTTAACTTAAGCTATTTTAATGTAGCATTTGGAAATATTATTCTTTTTAAATATCTTCAAATTTCGAAATATTGTAAATTTATATTTTAGCTCCTTTGTAGGAATTTTGTCGATATAGACCACCTCCATAGACCAGCACTACTTTGCGTGAAAGTATCATCTAAGGCCGGAAATTGCTGATAATTACCATTTTATCTTTTCTTTATTTCAGCTGATTCTCAGATACTTCCTAACACTCATAGTTTTAACTACACTCCATAAAACCTAAACTCCTAAAACCTTTTGAAAAACACCGCTATTTCTCTACCTTCAAACATAAATATCGTCCACTGTGCGTATGTTGTACATTATTATGCATATGTTGACTTGTGGTATCGCATTAACCGCCCATTTTATCGGTACACCCCATCGGTTGTACGCTTTTAAACTAGCGCCTACGCTTTGTTGTTGTGTGAGCTATTTAATAGCACCTTTGCTTGATGTGTCATTTGATTTCGGGTGGCAATGGTCAAGATTAAACATGTGTATCTATCTGATGCCCCTTCGAACGAAAAAAAAACAACAACAACAAAATAATAAAAACAATCCGTTGACAAGCATTGAGTTTAGAATTTCACTGCGAACGTGACGTACGCCTCCACATTTTTCAATGTCGCCGATGATTTGTATCAAACAGGAGAAGGAAACAAACAAAGACACGAGCATTAATTGTTTTTTTTTTTCAGATTATAAAGTATCATGACCAGGCCTACCATGAAGAGTTGCCATGATTTTAAGATTTTATTTGGTTATATGAATATGATAATAGAATAAATTTAAATGGAACATAAATTCTGCTACAAAATCTGAAGCGTATTAATCAAAATAAAAAATATTTTTAAACCATCCACCATAATATAGAGGGTCATGATGTTATATCTTATATTCTCATTGTACCTTGTTTAGGGGTAGCACCCATATAACGATACTTCATTTTATACCCTCCACCCATGGCATAATCACAGAAGGTAGTCTCATTTGAGAATTTAATTAATGGCAACCAAAGCCAGGCATAGCCCCCACTAAAATCTGTGTACCAAAAATTATCAATGTTGATCGAGGTTTTGGGATAGCCCTTATATGGGCTCGAAGTAAGTGTCTTAAATCGTTTGCAAGACCTCGAAGTATTCGTTGGAATTCCAACTTATTTTTTTTATCAGTAAAACTTCATTGTTCGTTTTTCTATTGAAATCACGATAAAAATAAACTTCTTCGCAGAAAATGTTCATTATAAATTTATACTTTGATAAAGCCCCAATATGAATTTTCCGGCCCGATTTTCGGTATGCTGAAAGTTTTTAGAGGATAAACCATCTTCCGATAGACAGTTTACAACTCATTCAGCATTTGATAGTCCTAGGTGCATTTCGCAGTCGACGTGACAGTCAATTGACATTTCGGGATATTTGTAGGTAAATTACTACTTCGCAGAAAACATTCCTTATATATAAAAAATGCAACAAAATCTTATCAATAATTTCTAACAGTGCATTTTTTATTACTTTCACGCATACAAATTCAGTTATTTTCCTAGCAGAGCTGTTTCAGTTCCAATGCTTGATGTAACCCGATTAGACTATGCCACAGATTTGACGGTAACAACAACACAACGGAAACAAAGCCAACAATGTTCGTAAATGAGTTGTAAACAAACCGAATGAATATACCGGCCGGTATGCTTTGATTGTAAACTAAATCGGTTTGTATGTATAACACGAATGTATTTTCAGATTCTTTTTTTAAGTTATATTATGAAAGTTGTTCGTAGTTCCGAATCTGTTTTTTATGAGTTAGTGTGACATACAGTGAGTGTCAAAACAATCTGTACACCATTGGTTTTTATGATTAACAAGTAAAAACAGCCTATGGTTTGCGCAGGTCTTCGGAACTACATGTGTAATGTTTTTTATCAAAGAGATTCAAATTTAATGTTGTACATATCAGTTACAAAATTTGCTTCAATTTTATCAAATTTGCAAGTTTATAAAATACCCTTTCCCGGGAGAACTTGATTTAGGCTTTGTAAAGATAACAGGTTGAGCAATGTTTGGTTTAAATCGGACATTACGTTCGCCTGATATTGAATTTATAAATATGGAAAATTTCAACACATCATTGGACTTGATCTAGGCTTGGTAAAGATAATAGGTTCTACAAAGTTTGCTTCAACTCAGACATTCACTTGATATTGTATTTATAAATATTGACAAATTTTGACCCTTTGTGGGGGAGGTACCAGAAGGAGTGGACCAATGGGTCCCTTCCTTTGACTTCATTTAGGCTTGGTAAATATAATACGTTGTACAAAGTTTCGTTCAAATCGGATGGTCCGTTCGCATGATATAAAATTATTTATTTATTTATTTTTTTTTCCACAATTGAACTTGAACTAAGTTTGGAAGAAATATTATGATGTGCATAAAATGTTTTTGAGTTTGTCTTCATTTAATATGGTTCGAAATTACATATATAAGATCAAACATGCTTATATTGACGAAAAGGCGATATTTCTGATGGTGTATGTGGCCTTGAGAAGTTAAACATTGTGTCGCTTAAAAGTTAAACATTGAGTCGCATATTAAAACAAAATGGAATATTTAGAGGATCTGAATTTCAACTACATTGATAGCGGCGATAATTACCATTCTATGATTATGCTCCTGAATGTGCCCCATCAAATGTCGAAGTTACCCCGGGGAGGGGCACATTCGGCAAATTTGACTTTTTTTTTTAAAAAATGTAAACATTTTTAACTAATACTGATTTATTATATGTTTTTGGTTCTAGTTTTTATATCAGACGACAATAAACAACCATAAAGTTGTTATATCTGTTGAATAAGTACTGAGATATAGAGATCTGAAAAAAGTACCGAATGTTCCCAGTCTCCCCTACTTTCATACATAATATGAAGCTAATGTAGTATCCGATTTGATCCGTTATATAAATATCTTAGTATTTTTGCCAAACTGAGATCAATGTGGAAAATGTGACCTATGAATTAACTCCTTCTCGTACCTCCACAAAATGGAGTTTCCGATTTGATAAAAACATATTATGAACCGAATTGAGAATCCTGAGGAACTAAACCTGACAGACCATTATATTTAAGCTAACAATAGATTTAGTACAAGTCTCGGATATATAGGTTCTTCCCCAAACATACTTCGGCTTTATTTCTCTCAACAAAATATGTGGGTCATAATATGACCCCAACATAAAATTTGTGATTTTGTCTAACCTAGTAGCAGGGTTAAACAAATTTATAGAGCTGTGAAATTTGCGTTTTAGTAAAATTTAAAAGTCAATGTCAAGCGACTTTTTACATTTATTTTTATTGATTCTGACTTAAAAGGCCACAAAGTCGAAAAGGTACCTAGATTTGATTATTTACCGGTCCACTTTGTAGAGTAGCTCAATAGATATTATGATGAACCGAATCAGTAAGTTGGTATTTAAGGTTCTCACTGTGTAGAAAATCTACCTACTAAAATTTGTGAATATTGGTGCACTTTTTAGGGTAACCCCCATAAGGATAACACTATTTTTTTTTAGGAAATTCAAACCCGAATCGGCCAAAATATAATAATTTGGGTTCCTATCGGGAGGAAAATCTCCATAACAAAATTTGATCATATTTCGGGGAAGCATCCATAGAGCGGGGGTGCCGCTTTATTCGGTACTTTGGCGACTTGAGGATCAAAGGAACAAGGATCAAATTGAACATTTTATTGATTCAATGTGCTGCCGTTATAACAAATAATGGTTATGCTGTCGATTACTAGCACAATTTGCGTATTTATAAGAAAGAATCAAAAAGTTGCTTTAGTGTTGACCATGCAATTCAGTTGCTTTATTTTGGCCAACAGTGTATGTCGATTTAGACAGGGTTGCTCCTTCAATCTTTTGTTCCAATAAAATTACGATTTTAATCTCTTAATCTAACTGATCAGAAAGCACCTGAGCACCTGATGATTGCAGCATAACGCATAAGAAATAGAAAAATTCCTCCCTAGGGTTCTTACGAAGCTATTTTTTATAAAAAAAAATGAATAGACATACTAGATCTAGATCTGCATTTTATACCACATTTTATGTGAATCGTCATCTGTATATTTCATATTGTTAGAGAATTTGTAAGCACATCTTACTGCAATTCACTAAAATTACCACAATAGCTAAAAATCATATAAATTTTGTGAATCAAACTTCACTCAAACTTAATTATTACCTTCAAATTAAGTTTGTTTTTGAGATTGTGTCATCATTAGCTAAGGGTTTTGTTTAAACCCGGTTTTAATTTTATTGACTTGGGGTGGATTTTCAACCGTAGCATACAATTTTCTATGAACATTCAATTAGTTCATTTTTGAGACTTTGAATTTGGAATGAATAAGCCTGATTTTTGCAAAATTGCTAATATTCTGAGCAATTAGATTAGTCCTAACCAATATTTTATATATTAAAGCGAGAATTTGTTAACAAAAAAGTGGACCAATATTGAACATTTTCAATACCAAATATCCAAGGAATAATAGCTATGTATGCGCATATTTCAAATCATTATAAATAATCGTGGAATATGTAAACAACTTGCTTAATATTGGGCTATCATTCTGTGGAAGCCTTATAAATATATTGGGGAAAACTTAATTAAATTCGATAGTCAAACTTATATGTACATTTAAATTTATTAAATTTATATTCCACTAATTAAATTTTTAATGAACTTATTTCCACCGAAACTTTAGAATGCTAAAATAGAAGTAAGACTCAAAAACATCAAATTGTAGATATTCAGTATTGTAATGTTTCTTTATCTGAGTTTTTATAAATACCAAGGTGTTACAAACGATCTGTACACTCCACCTTATAGTGGAGGGTATAAAAACAAATCTAAAGGCATGGTTTGCGGGTCAGCTAGTTTTATAATAAAATAAATACCAACATTTATCTAACTTCAATAATATTTTAGTACGGATTATTAAATATAACGATTGATTAAAGTTATTTACACACTTAAAAGGTCTAATGTCCTAATACGATTTCGACTTATTACTAGATTTTAACAAAACAAATTTCCTCGTAAATATAATATTCTAATATTATCTAATTTTTATGTTTTTATTCGAGTTTTTATATAGATTTAAAAAATATATTTTTATGTGTATATTCGAATTAATAAAAACATATATATATATAAATGTATATATTAAATATATCCTACATTATAACAATTACAAAAAAATATGTTGTCTATATTAAAGAGTTTGTAAGCTGTATTTTTAGGTACACGTGACATCAACTTTTTGCTTGGAGGTAGTGGTAAGTTTTCATTTTTTTACTTTCTCAATTTGACCCACTATTAACAGAAACTGTTCTCAATCAGCATTTAGTAATTGAAACGCCGCCTTTGGTTCGTGTAATGAATGGCCAACATTATTGACATCAACAGAACTACAGCCTGTAAAATACATCGACAATAGATTAGAATTGATATAAAAAATGTGTGTTCATGCTACTTACATTTAGACCCAACAAAACCCATTCGGAAATTTGTGAAGTCAAAGCTTCATTAGAGAAGGCCTCTTCGATTTTCGCCAAACAACCGTTTACGTAAATGTTCAATGGATTGATGCAGTTGCTATCCTTGCAACAACTGGATGGTGTGATACGACCGGCCAGCAAATAGTCGTCGGGTCCATTTTTGCCACAGCATTCATACTGCAGATTAAAAATATTGGTGTTTAGAAATATGAAGTTTGATAAGATCTATATATAATACTCACGACAATCTGTTTTTGATCCATAGAACCAGGATGTATCATTTCCTGGTCCCATAACTGATTTACTTCTTGAATGGCATAATTTTTAAAGACATCTCTGGTGTTCAAACAAATGAAAACAACCGTTAGGACCAGTAGAATCAGCAACATTACGGCATACTACGAAAAATTATGAAATAAGTTTAATAATCTTTTATTTTTTTTTAATTTTCTATTTAAGTCCACTTACTGTCCATAAGCTTCGTGCTGATTCCCGAATCGATCCGAAACATCCAAACAAAGAGGTAAGAAGAATTACACATCCCAATGCAATTATACCAATGCCATAATTTTGTGGCATTGCATCCCAACCGAATCCTGCCAGAAGCAGCAATAATACGCCAAAGATCTAAAAATGTGGAAAGAGAATCATTAGAAAATGCAACTTTTGAATGATTTTTTTTATAATAAAGTAGATGAATTCACCACATGTCAAAAGTGGTGGTTGCATCATACTCATCTACTGCTATACACGGGTAAGATCTCCGAATATAGTGTTATACGGCATTGCCCAACTTTCTGGATGATCTATATGATATGATCAGTATAGTCGGACGGTGCCGGCCATACGATACCCTACACAACAACCAATGAAGTCTAACTTTCTGCGGATCTATATTCAGAGCCTGGCGAGTATTTTTCGATATTTGCGATATTTTCTTACCCTGAGTCTTTTCCGGAAGAATCTTGGTTTGACACACTAAATATTGACATATCTTTATAAAAACAGTTATTCTCAATAGCAGACCAAATCCCTGTTCTTGTGTAAAATTTGTGGCCGCTAGACAGACCAGACAAAAATAAACTTTTCGGTTTATTACATCCCCTATATATCATCTGATCACTACCGATAACAAAAAGTGTCGTCCTTGACTCCAAAATTCTATAGCGATCAGCACCATATTAAGGGACTTTGGTGCACCATTTGCATTTAATAATACGAAAATATATATGGGAGCTATATCTTAATCTGAACCGATTTTCAGGAAACTTAACACACATCATTCTAGACCTAATTCATTACGCTGTGCCAAATTTCGTGCAAATCGAAAGATGTATAGGAACTTTGGTGCACCATTTACATTAAATCGGACGAAAATATATATGGGAGCTATATCTAAATCTTGGGCGAAATGAGTGACCTATGCCAAATTTCATCCAAATCGGATCATAAATGCGACCTGTACTTTGTTCACAAAAATACATGGAAAATACACAAAGGCATAATACCCTGTTCCACTGTGTGGTGAAGGGTGTAATAAACATGTGCCATTATATATTAGAATTTATAAAAGCGCAACGTTCCATATATCCGATTCTAAAATGTGTATATACAAAAAAGTAAAAATGATTACAGTAAAAATCAATATCCAAGGGGCAGTGTCGAAACTTGTACGTATTCTAGACAGGAAACAAAACCAGTAATATTTGTGAACAAATTTAGCTAATTTAGGAATATACTCCTACTTTGTTAGGTGTTGGATATATCATGACACACGAATAACTTTATTGCAAATAATTGCCAATGTCCCGAAGCTAGAGGGTTTACTGTACACTACTGTATGCGTCAAATAAACAAATGTATTTATATTTGTATAACTAATTCTACCTTTATTATAGCGCTTAATACACTAAGAACTAGGAGTGAACAAGTGTTGACAATTTTGTTGGGTATGTACATGTTATTTCCTCTATTATCTCATTGAAGCATAAGTGTCGATTTCTTTTTCTAGAGATTTGTAGAGATTATCTTCAGTTCCAAAGTGGGGAATAAGTAGCAGGCGATAATTGAATTATTTAGGTTTTTTGGTTTATTTTTTATTTAACAACAACAAACATTAGATATTTTATTAGGTATGATGCAATTTCGATCTGATTCATAGAAATGTCTCATGAGATGTACATTAAGTCATTTGCAATTAAATCATTACTAAAAACTGACATTGAAATCTGGTCACATCATACAAAAAAATGTTTTTCATTTATGTATGTCAGTCAATAACAACACGCTGTTGTTATACAGTGAAACCTAGACAGCTACACAAATGTTAAATACTGTTTTGAGAAACAAACATCCGTTAATTACTCAATCGTAAATATTCTATGAATTTATTTACAGGTGAAGAGAAAGGTTCATTGAAATATCCTACCTTATTCTAAAATATGGTAAAAACTAAAGAATATTAAATTAATTATCAAGAATTTCTTACTCAGTTATTAGAAACATTCATTGATCGTATGAGTCATGAAGTGGCGGAAATTAATATTAATCATACTGCAGGTTCACAGTTTGTTGCAAAAGGAAATTCTTAATTAGGTCCGGTGTCACATGCATTGGAATTTAAGTTATTTGTTTTTTTTTAAGATTTCTTAAAATCGTTAGCAATATAAATATTTATTAATTCATTTTATTAAGATTATTATACCCTTCACCACACTGTGGTACAGGGTATTATGTCTTTGTGCATATGTTTGTAACAGGCAAAAGGAAACGAGATAGGCACATGGTTCCTTTTGAGAATATGCATAGAATCACTTTCTGAGTCGATTTACGCATGTCCGTCTGTCCGTCCGTCTGTCCGTCCATGTATTTTTGTGAACAAAGTACAGGTCGCATTTTTGATCCGATTTGGATGAAATTTGGCATAGATCACTTATTTGGCCCAAGGACGAACCCTATTGAAATTGGGAAAAATCGGTTCAGATTTAGATATAGCTCCCATATATATTTTCACCCGATATAGGCACCAAAGTACCTATATATCATTCGATTTGCACGAAATTTGGCATAGCGTACTGAATGAGGTTCAAAATGATGTGTGCTGAGTTTCGTGAAAATCGGGTCAGATTTAGATATAGCTCCCATATATATTTTCGCCCGATATAGGCACCAAAGTACCTATATATCATTCGATTTGCACGAAATTTGGCATAGTGTACTGAATTAGGTCCATAATGGTGTGTGCTGAGTTTCGTGAAAATCGGTTCAGATTTAGATATAGCTCCCATATATATTTTCGTCCGATTTAAGGTAAACGTGGCACCAAAGTACCTATATATCTTTCGATTTCCACGAAATTTGGCATAGCGTACTGAATTAGGTATAGAATGATGTGTGTTAAGTTTCCTGAAAATCGGTTCAGATTTAGATATAGCTCCCATATATATTTTCGTCCGATTTAATTTAAATGGTGCACCAAAGTCCCTATATATCTTTCGATTTGCACGAAAGTTGGCACATCGTAATCAATTAGGAATATAATGGTGTGTGTTAAGTTTCCTGAAAATCGGTCCAGATTTAGATATAGCTCCCATATATATTTTCATCCGATTTAATCTGAATGGTGCACCAATGTCCCTATATATCTTTCGATTTGCACCAAAGTTGGCACAGCGTAATGAATTAGTTATAGAATGGTGTGTGTTAAGTTTCCTGAAAATCGGTTCAGATTTAGATATAGCTCCTATATATATTTTCGTCCGATTTAATGTAAATGGTCTACCAAAGTCCCTATATATCTTTCGATTTGCACGAAATTTGGCACTGCGTTATGGATGAGGTCTGGAATGATGTGTGTTAAGTTTCCTGAAATCGTTGAAATCGGTTCAGATTTAGATATAGCTTCTATTTCATCTGTTGAATATGCTCAAAGTGGTGAAGGGTATCATATAGTCGGCCCCGTCCGACTTTACTACTTTCCTTACTGGTTTTTTTTTTTTTTAAATTCAAGATCATTAGAAGGTAGTAGGGATATTCATATAAAAATGCACTCCAAATTACAATGGAAAAATGAATGTGTGTTTTCTCAGAAATAAGTGAAGTAAGGACCCTCATACAATTGAGTCATGAATTTAGGCAAAACTATTTATACCAATTTTTCATTATGAACTAAAAAGTTGTTTTAAAATATTTTTTGTACCAAATCCTGTTAATCTTTTGGGAATTTTTTGATTTAGATGTCCAACTGAGAGGAAATTTCGTTCACGGCGAAAAGAAGTACTTTAATCACAAAGACAACAACATAAACCAACAAATTCAACTATGTATTTCTTTTTACTGTTTGTAGCTTCAAATAATTTTAAATAGCGCAGGTCGTGACCTATAGTGTCATCAATTCCACCACAATACTATTTGAAGTGACTGTCGTATCTCGATCTTAGCTTGGATTTTCAGAATTTAGAATCGGATGTTCCGAATATGATATTCATCTGTACCACATGTCTATCGGTCTTGATTTAATTATTGTATAAGTCGACGACCTGTTGCAGTTCCCGAAAACCTCTAAAGTATTAATAGTTTATGCATGTTAAGTACACACAGGTTCAGATTTCTATAGTTCCTAAGGTGGGCTAAGTCCCACATAAGAATTCTTAATTTTTTTTGTGAAACAGTTTTTAAGACATGAGAAGATAACTGAATCCAGTTAATTTTTAAACTGTCCGATTTATGTGGCAATTGTTTCAGTTTTCTAATGATAAGCATATTGCGTTTATTGGTTTAGTAAAACCGGTTCTAAAATTTATGTTATTATCAATAATTAAGGATACCGCATATATCCTTAGGGAATACACTTTGTCATCGTGTTCACAAATAAATATTTAACCCTAGAATCGGCAAGCCTGTCTTTAGTCTGTGTTTAGTAAATACTTTTCATCTCTTTTTGTTTAAAACTCTCTCCTTTTTCAAAAATGAGGTATGAGGGGGAGATGATCCATATGACCCATTTTCGGAATCGACATAGATTTAGCATTCTCATTTTTTAACCCTTTGAGAAGTGGCCAGAAATATGTCGAGTCAAGTTTTGCTTTGTGGATTATGAACCAAAGGGATCAGACCAATAATTTCTGACTTCGAATTGGTAAAAATATTACTTTGTGCGAAGTTATAAACATATGGAAAACTCAATAAGGTTCGTATTAGATTTACACATTTTCAAAAATGTTGAACCTTTATGGGGTAGGTACTACAAGAAGTGGCTTTAAAAATCCCATTTTTGCATTAAAAAAGCTTGACAAAGATATTAGGATGTTTAGAGTATTTACCAAATCGGATACATTGTTCGCATTATCCATTGACCATTTGTAGAATAAGAAGGAATGGTATAATATTCTTCATCTTCGATTATAAATGTTTTATTTAAATTGACTTGAAAAAGTTTTCTTCATTATATTAAAAGTGGGCGTATTCTCAACATCCGCAATTAGGCACTCTAATACAATAATAATAAAATAACAAAATATCCAAAACAAATTGAGGGTTAATAAAAAAATTGTCCCTTAAGGTGTGTGCTAATGTGACCACCAAAAACTGAAGCAACTTTTCTGAAAATAAATTTATAGCAAATGTTTTTTTTTCTGAAATAAATAAGTAATTTATTCAATTTAAAAACAAACAAAAATAAAAGCGGAAAAATTATTTTGAAATAAAAAATATTCTACAAGAAACTAAATTGACCCAATATTTGCTAGGTCAAAACTAAAGCAACTTTTTGATTTTTTCTTATAAGCAAATTTTGCTAGTAATCGGCAGCATAAACATTATTTTTGATTACGACAGCAGACCTATTAGGCATTGAATCAATAAAAAGCTCAATTTGATCCTGGGATGTTTGTTTGCTTGTGAATTCTTTTCGATTTTGCTATCTATAATATTTTCTTCAGCGAAGGGAATTATAGCGTTTTGAACACATTTGTACAAACAATCCGATCCATTACTTCATGAATTTCGTAAATAGATCGAACTCCATAAAAAAGCATCCCAATACCATTATTGACCCACCTCCATGTTTCCAAATACCCTTGAACCTTTAATTTATTTGATCTTCTCATGATAGTTTTTTCGTGTCTGAGCCTTTAATATTAAACTTTAATTCATCCGAGAACATAATATGTCTCCAGTGAGTTGGATTCCAATTAATATGAGCTTTTGGGAAAGACAATCTGGCTTTCTGATTATTTAGAAATAATATGGATGTGGTTAATACGGTTAAAATAACTTAAGTTTTAGAGCTCATCTGATTGTACAGTAGAGTTGCTTTAGTTTTGTCCAAGCAAAAATTCAGACAATTTCTTGTCTATAAATAATTATTTATTATATTAAAACATATTTTTGAATCTTTACTTCTGTTTTTAGAATGTTAATAAAATACCCAGTTTAAAAGTAAAAAAACCAACACGATATGTTTATTTTTAGAAAAAGTTCTACGACATTAAATATTTTTTGCAAATTTTAGTTGCGTTAGTTTTGTTCACTAGTATATATATATATATTAGGGTGTATTCGTGTGATTCAAATATAAATTCATGTTTCTCTAATTTCCCTCAATTGTTATAAAGCGCGCTATGCGAATTAATGCAACAATTTTTCAAGAATGCAAATTGACTTTGGATTGAAATATTAATTGGATTTTAATAATGCGATAGTAAACAATCGTCACCACAATTACAGTTATTATTTGGCATTGCTCCCAGACACATTAAATGACTTTTACTCCTTGTGATTGGCATTGTCGGTCGCAAAGCAGCAGCTGAAAATAAACAAATGCTAAAAAAGGGGGCCGATCTCATTATGGAGAGAAATTAATCAAATGTCATTTGTTTATTATGAATGACTTAATAATCGCAAAAAAACAAAACACAAACACAGCAAAAATAAACGCAACAAACGAGGTTCATTGGAAGAGTAACCTAAAGAAATTGTTGTTGTTAAATTTTCTTTATCGATGTTCAAAATATATTGAGTCTAACACCCACATCTCTTCACTGTTTCCAATTTATTATGGTTGCGGTCAGATTTTCAATTCTTCGTTACAAGCAAACAAAAAAAAAAAACTAAGCCATAAAATACGAACTCAGTTAGACAGACAAAAATGGCCAGGCACACAACACACACAGTTACACAGAAGAAAACACTTTAATTTCATTTCTAGAAAAATATGTTTTCCTACGCACCCATAAACTAAAAATATGCCGAGAAGCATAAAGTGAAACGGAAAAGAAACGCACACACTTACACAAAAGGCGGCAATTAAGACATATTTTGATTTGAAAATTGAGCAATTCAAGTGCTTTTGCAAGAAGAAAACTCATAAAAGACGTGGTTTTTGTTTGTTTCGTTTTGGTGGGAAAACATGGTCAAATGTTTATGCCCACGTAGATTTGTGGTGTGGTGTATGTGCCATTGGCGTCACTACAATTGTTGCATAGAATTCCGTATAGCTTCTAAAAGAAAATTTCAACAACTAATTTGTTTCCTTTAAGGAAAAAAAGTATTGAATAACGCCAAAACCGTAAGCTCATTGTTTGACAACGTCTTATCATATGTAATAAAAATATATAATAAATTGTTTCAAAAATAATTTATTTCACACTTCCTTTTGAAATATGTCCCTAGGCAGAAATAAAAACACAGCCACTCCTTTGAATTTAATTACTACTCTTTAATTTCATACTTCACAACGTACAAAACATGCCATTCAATTTGATGTGGCTAGGATTACTGTTCACATTCGTATTCAATTACATTAAGGCGACGAAAGAGCATAACATCGGTGATTTATAGTCAGTTGGCAAACAGTCTAATTTAATGAAACACCCTGACCTGGGTAATAAAGTGACAGATATTGTCTATGTCATCAATTAGAAATCACCAACAATAGGAAAACACAGTGTTTGGAAACGGAAAAAACATTTTCGATTCTGTTTATATTATACCTTGGGTTTCAATAATTGGACAATTATAAATTTGAATAATTTAAGAAAAGCAGCACTAAACTGTAATGTCCACAGAGAGAGAGTCCACAGGTCTGTATAGAAATCACAGGCCTGAATAAAGACCAATGGGTCTGTATTGAGAACATTGGGGTTTATAAGGACCAGTTGATCTTTATTAATTCTAAATGGTTAGTTGTGCTTTGGTAATGTCTTTGATTTTTTAATATTCGAATTAAAGGCCCTGTATTCGGCTTTGGGTAAGAAATGATGCGCAAAGACATTTTAAATGTTGGCTGTGGAATTTGACCAGTATTCTATGAGCAAAACACATGATCAATTGAAGTAAAAAGTTGTCCAATTCGTCATCTGTCAAACTAAGTTGTTAAACCATTTTTTCTTTCAGTTGAAAGTCTGATATTGATCTGAAATAAAAATTATCAAAACCTACTACAAAAATGATGATTCTGCTACATATCGTGCTTTGGTTTACAAAATCGGTATATTAATAATTAAGATTCTCGTATTTGGGGTTCTGAGAATTCACAAGTAATTAAAGAGAGGCCATTGCATATAGAAAATTTCACTTTAATGCGTTATTTTCTCCGAAGGTGTGATGGGACCTTACTTCTTCGAAAATGACTAACTATACATGTAGTTGGGATAAAACCTCTGTGTAAACATAAGACCCATATAAGATCCTCACAGATTTTACATACAGGCAACGCTTGTTATAACGCATACTTAGTTTAATGAATTCGGTCATTCGTTCGGTCATATTAAACTATCAACCGCATATAAAAAACGTTTTCCAAGTTTGCATACTGGGTATAAGGAATAATGCATTTATCTTATAAAAACTATTTAAAGATGTTTTTAATAAAATTGCATCTGAAAAACATCGCGTTGTGACGAATTTTTTGCTTTAACGAATGGACCTGCCAATATATTAATCGTTATATCGGGCGCACATTACGACTGTGGATATAAAAATGCAGCCTTTTTATTAATTACACCCTCTACAATAACGTGGAGTGTATATTAAATTTTTATATTTTGAAGCCGCGGCTAATCCGGAATTATTAAAGTACCTGAAAAAAATTTAATTGTTCTGGATTTATTGATCTCTCGTTTCGAACTTTTCATGATATTGACCTCCAAAGTTTATATACCTGGATGCTGTGTCTAATTAACGTAAAAAATGGGTAACAATGGGGTGAGACAACCCAGGGTTTTTATGTTTTTTCTCGATATGTGGCTTAGCCATTAATTTCACGGCATTCGTACCAAGGTAAAATTAAAAGCCTACAAAATGAGGATTACGTCCCTATTTATCATTTTTCGAAAATTGATCTGTGTCTACCCTTAAATAACGCTGACATTTTGAAGCTCGATTTTTAGTGGTTCTTTTTTTGTAATTTATCTTCTAGTTTTAATTTAAATTTTTCAAAAAAAAAATTTTCTGTGGAAAATTTCACTTTCAAAAAAACATCTGAAACGGATTTTGATCTTTTGCGAAAACAGAACTTTAAAAACTTCAGCCAGAAGAGACATGTACCCAATTTATCTCAAAAATATTGTGAGCTACGTAATTCATGGTCCTTAATGGACCGCATAGAAATTGGTATATATCGATGTATTTGTTTATGGCGCAAACCAAAATCGGGCATTTAGAGTTTTCGGAAATTATTCGCGTTTTACTTGTTTTTCGGTAATTCAATGCAACAACAAAACAACAACGATTTTTTTGGAAATGGAATTTCAAAAAATTGGCAATTTTGTCCCATATATTCTTGATAATGATAAAATTTAGCACATACATTGCTAACACTCGCATACATCGGTCCACGCTTTGATGTAGCCCCCATATAAGGGTACCAATATTCGGTATTTTGGGGATTTTGCACACATTATTCAACAAAATTGGCTGTAATAATTAATATTGACCAAGATTCATGGTAGCCCCCATATAGCGGTATTCCCCAATATTCGGTATTTTGAGCATTTTAGACACGTTTTTCCAAACGAACTGCCTGTAATTTAGTATTTTGGATTCTCATTGAACCCAAGTTTCTCCGTGCCAAAAATTATTAATTTTGACCCAAGTTAAAGGGTAACCACCAAATAACGAATTCCGTATCAGATATTTTATGGATTTGGGGCACATTTTCCAACCAAGTTGGCTGTAATTTTGTATTTTGGGTTCTCATTGTATAGCATATTTCCGTAATAAAACATTTTAATATTGAACCACGTTTAAGGGTAGTCCACATAATATGAAACTCCTCAATATGGGGATTTTGATCAAATTGGCTGTAATATGGCATTTTATATTATCATTGGCTGTCAAGTCTCACTACTTAAAAACTATCAATATTGATCTCCGTTTTATTATAACCCCATATTGTGGTAGTCTCTCTATTAGATATTTGAGAATTTCAATCATCTTTTTCTCACGTATTTTTCGATAAGTTCAAGGTTTTGTCATAACATGAGTTTTCTCCAAGGAGCCCACAATACTTTTAGATATTTTGGTGAAGGATAAAAAAGTTAGGCCCGGCCGAACTTAGCATAGTTTTTTGTTTACTTTAAGACTATTGTTAAACATATTCACATTATATATGCTTTAACAAATTATTAGGAGAAAAATGTTTAACATATGCAATCGATTTGAGACGATATGGCTCGATATGTTGTTAAATTAACATAAAAATGTCAAGAAACTAGTTAAGAGATAATCCAAGGTATGGGTGTATGGCACCCATAATTTTTATAGCTAGCTAAACTATCAAGGCTCAAAGCTGATACATATGTTTTAATCTGTTTTTTTTATTTATGAACAGTAATAAAATAAAACGAAATCTTCCATTCAGTCAATATCATTTGTAATTCTGAACACTGTGTTTTTGTTGTCGATTCTAACACACATGTTCGGCATCAAAAGGGGTGTGGAAGATGTGGGGGTCATCGGCAGATCAGTCTATGAATTCTGTAATGTTGGCAGATGAATACAGATAAAATCGAGCGATTATTTTTATAACGTAACGTAGAACAATTTCTATGACTTAACACGCACAACACCCTCTTCAAATAGTTATGCTAGCACTATGTCTGCGACCACACGACTCGAAAAGCGACTTGAGCTAGCTAGCTGAGATGATATCATTCGCCAAGGTGATACACAAGACATGTTTAAACCAGTAGCTAACACGCTGTGTAGTGTTGTTGGGAACATTTGATATCAAACTGTGGGCAGTGACTACGTCAACGCCAACTACATCATCATCGCCATCAGCAGTGTCATCATCATCGCCATCACCGGTAACATCATTTATTGTCTTGATTGTCATTGTCATTAGCATAGAAACCCTAGAAGGGAAATTCCATGCCAAAGGTATTCGAAAACCACAAAAATGGTAGAGAAAGTTCAAACGGGTTTGCAAATTCCAAAACAAAAGTCGGGGATCTCTTAGCATGGCAGATTGTTTCTAGATTCTCAAACTAAAAGGCTAAATTCGAAACACCATAACAAAAACTGGGTATCCCATAGAACAGAAACTTACAGCCCATAGCGTGTTGAATATTAGCAGGATACATTTAATGGTTCTGGTTGCACAACCCATTGTTCTTTGGTTTGGAGTTTCGTTGTATTCAAAGTTTCAAATTTTAATCTTAATTAAAATGGGACTTTTATGGTTTTGTATAATTTATCTTTTGGGGCAATTATTCAACGGAATAATTAGACAAATTGAGTTCTTTGGTTTGTCGGAACGCACGACACGATGTTTTGTGTTAGAACTTCTTTTGGTAACGCCACGGCGCTTCAAATATCCAAAATACAACAACAACAATCACGAACGAAAGGCGCGAAAGAACGCAACGGAACGTAACGGCAAAAACGACAAACGAAAAATAGACAACTGTCAAGGGCCACGGCCACGAATGAACTAAACAACAAAACACAAACGTTGTTAATATTTGCATTTACTCTGCGAAAACACAAACGGAGACCGAAGAGCACAGCAAAAAAACAACAGAAAACAACAACAACAGAAAAAATGTAAACAGAAAACAATAGTACAACAACAACAGCACCGCACAGCACAGCACACACCAGCAATTGAAAGCTTTGAATGCTCAGTAGAACAAACGTGCTACACAAACACACATGCATTCACTATAAATATGGACGGATGGATGGGTGACTGAATAGATGGAGATGTGTGACCGACCGACATTGTCCGCCGCATTAACATACTCGCTAAGATGACAGACAATGAACGAGAACGCTTCCAGTTCAAATGCTCCCCAGTTTCAGTTTAACTCTCTCGCCAAACACTGAAATCTGTGATCACCGCCAGCGAGCGAGTGATGGGGTTAAAGCAACAGCTGCCAGTTATGTTGCCACTGGCGGCGATGATGACGGAGGTGGTGGTGGTGGGTTGTTAACGAATTAGAAATCCATGGCAAAGCTATCTATCTGTAGAATATTTGAGTGCCAGCCAACAAATGGATCTCATCAGTTCTGTTCTTGTAGGGGGAGTTATTAGAGCGTTTACAAAACAAACAAACATACACACAAGCACATTATTTCCACTTCGAATTTGAATTGGAAATCAATTTCGGAACTTGTTGCTGGCTTCGAATATAAAGAATGTGTTCCGATCGTTAAACCACAATAATGTTAATCCACCACTCAATGGAAAACAAATTTTGCGGAAACGAAACAAAATGGAAACATCAATAAAAATTGATTGATTTCTAGCGTTTGTTGTAATTTAGTTTCTTTATACAACATTTACAAATATTTTGGCTACAAAGAAAATATTTACACAACATCTTTGTATTTTTTAAGGTCCGGTTTTAAGTTACATACATTATCTATGCCACTGGCCAGATTTACGTCATTGGGGCATCGTACAATATGAGATTGTGATTTAAGTATATAAATTTCACATAAAAGATGATTTTGTCCCATTTTCAGTATTATGAATATTTTAACCGCAAGGATTGGCATATAAAAACACAATTTTTAGCCATTTTTAACCAAAGTGTCTGTCATAGGATTTTGTTGGGTAAAAACTTTTTCGTTTTGACATAATCCTCATATAAAAATCCCATCCCAAAATCAGTCATTTTATTGAAACTATGCGAAATTTCTCAACGAAGTTATTATATGCAGGCGTTTTTGGTTCTTGGTGGGTGAACTTCATAGTAGAAAACTATTTTGACATAGACCCATATAAAGGTCCCGCCATATTTTACGTATTTTAAAGGTTATAGCAACATTTTCTTGGTGATATGGGTAAAAGTAAAATTTTGGATTTTCAAAGAATTAAACAACATTGGCAGACAATTGTCAACGTTCTTAAATCAAGGTTTAGCATGGCGCCTATATAAACGTACGACTTATAACTCTATGTCGATTTACGTCTGTCCGAAATCTCATTTTCAACCCTATCTACCAATTCTGATAGCAAATGTTTACCATTTACTAGGCTCAGTACACATTTATCTAACCCCTACACACAAATATTAACAACATTGTGAGACAAACTAGAGGTCATGGTCTGGGGGTGGAAAATTTATATTGATTATAAAAGACCTTGATGAATATATGAAAATTCCAGAAGGAAAAAAACTCGACACATCGCTCATTTACTGCAAGACAGGGATAACTAAAAAAACGATTTTGCAGAAACTGCGTTTTAAGTTTTCAATTTACACAGACATTACATAGAACAGAGGAAATTCTTTAGTGTTACAATCAGAGTGTGTAAGAGATATTCATATGAATTTTTTACACAACATGAGATCTATTATAGCGAACAATCGTGCATCATTAACTCGAAAATCACGTTTTTTGAGTTATGCCTGTCTTGCAGCAAATGAGCGATGTGTCAAAAGAATGAAAAGAAAGAATTTTCAAAATTGTAGAAAATATACATCGAATTTTTCGAATCTTTGTTGCTGCATTTAAACTTGAATTTAAAATGAGGGACAATTAATGCTTACTGCACAAGGTAATTTTGATTTAATATTGGCCTGAACTCCATTAAAATTGCCTGACATTTTAGGCACGCCATCATATCCTTGCCTTTTCAAAAATGTTGAAATTTTTTATTAATCCTACTAATTCCACGTAGCAAAGGGAAATTTTTTGACTTTTTTAGATACCTTGTCGAAAAATATAAATATGCTCATCTACGGAAATATTCAGCCGCTAAAAACGAAAAGAATACAGCACTTTTTGCTTCATCAACAATAGACTTCTGGACCTATTCGCCAATTGCTTTTCTATTATTTTAAATTTTTATAACAACACATTTAAGTCCCAGAATCAAATGTGTTACACTTGAAATTTTGCATAAGTCTTATTTGGCCCGAGGACGAACCGTACTGAAATTGGAGAAAATCGGTTGAGAGTTAGATATAACACAAATGTTTGCCGGTTTAAGACAAAATTTTGCACAACGTACTGAATTAGGTACAGATTGGTGTATGCGAAGATTTGTTCAAATCGGTTCAGATTTAGATATAGCTCCTCTAAAGAAAATATGTATGTTCTATCGACAGGACATTGTACGTATGAGCATCTCTTGTATGTACACAAAGTGAACCCCGACCGACTTTTGAATTTTCCTTGCTGGTTAATGTTACTTTATGTTGTTCATTAACTACAAATACGTGCAACAAACTAATTTAGTACAACCATTGAGCGGATCAGTATTGTCGGATGGGGCCGATCATATGATAATCAACTACACAAGCTCAAGTAAAATTTCGCGATATTTACTTATAAGGTGTGGTAATGATCATATAAGTTATGTAGACCACAGAAACTTATAAAAAAGTATAAAAAAATACTCTATTAACATTGATGTTTACGGCAATAATTTACGTCTGTACGTCATTGTATGTAAAATAATATTTTTATTATTGACCAATTTTTCCTTCCTTTTTTATTTTTAAAAATTGACCACATTTTTCCGACCACCAACTCATTAAAAAGAAATTATTTACGTTTAGAAAAGTTCAAAATTATAAATTAGCAATCAATACATCCAATAACCATCAAGAAGGCGTTTTTCACAAAGAAATAATTTGCGTGAATGGTGTGTTTTCTAAAAATATTCGCGGTGTTCATAAATATTTGTATTGAAAAATAATACTGAAAATAAATCGGAACACAAGAATATTTAAGCAATGAAATGTTTATTGTATTTATCAAAAAAGGGTGTGCGAAAAAGTGCGATAAGTTTTAAATATAAAAAAACACATTGTCTTTCCAAATTTTTATAAAATCAATTGGTTTCGAAGGTAGGTCAAAATTTGCTTCTCAATCGAAAAATATCTGTAAAGTCTGCAGTGTAGAGGAACTTTGGGTAATGTGTTATATCCAAGGTAAGGCATAATATAGGCTTAGTAGAAAAGTGTGTATATTCAGTTAGAAATTGGTAGGTTTTGTGTTCTTTTTGATAATTCTTAAAATGCTTCCCCTTTTCTTTAATGAATTTCACATTACGGCTGACACTTTTTGTAAAGGTTGCCAACGTTAAAGTAAAAATTAACTTTTGTGAGTATTGTCTTTGTCAGTATTACGTATATTTGTAGCATGTTCGCTATAACCAAATTAAAATATATGAAAACTGAATAATAAATAATTCGTTATAAAAAACATGGAAATTTGTTATATCAACTCATTTGACAGAAAAATGTAAACAATGAAACAAATTATCAAAATTATTTTTATTTTGAAAATTAAATTGTAATCCTCAAAATAAAAATTGAAAAATAAATCTATAAAATTTATATTTCTATCGCTTCTACGTTTTTCATTTAATTGAGCCATTGCCATATATATGTGTAACACATATGAAAATGCTGGGAATAAGTTATTCCTTCAAGAAAGATATTCCTCAAACTTTCCCAGCAGGCAGATTGAGTAAATTGAATACGGGAGCACATTTAAAAAAGAACAATTTCAAATTGTATCCGTTCCCAATTTTCCTGTTGGGTGATTTTTAAAAACATAATTTGTCAAATATATATATATATATATATATAATCAAATCAAAATTTTGTCTGTTACCTTTTATAATTGTACCATGGTTGGGACCTAATAAATAATTCGTTATAAAAAAGTTCGTTATATCCGTGGTTCGCTATAAAAGTAAGGATTTGTATGAAAAATATGTCTTAAAAGTTCTGGATCCGGAAATGTGATCGCTATATGATAAAAATATAAATATAGGTATATATATATATACACTTTTGTCTGGTATATTTTTGAGGATGGGAAAAATTTCCAATTTTGGGTAACAATGAATGCAAAAATAATTGAGTCCATGTTTTGAAATAGCCCCCATTTGAAGCTAGTGCACACGATAATTGTAATATTTCTATCAAACTTAGTTCATGTTCGAAGATGGGGAATATGTGTCCACTCCTTCTGGTACCTCCCCCACAAAGCGTCAACATGTTCAATACTTAAATCCAATTTCAGAGGATTTCAAACACACTTTGTATGACCTTTACCAAGCCTAGATTAAGGCCTCCTCCAAAAAGGGTCAACATTTTCAATATTTAAAAATTCAATATCAGACGGTATCCAAATGTACCGTCTACCTGTATTTTACGTCGTCCATAATTTTGTGCAATATCTTCGACATTGGTTTTCGAAATACCTATTAAGTAACGACTCTACGACATTCAAAACTAGAAGTTGTAATCATTATGTACTAAACACTTATCACGGGTCATTTAAGATCTTCATTCGTATAACAAAACCACTATTCATAAATACTACCATAACATTCCGGTTTCAAATAGTGTATTAATTGTTTACACTAATAATTCTGAGAACGGTTCAGTTTAATCGAAGCACAACACTGCGACTTGTCGTTATTGTTCATTTACTTGTCCGTTTTGTGTTCATTCACAAAACTCCATTAATCGTCCAGTAGTACGGAGTTCGGAGTATTCAATTTCAAAACACCAAATATGATGTCTCTGTCGTTCTCTTGGCAAACAAACAAAACAGAGTGGTTACATACCTACGACCACAATAAATGGTCGCCACTACAGTTGACAATAACCATAAAAATAAATGATCGAATTTGGGCTCTTTGGTTCATTGAAATGTCAGTGCCGCCAATGTTTACAATATTTTCTTTTTAATTGCGGCTAGCCTAAAGAGTTTATCGAAATTTTGGATTCGTAAGCGACAAATTGTCATGTTCATATTGTGTCGTGTTTTACTTGTTTGTTGTTATGAGTTTAACAAATTTCTTTCTCATTATTGTAGTTTTAATTTTATAATGAAATATAAACGATTAAACAGATTTCTACTTGTCATCTGATACGTAAAAGGAGCTGCGAAAAGGGCGCATGCCATTGTATGCCAACGAATATATGTGATATTTAAGAAATTCACTGGATGGAATTACCAATCACTTGACTAGTTTAGTAAAACCAGTGCGATCCTATTTTCGGGAATATTTTATAATTTATTATATCCGCAAGTTAAAAACCTCTCCAACAAGTACTGACATTATGGTTGCCTCATCCCTCAAATCATAAACCCAGTGCGAAAAATCATGAAAATAGAAAATTCGAAAATGTGCCATTTTGATTTTATATCAAAGCAAAATTTATAGACCTTATTAAGAGGTAAAACTTTGCTCAAGAGTGAAAATCAATATTTCGAGTAGTTGATTAATTTTAACCTTAATTACCATCTGGAGAGGTCTTATATACCTAGCAAAATACCGTAAAAATAGAAAATAATTTTATTCTATAATAAATTTAGTTCGCCAAGATAAAATTGAACCTTGTCCATAATAGAAAATCTTAAAATCACGGTCAAAGGATGTCCGTTTATAACAACAATATAATTAAAAGAGGTTTTCATATTGGACAGAAGGAGTGGTTGCAATTTTTTGATGAACAAAGATTGTTGCAATTTTGATATTTCGCTCGCTTCATGAGAGATTTACATATTAAACCAGTAAGGAAAGTAGTAAAATCGGACTGGGCCGACTATATGATACCCTTCACCACTCGCTTTTTCGAAGGAACATTGACATGAAATTGAACGAACTTAAATATGTGATCTTTATCTATCTATATCTAAACCGACTTCTGCAACCTATGCTTAATCTTGTAAATCGATTTAAGGCAAAAAACAAATTTAATCTCAATTAGACACCATTGATTATGGAAGCTATGCTATATCAATATCTGAACCGATTTCAAAGAAACTTGCCAGAGAATAATGTATATTAACCTCAGAACGTTGTGTCAATCGGCCTAGCTATGGATCTTTAGTGCACCATTTATTAAAAATCGGACAAAAATATATATAGGAGGTGTATGTAAATCTGAACCGATTTATATGCGAAATTTTGCACACATCATTCTAGACTTAATTCAGTACGCTATACAAAACTCGAAAGATATCTGGGGACTTTGGTGAACCATTTACATAAAATCGGAATAAAATAAAGAAAATATATTTAAATCTGAACCGATTTTCACGAAACTTTGCACACATTATTCTAGATTTTATTTACTAAGCTATGCCAAAATAAGTGCAAAGCAAAAGATTTACTGGGACTTTGGTGCACAATTTACCTAAAATCGGGCGAAACTATAAAATCTGAACCGATTTTCACGAAACTTAGCACACGTTATTCTAGACTTAATTAAGTGCGCTATGCCAAATCGAATGATTTCAGGGACTTTGGTGCACCATTTACCTAAAATCAGACGAAATATATGTGGGAGCTATATTTAATCTGAACCGATTTTCTGCAAATTCAATAGGGTTCGTCCTTGGGCCAAATAAGTGATTTGTGCCAAATTTCATCCAAATCGGATTATAAATGCGAACTGTACTTTATTTACAATTTAACATCAACAGACGGACGGACATACATAAATCGACTCAGAAAGTGATTCTATGCATATTCTCAAAAGGAACCATGGGTCTATTTCGATTCTTTTTGCCTGTTACAAACATATGCACAAAGATGGAGTAGGCCGATAAACCCCGTCTTCAAACATTATATAGACTTAATCCAAATATTAGGTTGTGCTATGGACTTGATCTAGGATTGGTAAAGATAATAGGTTGCTCAAAATTTGATTCTAATCGGGCATTCTATTGTCATCATATTGGATTTTTAAATATTGAAATTGTTGATCCCTTGTGGGGGAGGTACCAGAGGGAGTGGGCCAATGGGTCCCATCTTCATAACTTAACTAAGCTTGGTAAAGTTATCTGATATTTTATTTATAAATATTGAACATTTTGACCCTTTTGTGTGGCAGGTACCAGAAGGAGAAGACCAATGGGTCCCATCTTCGTAAGGTTAAAATATTGTACTTTGTACAACTCGGTCATTCCATTCGCCTGATATTGTATTTATAAATATTGAAAAAATGTACTCTTTGTGGGGGAGGCACTAGAAGGAGTAGACCAATGGGTCCCATCCTCAACTTGATCTAGGCTTGGTAAAGATAATACATTGTACAAAGTTTCGTTAAAATCCGATAGTCCGTTTTAATGTTATTATAAAATTAATTTTTAGCACAATTTTGGCCATTTTGTGGGGGAGGTAGCAGAAGTAGTGGACCGATATTCCCCACCTTCGAACTTAAACTAAGTTTGGAAGAAATATTAAAATGTGCAAAGTTTGAATAAAATCGGTTGCTGCCTTCGAGAGTTATCGTGCGCACCAGCCAGACAGTTCAGACTTGATCTAAGCTTGGTAAAAATGAAATATTAGATTCAATTTGGATATTCGGTTCGATTAATATGAGATTGATACATTGGGGCGGATAAGCCCCTTCTTAAACCATACCGACTTGGTGCAAATATAAGTTGCGCAAACTTTGGTTCAAAATTAATTTTCAAGAAAATATTGATCATTTAGAAGAAATATTACGATGTGCAAAATGATTGGATGAAATCGGTTACTTCCTTCGAAAGTGATCGTGCGCACCAGCCAGGCAGACTGACATTTGTAAATCGACTCAAATTTTTCTGAAACGGATTTGGACTCTAAAATTAATATTTCAATGAAGCACATTTTTCCCGTTGGAAATCCATAAGACTGAGGCTGAACAGATTGTTTCTTTTCCTATCAACCCATGGTACAATTCATTATTCAAGGTAGGATATCTTTTGCCAACAAAGAAAAAACACACCTGGCCAGAATAAATAAAAACAAATGCAACAATTCGTTTTATTCATTTGACATATTTGTAACATTTTACTAAAAACGGAAAAAATGAATGGAATTTCAGGTTTTCTGTTTAAAATCGAGTTGGGAATATAAGTTAGACATTGATTCATCCAAATCATAAATTTATTCCTACCAATGTTGTTCATCTTTAAACCAAATGGATTTTAGAATTCATGTTTTTTTACATTTTTCAAAACACTGCATACATGGTCACACATGTTGTATCAGACTTTGACATGATAAGCTACAATATGAAAAAAATTTAATTTATCAGTAGATAGACCATAGCTATTTATAGTTTTACAATAATAATTCGATAATATAAAAAATATTGTCATGGTAGTAAAAAAAATTGTACAGATTCTGAAAAAGACATAATCTTTGTTGTATTTTAATCCTTTATCAAACATTTATTTTGATACAAATAAAAAATGACCTTATTGATATAATTCGGGCCAATTTGGTTAATTATGGCCTTCAGAATACTAGTGTAATGAGCGTTCTACCCTAGTTCATTAAAATCGACCAATTTTCTCCATAAGCTATACGAAAAAATCTTTCACTTTAATCTGTCTTCCATGATACTTAATATTTAGAAACAGTGGTTCTAAATATACTTTATTCGCCCAGTCACATTAAATAAGATATTCAACCATTGTCACCATTCATACTCATGCAATTTGTTTACAAACATTGTGCGTAGAACTGTGCACAATAACATGTCGACAAATTCTAATCGACTTATACGATATAGAACGCAATTAGGTTATCGATCAGCATTCTTGTACTTGAATACGAGTTATTGTGTGTGAACAATGAACGAATTGAATTGGTGATTCACAATTATTGACCCAGGCTTAGTTGTTGTGACGGCATTGTTTTAGCGCCCGTAATCATTCTATTATTAAATCATTTCTCAATGTTCAAAACAGCGTGACAGATTGTGCGGCAATTTCATTGTTTGAAAATAATAAAAAAACACTCGAACAGAGTGGACTTAAAATTAATGAACGAATTTTAGTTTTGTAATTAAAACATGAGAAACAAGCAATTAAGTTCATACAATTTAACACTAGACTGCTCTAAATGAATTTCGTGTTAGTCCGGAAGACATAGATTCTTTTGTGAACCAAAAAATATGGGAGATCCTTTTAACCCATTAATAGCCAACAACCTTTAAATAATCATCAATAACTTAAACTAAAACTATGAAAATTAAATAGAAAATATTTTAGAATATATTTTTGAGCCTACTACTAGGTATGATCGTTAAAAACTGAATTTTTTAGAGGATTTATGGCATTTTAAATATGAGTGTTTTTCTGTGAGAGTAAAATGGTCAATAACGGGTTAAGTGTGAACGGATTAAAACAAAGTTGTTCCAAAGTCCCAATGGTAAATTTTGGCAAAAATTTGTACAGCGTACCAATTTGACCATTGAAATCGGTCCAGATTTATATATAGCTCTCATATATATTTTCGTCTGATTCATCGGGCTTGGCTGCAGCATACAGGCGTACGCTAAGTTTACCTCAAATCGGTTCAGATTTATATATAGCTCATACATAATGTTGCTTGATTTCCATCAAATGGCGCAGCAAATATTCCAAGTCTGCCGGATTTCCATGGAATTTTGCATAGATTTCGAATGTTAAGCTTGCACTGCATGTCACATATCACATTGTCCATCTTATAAAGTAATAAGACAAACAATGTGTTCCCGATTTTACTCAAAAAGGCAATAATCTTATTAAACCGACATCTTCAGTACATAAGTCCAAAAACCTCATGGCAAATTACGAAACATCCCAGTCTTATCTTCAACTCAAAACCATGGAAAACACCGTTGATGCTATGAGAAAGATACGAACCTCGATAATACGTATTATTGGGTAATCCAAACTGTATTTTACAACTCGTAGTGTATACTATAATCTGGATATTTGCCTCTATTTGATCATTATAGTCATTCATTATATTTTATGAGTATTTTTTATTGGAATCGTACCACGGCTCAAAACTACCGTTAGAATAATGAGCCGTGAATGAGATCACACAGTGAAGAGATCACACAAAACTTAATATATTTTAGTGAAAATTTTGCCTATTATTTTTAAAGTTCATATTTTTGCAATGTTTTCTATAAAACACAAATTTTTTTAAATTATAATTAAGCTAATAAATTAATAACATTTTAAACCAATTTAATCCTTACAATAAACTTGATAATCGGTAGACGCAAGTGCAGGTAATGTGGTATGCTTTGAGTAAGCTAGAAAAAAACTAGTACAAGACGAAATCTCATTACTCTTTGGAAGACATGTCCTCTACTAATATTGCGACAGTCTACCATGAATCGCAAGGGGTAAAAAACGAAGGCTACCAGTTCTAACAACTTCTCCATACAAAAATGTAATGTTGCTATGCATTGACGAGATTATATAATAAAATATTTAAATTGAACTCTACTTAAAAAAGTTAACAATTATTTCCTCTAATATTCGAAATCATTTTTTCGCACTGTTATTTTAGAACTCTATGCGGTTCGCTGAATAACCAACTTTCGGAATGTATAATTCACGAAGATTTTTCGGTTTACTGTGTGTGAATACAAAGAATTGATACAGGTTTGATAGCATACTTTAAGGCGAATATAATATTAGATTTTCTGTCGCTTTGCTCATTTCGATTTGCACGAAATTTGGTACAGCCTAATCATTTAGGTCTAGAATGATGTCTGCCAAGTTTCGTGAAAATCGGTCCAGATTTAGATATAGCTCCCATATATAGTTTCGTCCGATTTCATGTAAATGGTGCCCCAAAGTCCCTATATATCCTTCGATTTGCACGAAATTTGACATAACGTACTGAATTAAGCCTAGAGTGATGTCTGCCAAGTTTCGAGAAAATCGGTCCAGATTTAGATATAGCTCCCATATATAATTTCGTCCGATTTCATGTAAATGGTGCCCCAAAGTCCCTATATATCTTTCGATTTGCACGAAATTTGGCATAACGTACGGAATTAAGCCTTGAATGACGTCTGCAAAGTTTCGTGAAAATCGGTCCAGATTAAGATATAGCTCCCATATATAGTTTCGTCCGATTTCATGTAAATGGTGCACCAAAGTCCCTATATATGATTCGATTTGCACGAAATTCGGTACAGCGTAATGAATTAGGCCTATAATGATGTGTGCTGAGTTTCAAGAAAATCGGTTCAGATTTAGATATAGCTCCCACATATAGTTTCGTCCGATTTAATGTAAATGGTGCACCGAAGTCCCTATATATCTTTCGATTTGAACGAAATTTTGCACAGCGTACTGAATTAGGTCTAGAATGATGTGTGTTAAGTTTCTCGAAAATCGGTTCAGATTTAGATATAGCTCCCATATATATTTTCGTCCGATTTAAGGTAAATGGTGCACTAAAGTCCCTACATATCTTTCGATTTGCACGAAATTTGGCATAGTGCACTGAATGAAGTCTAGAATGATGTGTGTTAAGTCTCCTGAAAATCGGTTCAGATTTAGATATAGCTCCCATATATATGTTCGCCCGATTTAATGTAAATGGTATACCAAATTCCCTAAATATCCTTCCATTTGCCGGAATTCGGCACAGCGTACTAAACTGGGTCTAGAATGATGTGTGTAAAATTTCTTGAAAATCAGTTCAGATTTAGATATAGCTCCCATATATAGTTTCGTCCGATTTCATGTAAATGGTACATCAAAGTCGCTATATATCCTTCGATTTGCACGAAATTTGGCATAACGTACTGAATTGAGTCTAGAATGATGTCTGCCAAGTTTCGAGAAAATCGGTCCAGATTTCGATATAGCTTCCATATATAGTTTCGTCCGATTTCATGTAAATGATGCACCAAAGTCGCTATATATTTTTCGATTTGCACGAAATTTGGCATAACGTACTGAATTGAGCCTAGAGTGATGTCTGGCTTTTTTCGTGAAAATCGGTCCAGATTTAGATATAGCTCCCATTTATAGTTTCGTCCAAGTTAATGTCAATGGTGCAATAAAGTCGCTAAATATCCTTCTATTTGAACGAAATTTGGCATAACGTACTGAATTGAGTCTAGAATGATGTCTGCCAAGTTTCGAGAAAACCGGTCCAGATTTCTATATAGCTCCCATATATAGTTTCGTCCGATTTCATGTAAATGGTACATCAAAGTCGCTATATATCCTTCGATTTGCACGAAATTTGGCATAACGTACTGAATTGAGTCTAGAATGATGTCTGCCAAGTTTCGAGAAAACCGGTCCAGATTTCTATATAGCTCCCATATATAGTTTCGTCCGATTTCATGTAAATGGTTCACCAAAGTCTCTATATATCTTTCGATTTGCACGAAATTTGGCATAACGTACTGAAAATCGGTCCAGATTTAGATATAGCTCCCTTTTATTATAGATTGATTATAAGTAATTGACGCACCAAGGATCCAATAGGCTGATAGGAACAAAACGTTCTGAAATTAGTATAATCTAACCTGTGACAAGTTTGTTTGAAATCGCTTAATATTTGGATAGAGCTTCCATATATATTTTCGCCCGTAAATTGGGCATCAAACTCCTCATGTTAGTCAGATTGACATCAAAGTTTGCACAACGTACAAAATTGAGCATAAAATTACGTAGTTGCGTTTTCTAGAAGTACAGACATAGCCCAACGGATGACCTATTTATATTTGTTTGAAGTCGATTTACATACTTTATGGATAGATCTAGGTATATTCATATTTAGATAAATATCACATATCTTATTTCATCCAATTTCATGTTAATAGTCCTGTTTAATATACCCATAGTGGTGAAGGGTATCATATAGTCGGCCCCGTCCGACTTTACTACTTTCCTTACTGGTTTTATTATGTTTTATGAACGGAGAGCCTCAATGAAGAAAAGTTTCCAAACGGAATTAGCATAAAATAAGTAAAAAAAGTTTCAGTAGGTGTTGCCGACATATATATACCCTTAGCCTATGGTTTAGGGAGATCATCGGAGTTACACACAGGTTTTATATAAGGTATATGTTTTGAACATTATATAAGGTATATGTTTTTATCAAAGAGGTTTCGGATTTAATATTGATCAAATCGGGGTTTCAATTCTCTTCAAATACAATTTTTGAGTTTATATAACATTGAACCTTTTTGGGGGAGATACCAGACGAAGTGGACCAATGGGTCTCATCTTCGGACTTGGCTTGGTAAAGTTATGGTTGTGCAAAGTTAGGTTCAAATCGGATATTCCGTTCGCATGATATTATAAAATTAATTTTTAACACAATTTTTACCACTATGTGGGGGAGGTACCAGAAGGAGTGGAACAATGGGTCCCATCTTCGAATTTGAACTAATTTCTTTAGAAATATGATGTGCAAAGTTTGGATGCAATCGGATATTCCCTTCGAGAGTTGACGTGCGCACCAGCCAGTCAGACCATTTTGCGGGGATGTACCAGAAGGATGGACCAATTTTCCACATCTTCGAACTTCTACTAAGTTTGGTAGAAATATGATGTGCACAGTTTGGATGAAATCTGATACTCTCTTCGAGAGTTATCGTGCACACCAGATCTTTATCAAAACAGGCATGCTTATTCTTTGGTCCCTTCTTTATGTACAATTTCGCGATGTGCGACCAGAAAAAACGAAAAAAATACATATTTAGTCGTTTTCATCCCCTAAATCTTGGCCAGAACCAATCCTATATGCAAAATTTCGTGAAGATTGGTCTAAAACAATGTTTACAAATTATAATGGACAGATGGATGGACGGGCACACATGTCTAGATAGACTCAGCCAATCGATATTGACGATCGGTATACTTAACTCTTGGGGTTGCACTACGCTATAATATCCGATAAAAATTACTACAGGAAAAAAACAAAAATATTATATTAAAAACGTGTAACTTCAAATACATGTATTTGAAGACTTAACAGCCCTACCTAAAATTCAGCTAGCTCGTTCGACGTTTTTCACCACAAAAGTAGAACGCATGTATTTATATGAATGTTACCGAAATATGTCGAGCGTACAAAATTTCAAGCTGAACAATTTCAACTTTGACAGAACGTGTTTTTTATTTTATTCTTTTGTTGAAAATAAAAACAAAAGATTCAGAAAAAACGAAATTTCGAATGTAAACATAAAATATTTGGATTAATTTAATAAATTTTCAATTTTGTTTTGCGGCTTGTATTATTCGCTTGAATATACATATGTATTCGACGTATTTGGGTAATACGGCCGTACACAACATTTTCCAAAAGTGGGGAAGTTGAATTTTTCTGTGCGCCCCTCTTTTCGACGGCGGGCTTGATTGCCGATCACTGGAACATACAAATCTCAAAACGCAAGTAGGAAGTTTACAATGGGGCTGCGGTAAGAACTAAGATTATTAACATCGCTACAAAATTTACTAAATGGTGGACCTGAGAAAATTATTTTTTTGGAAAATCGCAAATTTTCGACCACAGGAAAATAGGAAAGATCTTGACCGATTGGATTTATCCTAGTTCATACGATATCAATGTAGCCCCAGAAAAACGTTTTAAGTTTGCAACCGATATACATTCAAGAGTTTTTGAAGAAGACTTTCTTGAGGTGATATATATAGTTTAGTTTTTATAGTTTTCATTCAATACAGTTTTTTGCTTCTCCTACACAATTATGCTTTTGTTAGTTACGCCTTTTTTGATTCTTTACATTAAATATTAGGTTGGGGAAAAATAAATCCATTAGGCCAGTCGTCGAAAATGTCGATAAAATCGGAAATATGATCGAAATTTTACCTACAAAATGTGAAATTTAAATACATACTGAAAAAACTTTTTGGTGCATGTAATCAAAGAATCAATGTTGTAATTCTTATTAGTACTTCTGCGTAATGCTATATGCGCTTTTAGTTTGGTTGTAACTCAACCCGTTTTCTCAAAATCAACTACCATGTCAAAGTAAGAAAATCTCAAATTTTACCTTCAAAATGTGAAATTTACATACATACTGGAAGTGGATTATTTATAATGAGTTGCTTCCATATGGCCAAACGCTATATTCTGATCTGTACTGTCAACAACTGGACCGCTTGAAGATTGCAATTGACCAAAAACGGCAAGAATTGGCCAACAGGAGAGGTGTGGTGTTCCACCAGGACAACGCTAGCACACACATCTCCAGTGACTCGCCAGAAACATCGTGAGCTTGGGAAATTTTAATGCATCCGCATTCAGTTCAGACCAAGCGATTATCATCTTTTTCTTGCATTGCACAATTTCTTTAATGATTGGTATCTAGGGAGGATTGTGCAAACCGACTACGACGTTTTTTTGCAAATAGAGAGCAGGACATTGCAAAACATGTTAAAGTACTATAGTTAATAAAAAAATAATGTATTTCTTTTTCCCCAACCTAATATATCATGAGGGAAATGCCTTTTTTATTCTTCTCTGCTTACTCAATTGATTTTTTTTTTTTTTGAACTAGTTATTTTGCCTCTACTGTACAATGGTGATAGATCTGAACGTCAATAGCATTTATTTCCGGAAGGGGAATTCAAATCCCTAAATTCATGAACCGGTTTTTACGGTTTTTATTCAAATTATATGTATACCTGTTCTGGACCTTGTCAAAGTAAATTCTTATATTGTCTGCAAATTTAAATTATTATCAAATTTTTATTCGATCCATTGAAAAAATAAATTCAATTCATGCTTCTTGTAAATATTAAAAAAGTACAATTTAATAAAAAAAGTTACAAAATTTATTAATCATTGTTAACAAAGATATTACATTGTATCATTAAATAAAAAAAAACATTTAAGGATCGAATTTATAGGATATCAAATACAAAAAAACAGGCATTTCTAGTAACGATAACGCTTGTTTCGGCTGTTGAAACGGAATACCAAGTAAATGGAAAAGATAAACAAAACGGCCTGAAATGATATGAACAGATTCAATAAATTGTCCAAACATACGTTTCACATCAATCTCTACTTACGGTGACAGCAATTACACCCCATTCGCTGGATGTTTGATATTTTGCTAAGCTGAATATTTTATTCTCACTGGCTGTAACACAACCGACATTATAGAATGCATGTGCCGAAGTGGAAGCATCATCGGAATAACAACTGGCTGGCAAAACAAAGCGACCATTTCTTTGATAATCGGTTGGGCCATCAAGTCCACAACATTTGAGCTAGAAGAAAAAAATGTGTTTTTAAATCCATTTGATGTTTTGTTTACCAAAAAGTTATGTATTTTACCGATTTCTGGGTAGAATCCATGGCACCGGGGGTCTTCAGTTCCTCATCCCATACGGCTTTAATGGTGCTGCGAATGATCTTCTTGATTTCATCTGTGGAAGCTGGTTTAATTTTATTGTAAATTTGACCAATCAAAGAGGACAATATAAAGAGGGCATACTGCAGAAAATAGATTTTAGATTTTTTTTATAAATTCAATATTCGTTAAAAAACAAAAAATTAACTTACAGTGGCCGTCATACAGACATGTTCATGGCAAATACCGCAACAACCCAAAATGGCAGCGATCAAATTAATGGCACCCATGGCAATGATTATGTACAATTGTACAATGTTTGCCGTTTGTAACAAGGTAACACCGAAAACGATCAGAACAATTCCAGATATCTGAAAATATGAAGACAAATGAACAAAATGTTTTGAAATATTTTTTTTCGAGAAGGTTAAGTAATTTTTGCATTTAACTTTTATTTTAATAATCTCATAAAAGCTACTGTAAAGAAGGCTCAAAGGCTCCTCCCACTCACTACACATCATGATATCCTACCGATCAGCACCTTCGAGAGAGAGTAACAAACTAGATATAAAGTATCAGTCGATGTTGCGACAAATATATACCCCAAGCTTATGACACATATGTAGTATACCTTTATTCTGGCATTTGTATGATATTTTGGTCAATTTTTTTCATGACAGGAAAATCGTGTTTGACAGATGTCCAGTTCTATAATTCTGAAACCACGATATGGAGAACTCTGTATATCAGAAATAAATTCTATGTCGATTTGGCCGTCTTCGTTTAAATCAAGATAGAAATCGCAAATTTTTAAAATATAGTTTTGGCATTTTTACACAATGGGATATATCGGCTATACTCCTCATATAACCATACTTCTTTATTGTCGATAATTTGAAGGTTTTGTGAATTGGTCGGAAATGGTTGAAAATCTGGTATGTTTATAAGAATGTTTTATGATTAAGGTCTATGTTTCGACATAGCCCCATATAAAGGTTCCGCCCATTTCCAACAGAAGTGGCATAAATTTGGCTTTCAGAATTCTCGTATAGTCAATATGTTGAACGTTTTGGGTGTATTTTCAATGTAAGTGGCTTATCGGTTTATTAGAATGTAAAACAAAATAATCTTTACAAAAGAATTTTAATATAAGTCCATGTTTTTACAAAGCCTCCATTTAAAGTTACCGCCCCATTTTGGGTATTGATCTATTAATGGAATATTTTGCACTCAATTGAAGTCTGTACAAGCTAACCAAGCTCAGGTTTTGTTGGAGATCATTATCTCAAATTTCAACCGGAAAAATTGTTAAATAAAAAAATAAAAAATATTTGCAGCCGGAATAATAGCATAGAAAACAATATCGCCTGAAATGTTTTTATGTGCGAGTGTCCTCCAAGATAAAGTTCACGCAACAAACGTCGTGTTTAATATTTTTTCCCTACTCTTTTTGCATTTCCGACTTAAAAAGTTTTCTGAATATTTAAAATTATGCTTTTTATTCTGAATTCTTAAATATTCTGAATTCTTAAAAGCATAAAAAATATCATTTAAAACAAGTACATTCTCAAAATATCTAAAAGTGGGGCTATTGTTATATGGGGCTATAATAAAACGGAGATCAATATTGATATTTTTTGATAGTAAGATTTGACAGCCAATGGAAATATAAAATTGAAACCGTGTTCAAAATTCAGTTGAAAACCGTGTTCAAAATTCTCAAAAAACCGACTTGGGTCAATATTAATAATTTTTAGTGCGGAGATGTGGTGACTGTTGTCCTCTAATCAGTGAAGGTGGTGCAAGTATCGTGAAATATTACCCATGCTCAGAACATTGGTCCGTTGAATGTTGCGGTTCAGTGGTTTAATCACATTTTTGTAAAACACAATATTCAAATACTATCGCTTATAATATACATCAGGAAATTATTGAAAATTACAACCAAATTTATTAATTGGTCATTTTTAAGTATTCTATGTTTGATAAGAAAAATGAAAAGAATTTGGGTGTGTTCAAATTTGAAATTCCTGCTACTCAACTGGCTGAACAAAATTAAATAAACAAAAACATAAGCCAAATTTGTTATGTGCTTGTTTATTTATTTATATAAAAATTAATATTGAATCGAAAGAAAAAAATAAATTACTTCAGCAGAATTGAAATTTTATTATTGGTTTATAAACAAAATTTCAGATTTTCGATAAATCTTGATATTGTTGATGACGATGATTATGTATTTAACACTTTCACCAATACCACCATCAATTTGCCACTTTTTAAAATTATATTTAAATACATTATAACATTTGTATACGATATGTATGTATGAATATCATATGTTACCATTTGAGGATGAAGATCTCATTGTTTGTGTGTTTGTTCTCATTGTTTTTATGAATTTCATTTCACTCACCGTGACTAACAAACGAATCCTAAATTTGCTGCTTCAGACAAAAGTTCAAGAGCGTTGTAGACAACAGCAGCGACGAAAGCAAAAATCGGCACAAACGGCCATGAACCGACCTAAAAATTTATTTTTTTGAAAAGAAACAAGTGGTTTGTTTGAATGCCTTTGACTTGAAATAATCAGTTAGAAATTCATGCAGGTTCTGCACAATCCTTATTCAATTTTATATACAGTGAATTTCTGTATGCATACCATTATATACTTTCTTTCGAAGCATAATTATAATAATGTCTTTAGTCCTGTGCATTTTCCAAATATCTTTATTGTTATTATTACTGATGACCTAATCAAATATTTTCGGGATCTATTTTTCATATTGATATTTAAATATATAGCATTAAATGATCAGATAAAGTAATAACAATCTCCTTGTTCATATGTTCAAATTTCGAATGAAAATCTCAAGAACTCGTAAAGATATAGCCGATTTATTGTGTCAGCATCAAGTGACGGCTGAAGGGCTTCTCAAACTTAAAACGCGTTTTTCTCTAAAATTTTTTTTGCGAATGGCGGGCACGATAACTCAAAAACTAATAACCCAATCGATTTCAAATTTTTACACGTTTCTCTGTGAGTGTATAGTTATCGTATGAACTAGGATAAAGCCAATCGGTGAAGATCTTCCTTATTTTTTAACTTGGGTTTTGGTAAAAAATCGGCGATTTTCCAAAAATATTTTTTCAAAGGTCCACCATTTTGTTAATTTTGGAGCGATGTCAATAATCCTAGTTCATACGAGAGCCAGACATGTATTCTTTCTAACACCGTTGGAATTTTTGGATTCCGATGTTCCAGTGAGGAGTTATCATGCCCGCCATCAAAAATAAGGACTTTTCTTTAATTACAAAAAACAACAACAAAACAATAACAAAAATTTTTTGTAAATTATTTTTCTTCTATTTTAAATCTTCAATTATATATGTGCAAAGTTACAAACCTTAACAAGCATTGGTTTTGATTTACCAGCCCATTGAAAGTCTTGAAAAATTAAAATCGCGAATGGGTGGGGTTCCCTTAAATGAATTTTTGAATTTTTGTTTAACATTATAATATAGAACCAGTTCAACAAACCACATTTTGATGATATCTTTTTTAACAGTGCAGGAATAAATGTATATTCAAATATTTATATAAAAAATTAATAAAACAAAAAATTCAATTTGTTTTCTTTGATTTGACATTGTGATGCAAATTTGTCAGCTAGAAAATCACGTGAATATATGACTGAACAGAATACCATTATCATCTTCATATAATAGATAAATATAATAGGAAAAATATGACGAATCAAAGTTGGACCAAGTCGACTTTATTACACCCTACATATATGTAAGTTACTCATAAAAATCTAAACCCGTTCTCACAAATTTCAAAAAACTTCATTCTTGAGCGGGACGGTATGCATGCATTAATCAAATCTGAATGGGATTTTAATCAAATCTGAATGTGATTTCCATCAAATCTGAATGTGATTTTGAAACAGGTCAAATTTGAAGATGAGCTGTAATTTAGTCATAGTGGTATAGTTGGTATAGTTTTGGGTATAGCTTACAATGATTTTCAACCGAATAGGTTACTCTTATGGACCCGGGTCAATTTACCCTCCACCATAGATTGGATACTGTATTCAATTGGGCATTCCGTTTGTAACACTTCGATCAAATTACAATAGTTTCCATATTTCGTTTCATTCCATTTTAAGGGGACCTCCCTTATTCTCGGTTTCAAATGATTTGAATTTTGAATGTCCCAAGGATGTCCCTTTAAAATTTTAAGTGAAAATCTCCACAACACTTGAAGATATAGCCGATTTATTGTATAAGCAAGAAGCGACGGCGGAAGTGATTCTAAAACTTTAAACGCGTTTTTCTAGAAAGAGTTTTTTAACAATTGCGGGCACGATAACTCAAAAACTAAAAGCCCATTCCGTACATTATTCTGTACGTATTTAGCTTTTCGCCTATCTTATAGTTGGAGTTTATAAGGATAGTTTCTTTAATTTTTACCGGCAATAACACAAAAAAAAATGTTTTTAGGGATTTGGAAATCTAAATTCCGTCTTCCACAAAGAATGAATTTGAATTCTCGTTTCAAAAAAATGGTTTCAATAGAACGATACCGAAATTGTTTATTTGTGTATTCACATTTCCCAATATTTTATAATAGAAAGAATAAATAAAAAATTTCCCAAAATTTGTATTTGTATAATGCATTCAGTTCAATAATTATGAAATGTTGAAGATGTCTGCTGTTCTATATGACATAACAATTGTCAACAAGTTTGTAATTAATTATAGGATACGTGACAAACATTAAAAACAATTTAATCATTACAGACCATTACAATAAATGATTATATTAATAGCGCATATACGAATTTACAAAATTAATTGTATTGATGGTTATTTGAATTCGAAGCATGTAAATCGAATGTAATAATTTTGAGTATATGTACTGCACGCGTACTTTTCAAGTTCATTTCATTGAAAATTAAAGGCAATCACACATCGAAGCGATATATCAAGGATAAGTTCAAGATTACATTTTTTGTGATATCATAATAATTGCAAATTGCAAATTGGATTTATCACATTTTTGTAATAAAGGTTTTAATGTAGTTCCAGCTTTCGCAACAATGTTACAAGCGGGTTATGTATATTCGTTGTTTCGTATGGCAAAATCTCTTCTGGTACATTATTTCCAACATTGATCCACTAAAGATGACCCCATAAAACGGTGCTACATATCGAAGTCGATGTAATTCGGAATATCGAGGTTGATAACCATGTTCAAGTTATGACATAGCCCCATATAAGGCTACAGCCTGATTCTAACTAGTTTGATTCATATTTTATATTCGGATTCGATTTCCACGTCATTGTTAGCATTATTCACCAGTTACGACAGTCTGGATCAACATTGTCACACATAATCTAATTCAAATGTAATCAAAAATAATTTAAAAAGTCCGAATTCATCGACAAAGAATAAAACCAGGGAAGTTCGAATAAATTTACAAGCTCATTTCATTTACTCATAATCACCAAGCCGCAGAGCTATTTTTATTTCACAGTAAATTCAATTACTGATGGTAAAAATATATCATTACACCATGAAAGAGTTTGTTCTCCATATAATTGTAAAAAACCCAAACCGCTATAAATAATAAATATAGTCCATTACAAAGCGTATAATTTAAGTTTTAAATCGTTTAATGGTTAGTTTCCCTCCGTTTACTCGTACATAGATAAGGAGGTGTTAAGGCTGCCAGCTATTTACCTAATTTTGATTATATAAAAAACCCTTAAAATATTTTCAATATACAGCTCAAAATACTAAAATGTCAAACTATAATTTGCAAAAACGTCTCTACACACAAGCTAAATTACATAAATTTTATTGAAAATATGGCTAAAACCTTCAAAATATCGAAAATCGGTGCATACACATTTTCGAACTTTGAGGGCTACTATATATTACTGGTCTAATAACGCAACCTAAATTACATAAATTTTATTGAAAATATGGCTAAAACCTTCAAAATATCGAAAATCGGTGCATACACATTTTCGAACTTTGAGGGCTACTAAATATTACTGGTCTAATAACGCAAGCTAAATTACATAAATTTTATTGAAAATATGGCTAAAACCTTCAAAATATCGAAAATCGGTGCATACACATTTTCGAACTTTGAGGGCTACTATATATTACTGGTCTAATAACGCAAGCTAAATTACATAAATTTTATTGAAAATATGGCTAAAACCTTCAAAATATCGAAAATCGGTGCATACACATTTTCGAACTTTGAGGGCTACTATATATTACTGGTCTAATAACGCAAATATCTATCATTAATAAAGGTTTTATTGTTTTTGAATGTATGCTCTGGTATGATTTCTATAAGGGTTATCCATTTCGTTGTTTCAAATATATGGGGCTGGAATTCGATATCTATCAAATTAAGTTATTAATCCATACAACGCCACAGATTTGTCCTTCAAAATCGTAAATTTAAAATTGAACCCTAAATATTTTATTAAAAAAAGCTATATTAGAATACAATTTAATTTTAGCATGAAGCTAGGATACAAAAAAAAAACAATTGAAAAAGCGTTAAATTCGGCCCGGCCGATACCCTTCAACATAGGTATACTGACAGATACTTGAAATGAAAATATAGGGAACATACCAAAAAGTGAACGTATGCCGATAATTCTACAAACCGGTTTATCTAAACCATTATGTACTCCAAATACAAATTTCAGAAATTTTTAATGAAAACCCCAAAGCGTGGACTCAAATTACTGCAATTTCAATTACAAAGTTACATAGTGTAGGAATTAGCGAATGTTTGGGGGTTATAACTTTATGAGGGTTATGCCTATTTAATGATCGACATATTTCAATTTTGAACCCAATATTTTTGTTTTGTGTCTCAATTCTTTCCTTCAGGATGTATAATATATGGGAGAGAAGTCTAAATGCTGGTCAATATATTTCATTTACGTCAGGTTCGAGTTTTTTCATCACGATTTCCTTAGAAAGCGGCATGATTACAACCGATGGCTAAACCGTCTTAGAATTCCATAATTTTTACCCTACAAACTGAATACTTCGAGTAATGAATGGGGGTACCGTTATATAGGGGCTACCAGAAAAAGTGGACCGATATTTATAAGATTTAGTGGAGACAAAAAGAACCAAACGTACAAATTTCAGCGAAATTTCGGTGAGTTACAAACGGCATGACAAAATTAATATACCCTCCATACTATGGTGGAGGGTATAAAAATAAAATCATTAATTGAAATTCCCAAAGGAAAACCAAGGTGGTTGCTGACTTGTACATGAATCGCCCTGATGGTCCTATGTCGTCTAGGGAAAAATTTGCAGAGGGGTTGGGGAACATCTAAGAGATCCCTTTAACAAATAATCTAATAAGATCCCTTTAACAAATAATTAGAAAAGTTTGACCCATTCGGAAGATATAACGAAATGACTATAATTATATATATATATAAATTATTAGTAAAAACACCCGAAAAATGAAAAATTACGGATAATTTTATAGCAGTTTTAATCAAGAAAAGATAAAAATGTATCCGGTTATTGATTGTAGGGTTGAAAGGATAGTGGAGCCAAATGAGTTAAACCATTTGTTTTCCTTTCACTTGGCAGTCTGACATTTACGAAAATATACCGCTTAACTACCCCATTATCAAAAACTACTACAAACTGGTGATTCTGCCACAGCAACATGGCAGAAAATCATGGTTAACATACTCGTTAAACACAGTTAACATAATCGTTACACATAAAACATAATTTAAAGATACTGGAACGGTTACAATATTTAATTTGAGATTTTCAAAATCCTCAAATAATTACATCCAGAAAAAGTTACTGTTTGGTGCGTTGTTTGATCCGAAGGTGTGAATGGACCTTACTTCTTCGAAAACGACGATGCAACTACTGTCACCGTCAATTCGTAGCGTTTTTGTAATATGATAAACGACTTAATTTGCCTACTATTTAAAGACTACAATTTGGGGAATATGTGGTTTCAACAAGACGGTGTCATATACCACACAACTCGAGCGAATATGGCTTTGTTGCAAGAGACTTCATGGCTGCGTAATTTCCCATCGTAGCGTTATCAACTGGTCGCCAAAATCATACAGTTTGACACTATTCGACCTTTTTATGGGCATACGCGAAATATGCAAATAAACCTGCAACTCTTCAGCACTTAAAGATAATCATTCTCAAGTTATGGCGGTTATGCCGCCAAATCTGAGTGAAAAAGTTGTCGAAAATTGCCTCAAAATAATCAATGCTTGCAACAGTTCGCATGGAGGTTAAATTATGTTGTGTTTCACACATAATGTCAACGTTCAAACTTTGTAATAAAAAATATATATCATGAAAAGATTATGTTTATTTACGTTTACATTTGAGGCCGCGAAATGGATAACCCTGTACTTCCTCATACTATCACATCAATTGTCGAAGCACTTTTTCCACATTGGGTGTCATGTCAGCTTGCATTTTTCACGTGACAATTGAATTCATATCAGTCGTATAGGATGTTGTCTCATCGTCGTGATATGTTCACGTGTTAATAAAATTTTTATTTTGCACTAGATTCCCTGAAAAGGTCACAACACATGGTCGTAGGTCAAACCCCACTGATCATGCTTTGGCTACAAAATGTCAAACATTCCAGTAGAAATGTCAAATGAAGTCAGGCAACACTTGGTGATATCTAGGCCTCAAGATAGATCTAGCGACCAGGCATGTTTATATATTCGCCATACTGCTCACATATACTACTAGGTAAATTCGAATTATATGTGAACATTTAATAGACGATAGAATATTTCCCTTATCATATTTAAAACCTAGTATTTTGTTTACATTTCGAACATAACACCATATGTAATAATTTGGATATTTATGGGATCATGCTTATAAATATGTATAAAATAAATATACATATGTATGTACATATGTGTTAAACATCCATAGCAAAATACAACATCCAAATTGTTTTGTTCCCTGATGATTAATATTTAAATAAAAAAACAAGAAATACTTTCAAACGTACATACAGACAGACAGACAAACATACATATTATTTATTTGTATTTCTAATAAAACGAAAAGATTCTCAATATGGCCTAAAGATGATATCATCAGCATCACCTAGTGGTTGAGGTAATTTTTGTTAGCAAAATTCGTAAACGTATTTGCACATCTAATGCCAATCATAGCTTTATTTGTCCTAAATAGTATTCTTATATAATTGTATTGATTGTGAGATTTAATAAAAACACAGTTTAATACTTACACCATAAATAACATTGAAGATATTTAAAATGCACTTCATGCAATCCGATGTACAACCCATTTTGACTAAATTTTGAAGAAGAAAAAAAAAACAAAAACAAAAGTGAAATTTAATTTAATATTTCGATACTTTTTGATTGATATAAAACTGGTTTCAATGATTGCGGAATTTTGATTGTTTTAGTTTTTTATTAAATCACAATTTTTTCACTTTTTTCTTGTGATTTTTTTAAACACAAATGCCGAGACAAAATCAAGTCGTTTCGTATAGTATTTGTTTTAAAATATCCAATGTATATATGTTTTTGTTTTGTTTATATACCAAAATGTTTTTATTTGTTTTTGCACGGATTCGTTGTTTTATGCTGTCACCGTTGGAAATCAAACGCGTTGTTTTCAAAATTGTTTTTTCTTATTTGAATCGATTCAAACAAACGAATAAAACGCCAAAATGTTGCGGTTGAGTGGGAGCAGACACGTCTACTTTCGACGATCGTTTTGTATATTCTGAAGTTGTCTGAATATCGTTGTTTTTGATTTTGGAATTCTCCTTACCATCGGTGGCAGCGGACAGTTGTGGTCGACAACGCTGTTGAATTCTGTTAGCCCGTCAGCAAATAATGTTTGTTAACAGAGATACAATGTAAACCAGTAAGGAAAGTAGTAAAGTCGGACGGGGCCGACTATATGATACCCTTCACCACTATGGGTATATTAAACAGGACTATTAACATGAAATTGGATGAAATAAGATATGTGATATTTATCTAAATATGAATATACCTAGATCTATCCATAAAGTATGTAAATCGACTTCAAACAAATATAAATAGGTCATCCGTTGGGCTATGTCTGTACTTCTAGAAAACGCAACTACGTAATTTTATGCTCAATTTTGTACGTTGTGCAAACTTTGATGTCAATCTGACTAACATGAGGAGTTTGATGCCCAATTTACGGGCGAAAATATATATGGAAGCTCTATCCAAATATTAAGCGATTTCAAACAAACTTGTCACAGGTTAGATTATACTAATTTCAGAACGTTTTGTTCCTATCAGCCTATTGGATCCTTGGTGCGTCAATTACTTATAATCAATCTATAATAAAAGGGAGCTATATCTAAATCTGGACCGATTTTCAGTACGTTATGCCAAATTTCGTGCAAATCGAAAGATATATAGAGACTTTGGTGAACCATTTACATGAAATCGGACGAAACTATATATGGGAGCTATATAGAAATCTGGACCGGTTTTCTCGAAACTTGGCAGACATCATTCTAGACTCAATTCAGTACGTTATGCCAAATTTCGTGCAAATCGAAGGATATATAGCGACTTTGATGTACCATTTACATGAAATCGGACGAAACTATATATGGGAGCTATATAGAAATCTGGACCGGTTTTCTCGAAACTTGGCAGACATCATTCTAGACTCAATTCAGTACGTTATGCCAAATTTCGTTCAAATAGAAGGATATTTAGCGACTTTATTGCACCATTGACATTAACTTGGACGAAACTATAAATGGGAGCTATATCTAAATCTGGACCGATTTTCACGAAAAAAGCCAGACATCACTCTAGGCTCAATTCAGTACGTTATGCCAAATTTCGTGCAAATCGAAAAATATATAGCGACTTTGGTGCATCATTTACATGAAATCGGACGAAACTATATATGGAAGCTATATCGAAATCTGGACCGATTTTCTCGAAACTTGGCAGACATCATTCTAGACTCAATTCAGTACGTTATGCCAAATTTCGTGCAAATCGAAGGATATATAGCGACTTTGATGTACCATTTACATGAAATCGGACGAAACTATATATGGGAGCTATATCTAAATCTGAACTGATTTTCAAGAAATTTTACACACATCATTCTAGACCCAGTTTAGTACGCTGTGCCGAATTCCGGCAAATGGAAGGATATTTAGGGAATTTGGTATACCATTTACATTAAATCGGGCGAACATATATATGGGAGCTATATCTAAATCTGAACCGATTTTCAGGAGACTTAACACACATCATTCTAGACTTCATTCAGTGCACTATGCCAAATTTCGTGCAAATCGAAAGATATGTAGGGACTTTAGTGCACCATTTACCTTAAATCGGACGAAAATATATATGGGAGCTATATCTAAATCTGAACCGATTTTCGAGAAACTTAACACACATCATTCTAGACCTAATTCAGTACGCTGTGCAAAATTTCGTTCAAATCGAAAGATATATAGGGACTTCGGTGCACCATTTACATTAAATCGGACGAAACTATATGTGGGAGCTATATCTAAATCTGAACCGATTTTCTTGAAACTCAGCACACATCATTATAGGCCTAATTCATTACGCTGTACCGAATTTCGTGCAAATCGAATCATATATAGGGACTTTGGTGCACCATTTACATGAAATCGGACGAAACTATATATGGGAGCTATATCTTAATCTGGACCGATTTTCACGAAACTTTGCAGACGTCATTCAAGGCTTAATTCCGTACGTTATGCCAAATTTCGTGCAAATCGAAAGATATATAGGGACTTTGGGGCACCATTTACATGAAATCGGACGAAATTATATATGGGAGCTATATCTAAATCTGGACCGATTTTCTCGAAACTTGGCAGACATCACTCTAGGCTTAATTCAGTACGTTATGTCAAATTTCGTGCAAATCGAAGGATATATAGGGACTTTGGGGCACCATTTACATGAAATCGGACGAAACTATATATGGGAGCTATATCTAAATCTGGACCGATTTTCACGAAACTTGGCAGACATCATTCTAGACCTAAATGATTAGGCTGTACCAAATTTCGTGCAAATCGAAAGATATATAGGGACCGTTCACATTAAATCGGTTAAATATATATATGGGAGCTATATCTAAATCTGAACCGATTTTTCCCAATTTCAATAGGGTTCGTCCTTGGGCCGAATAAGTGACCTATGCCAAATTTCATCCAATTCGGATCATAAATGCGACCTGTACTTTGTTTACAATTTTACATGGACAGACGGACGGACGGACGGACGGACGGACGGACGGACGGACAGACGGACATGCATAAATCGACTCAGAAAGTGATTCTATGCATATTCTCAAAAGGAACCATGGGTCTAACTCGATTATTTTTGCCTGTTACAAACATATGCACAAAGACATAATACCCTGTACCACAGTGTGGTGAAGGGTATAAAAATTCATAATTTATGGTTCTGACTTAATAAAAAGCTCGCTTTATAAAAGCTTTTTGTATAAAATGTGAATCATTGATTAACGCTGAATTTACATGCGAATCTATGGTTATACCAGAATACCCGATTTTTATAATGCAAATCACTTTTTTAAATTTAAACCAGTGTCGTTTGTATGTATGTATGTATTAGGAATATGGAAGGACAAGCTGGATCAACGTGATTGTCTTTGGTACACTATTTAAATTATATTGGACAAAATAATATGTGGGACATATAAACTTGACTTGGCTGAAATAGCAATTTTAGCGACATAAATTATTTCCCGACAATGGATATGTGAAAAAAGGTGGGCCACGCCCCCGACATGTTGGGTACATTTTTCAACGAAATTGGCTGTAATTCTTATTTTGGATTCTCATTGCATAGAAAATCTCCCTACCAAAAATATTGGACTAGTTTCGAAATTTTTTGGGATTTTGCGCGCTTCTTTTAAAAGAATTTGCTGTCTTTACGTATTTTCATTCAATATTGTTCAACTTTATCAAGTAGTCCACATACAACGGTGACTCCGAAATTTCGGTATTAAGGGGAGTTTGGTCACTTTTTCATCAAGTTGGCTGTAATTTTATATTTTGGCTTCCCATTTATAGGAATGACTCCAGTCATAAGTAGGGGCGGATCGAAACGATCTAAAGTATTTTCCAAAAAAGTTTGTTAAACTAAACTGTGACCGTTTCGTCTAGCAGACACGCAGCTCAAAACTAGGATTGATTTTTCAACATCCATTGTACACAATACTTCATGTATCTATCTATTTTTTTTTTTTTTTTTTTGATCCTGAATTTTTAATTTTTAGCATGTCATAAAGCAAGGGTATTTTACAAACAATTACATATAAATAGTTTCTGCAACACTTTGTTAATTTTTAGTTTTACTCCACGAAAAACGATAAAACTATTCAAAATCTCGCAACAAATACAATAAAAAAAAACACCATCATATGTACGAATAATTTTATATTCTTATATAGTAAAAATCAGTAAGGAAAGTTCAAAAGACGGGCGGGGACGACTATGATACCCTTCACCATTTTGGGTACATACAAGATATACAAGAGAATCGGGTGAAATTAAATGTGCTACCTACATAGATGTTTGAACAAATAAAAACCATACACATAATATTCTGAAATCTATAAAAAAATTGAATGTCAATCGGGAAGACTTAAATTTTTGGACGGATTTCAACAAAATGTCAAACTGGACTGAATTCAGTACGCAGTGTAAAATTTTGTCTAGATCGGACCAATATTGGAAGTGTGGTGTACCATTTACATAAAATCGGGCGAAACTATATATGGGAGCTATAACTAAATCTGGACTGATTCCAACAAAACTTAGTTTACGTCAATCTAGACCTAATTCAGTACTCTGTTCAAAATTTTGTCGCAATCGGACCAATATTGATTGTATGGTGCTCCATTTACATAAAATCGGACGAAACTATATATGGGAGCTAAATATAAACCGACAACCGACACAAAAAAACATGGACGGACAGACAGACGACATGCATAAATCGATTCAGAAAATAATTCTATGCATATACCATGGATCTATCTCGATTCCTTGTGCCTGTTACAAACATATGCACAAAGGCATAATACCCACAGTGTGGTGAAGGGAATAAATACTCAACTCTAGTAATGGAATTCATATTTACCAAGATTTTTTTTCAAAAATATATTAAAAAACAGTTTCGTAATTTTTTTTCTAATAAAGCGTGCTAAAATCATTGTAACCATTAGCAGCTTTTTGTTGCATGTACAACAGTTTAGGCAACAGTTAAAAACTTTTTTCGATTATTTCTTATCAATATTTGGAAAATGTAAAGTTAAAAGGACTTCATTTATGCCTGGTAAAAATAATATGTTGTACAAAGTTTGGTTAAAAGCGGACAGTCCGTTCCCATGATATTGTGGACCGATATTTCCCATGAGGTTAGGATGAAATCGGTTAATCGACGGACATTTGTAATTGGACTCCAAATTATCTGAATCGGATTTGGTCTAAAGAAACATATGGTACAAATCTGTGTTGACCATTATAAAACCATGATTTTGAGGTTATTGTCAAGCTGACCCAAATAAGCGGTATATTTTCTTCAGCGTTTTCCGAACACATTTGTATAGACAATCCGATCCATTGCTTCATAAACCTTGTAAATAAATCGAACTACATAAAAAGAAAAAAAGCCCAATACCATCCCAGTAACCTTGCAATACAGGGGCATGAGCCTTTCATTTTTGGACTTTCTCACGGTAATTTAAATCTCACTTTAATATTTAAATTGGTATTTTTAACAGCTTTAACAATTTGTTGATCAGTACAAACTGATGTTCTTATGCAGTCTTCCCCCGTGGTGAACTGTCACCAGTGTTGCCAAAACTCTGTTGAGAAAAAATGCTAAATTTTGTTGAAAAAAATGCTAGAAAGTTCTAGAAATTTTAAAAAAGTGCCAGAAAAAAGTGCTAAAAAATGAAATGAACAAAATTATTAATATGTAATAATGAAATATTCATCAGAGACCCCATTTATTCTTAAAGGCTACTCCTTGTCGATTTAGCCATGCCGGTCCGATTGTGGTCGCAATATTGAAAACAAAGCATTGGAATTTTGCCCTTATATTGCACTACTCCTAGGATATTTGGTATTGGAGTCTTTTTTGGGTACACCATAACCAATATTTGATTTTTTAAGGTTTTGGGCACATTTTTCAACCTAATATGCGGTTTTGTATTTCGGATTCTCCCTGGGTAGACAGTCTTATTACTAAAAATTATCAACATTGGTCCACTTTTACGCGTAGCCCTCATAAACACGTTTTACAAAAAATCTCCTTATCAGAAATTTTAAAAAAGAGGTACATATTTAGGGGTAGCTGGGTAGCACCCCATTACCCCAAAGTAACTGTAATTTCACATTGCTGGATTTTGGAAGTTAGCATACGAAGACAATTATCAAGCAATTTCAATCAGACACCCTTTCGAAATACATATGGAAGCTATGGCTTCATCTGCACCAATTTCAACAAAACGCAATAATAATTCTAGTCTCAATTTGATACGCTATACAAAATTTCGTGCTAATCGCACAAATTTTAGAAATTCGGTGCACCATTACTGCAAAATCGGGTGAATATATATGTACATTTGGGACCAATATCAAAATCTGAACCGATTTTTCCGAAACATTTCACTCATCATTCTTGACTCAATTCAGTACCCTATTTACCTAAAATCGGCTATATCTAAATCTGAACCGATATTCATGAAATTTAACATAGATCTTTTTAGACTTAATTCAGTACCATATGCCAAATTTCAAGCAAATCGTAGGATATATAGGGACTTTGGTGCACCATTTACATAAAATCGGACGAAAAAATATATGGGAGCTACATATATCGAAATCTGGACCGATTTTTTCAAAACTCACCACCCATAATTCAGTACGCTATGCCAAATTTCGTGCAAATCGAAGGAATAATAGGGACTTTGGTGCACCATTTACATTAAATCGGACGAAAATATATATGGGAGCTATATCTAAATCTGAACCGATTTTCACGAAATTTAACACACGTCTTTCTAAGCTTAATTCATTACCCTATGCACAAATTTCGTGCAAATCGAAGGATATATAGGGACTTTAGTGCCCTATTTACCTAAACTCGGACGAAAAAAAAATATATATGGGCAATATTGCCAATTTTTTAATATTCCATTTTCAAAAAATCAGCTTTTTTTGTTTTTGTGGCACATCAATGATTTTTGGTACAGATATAGAGAAAAATGTTCTGACTCCGAAACCGTTCGCGATCAAATTTTTGGTCGATGCGCGCAAAAGTTATCGAGGTTTTAATTTTGGGCATAAGAAAAAAATCTTAAAATTACGCCGTTTATTATATTGACCAAAAACGCTGATATATATCTTCCTCCGTAAAATAAGAATATGAATATATTATAATAATCACGATAAAGTTGCACATCTTCGCGAAATATGAAAAAAATAAAAAAATATAGCAGATTACATCAATATTTTCATTATATTAATGACATACTCACACCGGTTTCTAAATCAAAGCGACAACAAAACAAGATATTGAGGAAAAATATTTGTTTTTGGTTCGAAAAAATAATGTCATCATATTTATTTTTTTAATTGTATACACGAAATTTCAGATAAAAAATGTTGGGGTTATTCTGCTATTTACCCGAATTTCGCCGAAAAATTTACATATATAATAATAATCAGTTTTTGTGTATAAGTATACGCCTTGCGGATTATATCAAGACCCTTCCGTTAAATCTTAGAATTCTATAAATAGGAATAAATCTTAAAATAAAATAATATTATGAAATATACATTTTAAATTGCGTGTAAATCGCGTAAATCTCAAAATCATTTGATGCGCATGCGGTTTCCAGGAAGTACTGAAGTTTATCTTCCAATCCATATTTTTTTTTTGCGAAATTTCATTTGACGGCACGTTACATTGAAGTACCCAAAAAATTGTAAAACGCGAATAATTTCCGAAAACTCCATATGCCATTAACGCGCATCCGATTTTGGTGTGCACCCTAAAAAAATACATCGATCTATACCATTTCAATGTGGTCCATTAAGAACCATGGATGTGCCAGTAAAATCTACTTTTGAGATAAATTGCGTACATCTCTCTTTCGGCTGAAGTTTTTAAAGTTCTCTTTTCGAAAAAGATCAAAATCCGTATGAGGTCATTTATTGAAGCGGAAATGATACACAGAAAACGCAAATAAATCCGCGATATTTTAAAAAACATTTTTTGCCAAATTTCGTGTTTTTGGAAGGCCAGTTCCCGCCGTTCTAGTAGATGGATTTTCACGAAGAAGATTTTATATCATCCGAAACGTAAAAAACCTTATTGATCGCGGGTACCCATATCATTCAGTTGACAGATCTAAAAATTTGGCCCGAAAAATAGGTTTTTTAGAAATTTGATCGCACAAAATTCGCACCTTCGGATGAGTATTACTCTGAAGCTGTGCATACTACATACACAAAGTACGTATCAAATTACGCAGATTCGCGACTACAATAATCTTATAACCGATTTTTATAAATTCCTGTTTGCGTATTAAAGCTAGAAGTAAAATTAAAAAAACACTCAAAATCGAGCTTCAAAATGTCAGCATCATTTAAAGGTAGATGCAGTGAAAATTTTGAAAAATGATACATAAGGGGCGTAGTCCCCATTTTGTTGGCTTCTAGTTTTATTTTGACACGAAGACCGTGCAATGAGTGGCTTAGTCACAAATCGATATAGAACATAAAAAAACTGGTTCGCCTCAACGTGTTTTTACACATTTTTTTACATTAAAGTAGACACAGCTTCCACCAAAATAAAGTTTGGAGGTCAATATCATGAACAGTTTGCAACGACAGATTAATTAACCCAAAACTATTCACTTTTTTTCATATACTTAAGTAGTTCCCGAGTTATAAAGGGGTAAACCTCCGCTTCAGCTATGTTAAAAAATTGGCAACATTGCCCATATATATATATGGAAGCTATATCTACATCTGAACCTATTTCCCCAAATAAATGAGCTGTGCCAAATTTAATCCAATTCGAATCAAAAATGCGACTTGTACTTTGTTTACAATTAAACATGGACAGACAGACGGACGGACATGCATAAACCGCTTAAAAAGTGATTCAATGCATATTCTCAAAAGGAGCCGTGTGTCCATCTCGTTTCCTTTTGGCTGTTACAAACATATGCACAATGACATAATACCCTGTACCATAGTGTGGTGAAGGGTATAAAAATATATGTTTGCCGGAATTTTTCTATTTTGGTCTTGTTCGGTACTCTTAAGTGGTTATAACTTGGCATTCGGGATTGCCGGTGAATTTTCAGAAAATTCCAACATAATTCATGTTCATGTTTTTAACATCGCTCTCATCCAATGGACCGCTTTATTTGTTTGTTTTTTTTTTTTTTCAAATAAACAATATACTAGCAGACAATATCATAGTTACCATATGAAGACCTGTTTAGAAATCTACTGTCCCTGTTTTAACATTGGAAAATCAAATTCATCGCGTCAACATAGGGATATTTCAATGCGTCAATATGAAATGGAAAAACGGGAAAATTTGTTGGGATGAAACAAAAATCATAAAAAATTACTGAAAAATAAAAACTGCTAAAAAAAGTGCTAGGTGCTAGATCACTTCTTTTTGGTGCTAAACGAGTTTAAAAAGTGCTAAATCTAGCACTAAAAGTGCTAAATTGGCAACACTGACTGTCACTACTAATAAAATTGTATAAAATCAACTTACAATTGGAGAAATCACTGATTTATTCATGGAATATTTCTCCGAAATCATTTTCTGTGGTAAATAATTTTCACAATCACTGGTAATTAGTTATTTTATCGGAGTACTGTCTTTGTTTCTATCCATTTTTATATTTTGTTTGGCAGTAAATTATTGTAATAAAATCCATTTAAAATTAAAATAAAATTGTTTATATACATATATAGATTTTGAGTCAATGCTTGTGTTTATACCCTTCACCACACTGTGGTACAGGGTATTATGTCTTTGTGCATATGTTTGTAACAGGCAAAAATAATCGAGTTAGACCCATGGTTCCTTTTGAGAATATGCATAGAATCACTTTCTGAGTCGATTTATGCATGTCCGTCTGTCCGTCCGTCCGTCCGTCCGTCCGTCCGTCCGTCCGTCCGTCCGTCCGTCTGTCCATGTAAAATTGTAAACAAAGTACAGGTCGCATTTATGATCCGAATTGGATGAAATTTGGCATAGGTCACTTATTCGGCCCAAGGACGAACCCTATTGAAATTGGGAAAAATCGGTTCAGATTTAGATATAGCTCCCATATATATATTTAACCGATTTAATGTGAACGGTCCCTATATATCTTTCGATTTGCACGAAATTTGGTACAGCCTAATCATTTAGGTCTAGAATGATGTCTGCCAAGTTTCGTGAAAATCGGTCCAGATTTAGATATAGCTCCCATATATAGTTTCGTCCGATTTCATGTAAATGGTGCCCCAAAGTCCCTATATATCCTTCGATTTGCACGAAATTTGACATAACGTACTGAATTAAGCCTAGAGTGATGTCTGCCAAGTTTCGAGAAAATCGGTCCAGATTTAGATATAGCTCCCATATATAATTTCGTCCGATTTCATGTAAATGGTGCCCCAAAGTCCCTATATATCTTTCGATTTGCACGAAATTTGGCATAACGTACGGAATTAAGCCTTGAATGACGTCTGCAAAGTTTCGTGAAAATCGGTTCAGATTTAGATATAGCTCCCACATATAGTTTCGTCCGATTTAATGTAAATGGTGCACCGAAGTCCCTATATATCTTTCGATTTGAACGAAATTTTGCACAGCGTACTGAATTAGGTCTAGAATGATGTGTGTTAAGTTTCTCGAAAATCGGTTCAGATTTAGATATAGCTCCCATATATATTTTCGTCCGATTTAAGGTAAATGGTGCACTAAAGTCCCTACATATCTTTCGATTTGCACGAAATTTGGCATAGTGCACTGAATGAAGTCTAGAATGATGTGTGTTAAGTCTCCTGAAAATCGGTTCAGATTTAGATATAGCTCCCATATATATGTTCGCCCGATTTAATGTAAATGGTATACCAAATTCCCTAAATATCCTTCCATTTGCCGGAATTCGGCACAGCGTACTAAACTGGGTCTAGAATGATGTGTGTAAAATTTCTTGAAAATCAGTTCAGATTTAGATATAGCTCCCATATATAGTTTCGTCCGATTTCATGTAAATGGTACATCAAAGTCGCTATATATCCTTCGATTTGCACGAAATTTGGCATAACGTACTGAATTGAGTCTAGAATGATGTCTGCCAAGTTTCGAGAAAATCGGTCCAGATTTCGATATAGCTTCCATATATAGTTTCGTCCGATTTCATGTAAATGATGCACCAAAGTCGCTATATATTTTTCGATTTGCACGAAATTTGGCATAACGTACTGAATTGAGCCTAGAGTGATGTCTGGCTTTTTTCGTGAAAATCGGTCCAGATTTAGATATAGCTCCCATTTATAGTTTCGTCCAAGTTAATGTCAATGGTGCAATAAAGTCGCTAAATATCCTTCTATTTGAACGAAATTTGGCATAACGTACTGAATTGAGTCTAGAATGATGTCTGCCAAGTTTCGAGAAAACCGGTCCAGATTTCTATATAGCTCCCATATATAGTTTCGTCCGATTTCATGTAAATGGTACATCAAAGTCGCTATATATCCTTCGATTTGCACGAAATTTGGCATAACGTACTGAATTGAGTCTAGAATGATGTCTGCCAAGTTTCGAGAAAACCGGTCCAGATTTCTATATAGCTCCCATATATAGTTTCGTCCGATTTCATGTAAATGGTTCACCAAAGTCTCTATATATCTTTCGATTTGCACGAAATTTGGCATAACGTACTGAAAATCGGTCCAGATTTAGATATAGCTCCCTTTTATTATAGATTGATTATAAGTAATTGACGCACCAAGGATCCAATAGGCTGATAGGAACAAAACGTTCTGAAATTAGTATAATCTAACCTGTGACAAGTTTGTTTGAAATCGCTTAATATTTGGATAGAGCTTCCATATATATTTTCGCCCGTAAATTGGGCATCAAACTCCTCATGTTAGTCAGATTGACATCAAAGTTTGCACAACGTACAAAATTGAGCATAAAATTACGTAGTTGCGTTTTCTAGAAGTACAGACATAGCCCAACGGATGACCTATTTATATTTGTTTGAAGTCGATTTACATACTTTATGGATAGATCTAGGTATATTCATATTTAGATAAATATCACATATCTTATTTCATCCAATTTCATGTTAATAGTCCTGTTTAATATACCCATAGTGGTGAAGGGTATCATATAGTCGGCCCCGTCCGACTTTACTACTTTCCTTACTGGTTTTTTTTTAAGTGAATGAAGTACCAGATTTATTAAACTTGCAATTTTATTTGATTTAGTTCTGACCGCCAGTGTAAATATATATATATATATATATATACATATATATAGTGTATTGATTTGATCAATGATTTTTGGTACATATATAGAGAAAAATGTCTTGACACCAAATTCGTTCGCGATCAAATTTTTGGTTGATGCGCTCAAAAGTTATCGAGGTTTTAATTTTGGGCATTAGAAAAAATCTTAAAATTACGCCTTTTATTGTATTATTATACCCTACACAACTATGTTGTCAGGGTATTATAGCTTTGTGCAGCCCCAAATGTTTGTAACGCCGCGAAATATTGGTCCTAGACCCACCTTTAAGTATACCGATCGTCATATCTCGACTAGCTGAGTCGATATAGACATGTGTGTCCGTCCGTCTGTCCATTATAATGTAAACACGATACAGGCCACAGTGGAAATCTTCACGAAATTTTGCATGTAGATAATATATTTGGAAAAGATCGGATAATATTTAGGGGATGAAATGGACCAAATACTAAATTTTTGTCGGTTTTTCTGGTCGCTCCAATGGCCGCAATTATGGCCCAAACACCGCGAATTTTTGCACGGAGAAGGGGATCGGGCCACAGAATAAGCATGCATGTTTTGATAAAGATCGGTCAATATTTAGCGGGTCAAATGGACCCTGACTTTTGTGTGAAAAATTACAAAATTTGTATTCTATGGCATATATATTTACTCCTGGAGGATGTAGACCCCAGGAGTTGATAGCATATCCAAGAGGAGTGGTTGGCCTTTAAATTGATACCAAATATAGTGATGTATCTACTCAGATGTGGGAGTTGCAGCCAAATATCTACTGGTGCTTACGTATTCAGATATTATTTAGTAACCCATTACCACATTAGAGGGAGAAATATCGCGCTGATGGCTTTGAAATTTTTCATGAAGTTCCAGTTATAGTCAAGAACAACGCCTACAATTTTCGGTGATGATCAGATTAAAATGTTGGGATGATGATGATGATGGGATGTACTGAATATTCGAAAAGAGTAAGAAAGAGGTGTTGTTAACCTCTAATCGGACAAGAGGGGGCAAATATCACGAAATATTACTCAGACTCGGAATAAACATCCTCAGAAAGTTAGAGTTCGTGGTAGTTGTGTAGGGTATCGTATGGTCGGCCCCGTCCGACTATACTGCTCCGCTCACTGGTTAACGTTTATATATGACTTCCTTCGTAAAATATGAATATGAATATATTACAAAAATTGCAAAAATGTTGCATATTTTCGCGAAATATGAGAAAAGTAGTAAAAATATAGGAGATAACGTCAATATTTTCATTATATTAATGACATGTATCAATCTAAAAATTAATTTAAAAATATCTACATAATCTAAACATTATGATGAATCAAATTATATCAAAATCACAAGTCTTTTTTACTGTTTGTAATTCACGGCGACAACAAAACAAGATATTGAGAAAAAATATTTGTTTTTGGTTCGAAGAAATAATGTCATCATATTAGTTTTTTAGTTTTTACAAGAAATTTCAGAAACAAATGTTCGGATTATTCGTCTATTTTACCCCAATTTCACCGAAAAATTGGCATATATAAAAATAATCACGTCTTTTGTGTAATTCGTAATCGCGTAATCCTCAAAATCATTTGATGGCCATGCGGTTTCCCGGAAGTACTGAAGTATTTCACGAGAACATAAAGAATCTGGTTCGCCTCAACCTGTATTTACACATTTTATACATTAAAGCAGATACAGCTTCCACCCAAATAAAGTTTGGAGGTTAAAGTAGATACAGCTTCCACCCAAATAAAGTTTGGAGGTCAATATTATGTAAAGTTTGCAACGACAGATCAATTAACCCAAAACTTTTAACTTTTTCATATACTTAAGTAAATCCCGAGTTTTTAGATATTTTCCTACTCAGACCAAATAACATTCTAAATTGGCACGTATCACCGCCGTTCATGGGTTATAACGGTGTGATTACCAATTTCCCTTTTACATATAGATATATCGAAGATACATATATCCTTTTATATACATATATAGATTACAATATGAGTGGCTTATACATTGTGTAGGATATAGAATAGTCTGCCTCTTCCCACTTTGGTCTTTACCTTAGTGGATAATAATATTATGAACAGTTGCCCATCTAATAATATATATAATCAATATGAATTACAATCAAATATAACTAACGAACTTGTCAAAAACAACAGTCAATAATTTAATTTCAAGTCGTTGTTTAATTCGAATACTATCATCCATACTGAATTGAACAAAAAATCATCACAATGTAATAGTAGTATTAAAAAATTGTATTTTATAAACTTTGAAACATAATTAAGAATTGAATCTATAAACCTTGGAAACTACAGGTCTCTTACAATGAGACAATTTACTCTTCTTAACGTAAAAATTATGATAACAATTTTAAGTTTCAACAAGATTTGCATCGATCGCGATAACAAAGTTTATTCCATAACAGCCTGCTCCGATTTAACACCGCGTGTCTGTACAGCTTTTCCCAAATAGTAAGCCGATATAATGCCAAGGGCCTTGAAAAGAGAAAACAAATAATTCATATAAAATTGAGATTCAGATTGAGAAGTCAACACGCTTACCTCGAAAGCCACTAGGCCAACCAAAGATAATATTAAATTGTCACTCTGAGAGTCGATGAATTTGATTGACATCACTTCACAGCCTTTAGGAAATATATTATCACTATCGGAACAGTCGCCCAAATAACAGCAACTGGAAGGCAGTTTATCACCCTTATCTAAGTAGTCCTGTTGACCTTTTAGGCCACAGCATTCGTACTGTAAATAAAATAAAGCAAAATGATTTAAAACATTTATAAACATTACCGATTAATTATATTTCATAAGAGAAGATGTAGCTCAATTTGTTGCCAATAAATAATGGATTTAATAATTCTCCACTTAAGATTTGTATTTAGTTTTGTGTGTGTCATTGCACTTACTTGTATTTGCACATCCAACATAGAGCCAGGTTTCACTAACTCCTGCTGCCAGGTATCTTCGACGCGTTGTTTTGTCATTTCCATGAAATCATCCTTCATTACAGCAAAGGCAATCATAAATATTGTCTCACAGACTATTGTGAAAACGCCAAGACCCACAAACTGTAAAAGTAGATGCATAAATATGATATCCAAATTTGAATTATAAAACAAATATTCTAATTGAATGCAAATGAATTTAAAATACTCATAATATGAATATTACTATTACAAATGATAAGATTTTGATATTCACACTTATTTAAATTGTGGAATATAACCATTGTAGACAAATAATTTTTAATCATTTAGTTTTAGCCAAATTTCAATTTCTTCCCGATTAATTTCATTTTCCTACTCGTATATTCGTGCTACATCGTTAGCTAATGTGGGAATTATTTAAAACCCAATACCGACCATAATTAAAATTTTAGTATGTTCTTTTATAGTACGTTTTTTCAAAAGAACCTCCATAGCTCAACTCTACACAACAATTCTGACCGCATCAGAAATCTAGCTCTATACTAAATTTGATATCATTTATTACCCCTTGTACTCTTGTAATACTTATTTCGAAATTTCAAATGTAGGTTCACCCAAATTAAATTTTTAACCAGTTAGTACACATTAATATAAACTCCCATAATTACCTACTTTAACAATCATAAGTACGAATTTCCAAAACACTCCAATCTTAATTCCAAATCTCAGTATTTCAGCTCTATCGGTTCATCTAATAATATCAAATTTAGTACCCTTTAGTACACATACCTAAAAATGCCCATTACTACCTACATCATGCTATTTAATGGAAATTTGATTACCCAATTTAAGGATTTAACCTCTTTCGGTTCATTTTAAATCCAAATTGTACCAAATTTAGTGTAATTTAGTGCACATACCCCAATCCAACATCCCTACAGTGATCTTTACTGCAAATTTCAATATTCCATTTCTATCGGTTCATCTAAATCCAAATTTGGTACCATTTTGTACACACTAGTAAGGTTTCCACAACGTTTTACATAGCCCAATCCTACTCCCAACTGTGACACTAAGACCAAATTTCAGGATTCCAGCTCTATTGGTGGTTCACCCAAAATTTAAATTGTACCAAATATATTAGTACGAATTTTCAAAACCCAATCCATCGGTTCACCCAAATCCAAATTTAGTACCATTTAGTACACATTAGTAGGTATTTCCAAAACTTTCTACATAGTTCAATCATACACCCCACCAATGATCCTAAATCCAAATTTAGTAGAGGTTAGTAAGAATTTCCAATCACTATATATTACAAATCACTTACATATTATGTTCCAATTAGTTTTTAAGAAATCAATGAACTCTGTTAAATACCCTAATTTGTAATAATATTTCTGTCATTCTTCCTCAATGCAATACCGAGTTCGTCATTTGTAGCGAGAAATGCATTATAAATAGCCTGCCAAATACTTACCACCATTGACAACAAATGTGATTCTCGCAGTGCCGCAAAGCAGCCCATGGTACAGAGAGCAAACACCAGACAACCCAGCAGACTGGCGGTGTAGGCTCCCAATGGCGAGCCAGCACCGCCGAGAGTAATGACACCAACCGATATCAGCACCACGCACAGCATCTGTAACGAGTGTGGAAAAAGAAAATGAAAATGAAATGCTTGTAGTAAATTTATTCATTAATTAGCCAAAAATCTCAAAGAGAGCAGAGATTGAAAAATGCAATTTAAATTTTGTGGCATATCTATAAAATAATATTTGGCACAAAGACATCTCAAACGCGTATACAAATTCATATTACGTATATAAATATATCTATGTACATAGATATCTATTAAGCTAGATGCATAATAGATTTCTATATGTAAGTAAAGTCTTGGAACTATCCCAGATATCAGAACTTTTATCTGCATGTCAATTCAATTCAATCAATAAGAAAAAGAAAATCACTATGAATATATGTTACCAGCATTATCGGGTTTTTACCAAACTAATATAAAAGAGTTGTGCACGTAACAATTGCAAAAATGGAGAAAAAAAGTATGAGAATATCTTCAATCTTCATGTATGATTTTTTTATTTTAAGATAGAAATAGCAAACTCCTTTTTTTATTATGCATATATATATATATATATATATATATACTTCCAATAATTCTGAAACTTTTTGATTAAGAATATATCACGTAAATTATCGGAAATGGAAGAAAATTCACCTGCTAAGCGTTAATATAATTAAAACCAGTGAGCGGAGCAGTATAGTCGGACGGGGCCGACCATATGATACCATACACAACTACCACGGAACTCTATCTGCTGATGTTTTTTCCGAGCCTGGGCAATATTTCGTGATATTTGCACCCTCTTGCCCGAATAGAGGTCAACAGTACCTCTTCCTTACACAGACATTTTTCCGAATATGACTAATATTCAGTACAGCCCTTCTAATTACTTGTCTAGATTGCCTTCACGGTGGGTTGTGTTGTGATGTTCGGCTTTCAATTGTGATGTTCGGCCTAGAGATCGACTCGAAAAACACCAAAAATAAGTTTTCGGTCCACTTTATCCCAATATTATTATCTGATCATCAACGAAAATTATAGGCGCTGTCCTCGACCATACCTAGATCATCATCGAAAAGCGAGCGAGCAGCTATATATTTCCGCCCTCTAGTGTGGTAATGGGTTACTAAATACTGTATGAATACGTAAGTACCTGTAAATATTTAAGTGTAAATCCCACATGGTTCATAACTGTGGCCTGTATCGTGTTTACAAATTATAATGGACAGACGGACGGACACACATGTCTAGATCGAGTTAGCTAGTCGAGATATGACGATCGGTATACTTAAAAGTGGGTCTAGGACCAATATTACAAACTTTTGGGGCTGCACAAAGCTATAATACCCTGACAACATAGTTGTGTAGGGTATAAACATAGAATTTTTTGAAAAACAAATACTCTCTACTCTATCAAATAATGAACGAGAATGTCGTATAATTAATATTTATAGGACATTTACAATACTCATACGTTTTTATAACCTCCACCACAGAATGGAGGGTATGTTAATCGAGGAGGGTAACTCATCGAAACAATAATTTCCGACCCTTCTTGATAAGCGTAAAATGACGATTTACATATGTCCATCTGTCTGTCCTGTCCTGTAAATGAATTGATAGTGTTGTATTTTGTCTGCAGGCAGGTCAAGATCGATAATGAGCTATATCGGACCATGTTTAGGAATAGTCCGCATATAACGGGTTTCCAAATGAATTACAGTTAATTTCAAATGAATGCAGTTAAAAATCAATATTCGTCCATTTTTTTGAGGTAGCACTCAAATCTCCAGATGTTGAGGATTTTGAACAAGTTTTTCGATAAGATTGGCTAAATCTTTCCGTTAAAAATTATCAATATTGGTCCAATACTTTTGGCAGCCCCCATATACCGGTACCCTTTCAAACCGTTTTTCAAACCGAATAACCTGTAATTATTTAAAAATGATAAATTATTATTTTTTTTATTTTTCCCCATTTTTATACCCTTTAGTCTCTGTGCATATGTTTGTAACAGGTAAAAGGAAACAAGATAGACCTATGGTTCCTTTTAAGAATATGCATAGAATCACTTTCTGAGTCGATTTATGCATGTCTGTCCGTCTGTGTGTTTGTCCAAGCTAAATTGTAAACAAAGTGCAGGTCGCATTTAAAATTTGGCACAGATCATTTATTTGCCTCAAGGACTAACCCTATTGAAATTGTAGAAAATCGGTTCAGATTTAGATATAGCTCCCATATATATTTTCGTCCGATTTTTATCAAATGGTCCACCAAAAAGTCAAATATAGGCCGATTGGTACGAAATTTTGCACAACACTTTGAAGTTAGAATAGCCTAACATGTGCCAAGTTTTGTTGAAATTGGTGTAAATTTTAATATAGCACCTATTATTTTTTTCAACCAATTTTAAGTAACATTAAGTAACACAACATTATCCGCAACGTATCGAAATGGGTCTGCAATAACGCCTGGTAAGTTTGGACGACATTGATTCAGATTTTTATATATATATGTATATATATATATATATATATATTCGTCCGATTTTATGTGAATGGTGCACCAAACATTCATGTTTGTTCGATTGACACCAAAAAGTGGAGATAATTATAATTTCTAGACATTTGATACCCAATAAGAGACCATTGTACCAAATTTCAGCAAATTTCGGTTTACATATAGACACAATGGTCCTAAAAAAATGCGTTGCGAGGTCTGTTAAGATACATTTCTTGAATATACCCAAAGTGGTAAAGGGTATCATATAGTCGTCCCCGTCCGACTTTACTAGTTAAATCATTTGTTTCGCGTGTTAAGGACTGTCCCCATATTATCGAATTTCACTATGGTATGTGGGTTATTCTGAACTCCAAATTGTCAGTTTATACACTTTGCCAAGGGAAAAATCAGCTTAATTGATATATTACTTTGGACCGTTTCAGACAACTTGGAGTCGATTTATAAATATCCGTATCTTTGTCAGACTGGCTGAATCGCGTGAAGGGAATAACCGCTTTAATTCAAACTTTGCACAATGTAATAATACTTCATTCAAAGTTCAATCGAAAATCGGAATATCATTGCACCAATTACACCACCATTTCGTAGAATATTGTCATAATCGGGTTCATATTATTACAGATAGTTTGCAGGTTGTCGCCTCATAAAAAAAAATTGTTCGAACTTAGTCGAAATTAACGTCGTTTATAAAACTAGTTCAAATGTCGGGCAATTGCTTTATATTGCAAAAATTAGAGAATACATTACATAAAGGTGGCTATTATAATTATTAAAATTAACAAGTGAAAAGGCGTTAAGTTCGGCCGGGCCGAACTTTGGATACCCTCCACCATAGATATACTGACAGGTACTAGAAATGAAAATATGGGGAACATACCAAAAAGTGGACCTATACCTACATGTGGACCTATATATACATGTCTAAACACGGATTATGTAAACCATAATGTAAACCATAATACAAATTTCAGAAATTTTTAATTGATAATTCAAATTCGAAGATGGGGAAGAGGACCGATACACTCCTTCTGAAACCTCCACACAGGGGCTAGGTCTAAATGCGGCTATAGTTCATTATCGAACCTTACGTTCTAATTTTTTTTATCTCGCTATCCTCCAAAGGTGAAATGATTACAATAGAGTCTTAGAACCAAACTCAAATAACAGCTAATTCGGCGGAAAAATACGATCAAAACCCGCAAAATACTGAAAATTGGGAGGTACCGTTATATGGGAGCTACCAGAAAAAGTGGACCTATATTTATAATTTTTTGTGGAGACATTTAGGACTCAATAAGAACTCAATGTAGCACATTTCAGCGAATTCGGCTGAAAAACGCTCTCAATAACCCCAAAATAACGAAAATTGGGGGTACCCTTATATGGGGACTAACCGAAAAAATTAGAGAGACTTGGTACCTATTAAGAACTCAAAATAATAAATTACAGTAAATTCGGTGGAAAAATTCGACCAAAACTCCCGAAATACTGGATATTAGAAGGTACCGTTATATGGGGGCTACCAGAAAATATGGACCTATACTTATTATTTTTTGTGGAGACATTTAGTATCCAATGTACCAAATTTCAGCGAATTCGGCTGAAAAACGCCCTCAAGAACCCTAAAATACCAAAATTTGGCGGGTACCCTTATATGGGAGCTATGCCTAAACGTGGACCGATATATCCCATCTTCGAACTTGACCTGCCTGCAGACAAAAGACAACCCTATGCAAAATTTCAGTACCCTATCTCAATTTCTTTAGAAGATAGCGTGATTGCAACAGACGGACAGACGGACGTCTTAGAATTTCACCCTGATCAAGAATATATATACTTTAGAGGGTCGGAAATGAATATTTCGATGAGTTACAAACGGAATGACAAAATTATGGTGGAGGGTATAAAAACAAACATATATTTATATTATGTGTAATAATTAAAATTAAATCCTACGATGAAATTCGAAATACTGAAATAACGCATAAGTCCATACACTTTGGAGTTTCTTAGCGATAGCTCACATAGGCTAATAATTCATACACAGAAAAAAAATTGTAACCATTTGATAAAAAAATTCAAAAATCCAATTAAAATTTGATTGATTTTTCGACGATAAAAATAATGTTCATATTTACAATCGCCGATAAAAAAAATTGTAATCCCATTCGAATATTTTGATAAAGCAATTCTCATATATATTAAAAATTTTGTTTAATTTTATTTTGTTAATCGATAAAATATTTTTCATATTGACAATCTTGTTTATCAAATTATTATTATTTCAAATTAAATTTCTTGTAGTACGATACAAAACCTTTTAAACAGCAATTGCCGATTTTTACCCTTATTATTACAGCTCTCCCACAAAAATACCTCAAAATTTTCAGTATTTTAACGGCTTTAAACTAAATGTGTAGCTCTATACCGAATAAAAACTTTTATTTGTTATCCATCTTTTACAATCTATTCAACAAAGTACTTTGTAATAACGTAATAAAAAATAATATGGCATATTACAAAAAAAATTATTAAAAATTGTCCAACAAATTTAATAATTTTTTTGGTCAAACTCGTTTGTTGATGGTTTTTTTGTGAATTGTTGGTGTTTGATAAACATTTCCGACTACGTTTGAAATATGTTATCGACATCTTTTTGTTGAACGCTGATGAAGCTTTTAATCAAAAATTTCGGGGTGGCTTTTTTTTCTGTGTAATATATTTACCAAACTACTTTCGCTGTCTCCTCCACAAAGCATCAAATTATAGAGAGTACACACAACTTTTTGAAAGAAATAATTTTAGCTCATATTCGAAGCTGTTCTAGAATCCCAATGTAAAATTACAGTCGTTATTACCCATTTTAATATTTTCTTTGAGCTCACACAGGTCATCATTATATACAGTATATTTTACTCGTCTTGCAAAATCATAAATTCTGATGTGTGCAGTTAAAATAAATTCATGTTTTGTTTACCATCGCCATGACGAGGCTCATGCACAAATATGAATGTACAAATGAATGTGAATTTTATATTACTTTATTTCTGGATCTATTTATACTTCTATACTGAGCCCATGTAAAATATAGCCGAGTTAAATATTTGTACAATTAAAATGAAAAAAACAAACGATAAATTAAATTTTAATCCACAAAGCGAATCAGAACATTTTTATGTTTGATTTTGTACACAAACATACGTACGAGTATTGATGTGAGATGGAACATCAGGATGCAACACCTTAACCAAATAGTAAAATAATGTGAAGAATAAATATTGTTTTGTGAAAAAAATATTATTAAATTACATTGATTTCTATAAAAACACATTGGTATACAATGAAACACAGAACGATAACTCCCGTTTTTCTTTTCATTTTTTTTTTTTTTTTTTTTTTTTTTTTTTGGATTTTGAAATACCGTTTATAATAGAATTTGACTTAATTTGAAAGTTTGAACATACAAAAATCTAATTATTTAATAATTTTCTAATTTATTTACATTATATGAAAAATAAGGATGGATGGATACAAGTATGGTAATTAGTCTCGCCTAATGACAGCAAGAAGCAATAGCAGGGTAAACCATGAAATATAATTTTAGTTCTGGCAGATCACTGCTATGAAACTGTCACAAAATAAGCCACAAAAAATATATGATGCTTTCCCAGCAGTTTCAAAACAACTTCCTAAATATTATTCTTAATATAGAAAATGTTGCATTCGTAGTAAATCCAATATTCCGAAATTGCTAAATATCCAAATAAAACCAAACCAATATTGATCATATCCGGTAGTGAAATCATTTTAATACAGACATGAAGAGCTACTGTTTTATGGGGGCTACTAGGGATAAGTAAATCGACTTTCGACTAATCGATTAATCGACTTTTTGTATTGAAAAGTCTAAAATTCGAAGTCGACTTTTGATCTTTTGTGGAAATCGCAAAGTCGACTTTCGATCTTCTTTATAAATACTTGGTTAATTATCTCAAAGCCCAAATTACTCAAAAATTACATATTCTAGAATGTTATTTTATCTGTTGATAACAATTACTTAAAAAAAATAAATTTTTAGTCGAATTTGCATTAGTCGGTAAAATTCGAAAATCGATGTTGAACTGGTTTAACAAAATCGAAAGATCGAAAGTCTACTTTTTAGTCAAAGGCAAAAATCGAAAAGTCTGCAAATCGACTTTTTGGTCAGCGGTAAAAATCGAAAAGTCTTAAAGTCGACGTAGGGGCTACACTCAAACTGTTATACAATAGAACTCAGAATACCAAATTACAGTCAATTCGGTTGAAACCGAATATTGGGGGTACCTTATATGAGGGCTACATTGAAACTTGGGTCACTATAAATAATTTTTAGTACGGAGATGTGTTATGTAATGAGAACCCAAAATACAAAACTACAGTCAATTCGATTGAAAAACCTGTACCAAATCCCCAAAACACCGCTTAACCAATTGCGCAACTTCACTCATAATGGTGAAAATGTAGTATCTCTCTGGCTTTCCTTGTTATTGCAACTTCGATGATTTACTTATCTCGAAAGAGAAATAAATAATAAAATTAACGACATTTTAAATTTTTATGGGATATTTTTCGAAATTCCCATACAAATTGTAAAGTTAGACATTAGTCTGAAGACTGTAATTTCGGATCTCAACACTGGTTCTAATTATTTCCTTAGTTTTTTTTATTTTTATAAGGTATTTTTTTTGTAAGGTATTGTCCACAGAATATTCATTGTCAATACCGTATCTCTATTTTAACCCTATGGATTCATGATTCATGCTAAGTCTTTCACTCAATAGCCATTAATATACGTTTAGTACTTTTCGTACACTTATAGTACGAATCTCCAAAATTAACTCCATACACATTTGTAGCGAACTATTCGCTCACAAAATACAAACACTAAGAATTTGTGTATTACATTGCCTAGCAATCAAAATTCTAAAGATGAAAGCTAAAGATTAATTTATATTAAAATCGAAAATAATATTTTTTTGAATAAGTCCAAGTAAATAGAATATCACTAATATCGCTTTAAATAAATAACTATATTTCATTTTACAACTTTTTAAAAAACTCAATTAATTTTCAACTACAGCAACTGTTGTACTATACAACAAGGGAATGCTACCTTTTCCAGTTATTTATTTTGAAACGTGTTGTTTTGTTTGCAAATGTTGACGTATTCGTTACACAGACAGACATGCACACACTTCATATAATAAAATCTGGCACCTTATATGAATAACGTATAAACAACCTCCGGAACGTTAAATAAGAATTCCAAATTGACCTGCTTCTCGGTTTATTTTTAGTTTGTGTTCTGTTTTCGCTTTCTTTTTTGCAGGTAACGCACATGGACAAGAGTGAGAGTCAAGTACATAAGGACATGTGCTCGTCTAATATATACGAGTATTTATGTCCGTATTAGTGTACACGTATATAATGTAATGTGTTGTACATCCTCGTGCATGTTAAAATTCAGGGTCACTTTACAATTGTTATTGTTCGACTAGTTTGGCCTCCGTCTTCTTTACTTCGACACCAAAATGACAATATTTGCTGATGACATTGATTTTTTTGTTGATGCTCCACATTTTTATGGAACACTCTCAGAGACCTAGTTAGTAAACTTGATTTGTTTGAGGTTATTGCTGTTGTTGTTGCCATTGTCGTTGCTTTACTTACCGACAATAAAGTGCTCAAGGTCAGCAGAGCATACTTCCAGACAGGAATTGAGAATGACATTTTCATCTTTACGGCAGTTTCCTTGAATCAACCCAGTCACGGAATTCAACTGAAACACAGACACACACACGCACACAAAGCCCACCGAAAAAGAGAAGAAAGCTATGAAAACAAACCAACAAAACGTTTTAGCCAAACAATAGTCAGTTTTGTATGTCTGTCGTTCGGTCGGTCTGTCGTGCATTCAAATCCTAATTTTGTTACATAAACCAAAAAATGGCAGGATGCATGAATTTCAATTCAGCAAACAATAATTGTGGGCCAAATTATAATCAAAATTTAGATACATGACAACGTTCGACAAAATCATTTTTCAAAAATTCTTAGACACAAAAACACCAGCAATAACAAATGATATAAACAAAATAAACCGAATCAGAACGGAACGGTGGAACGTGTTCCCCCAAATACATCAAAACATTATGCCATGTGTACCGTACCCAAGAGAAGAAAATTTCAAAAAAAATTCTTGTGATGCTGTTTGCTTTCAGAATCAGATTTTCTGAAAAATCTGAAAATAAACACTAAACCATATACTGTGGCCGATACCGAGGAGTCTGTCTGTCCGTTTCTCAGTCAGTGTGTCCGCCGCCCCTCTTCGCTGTTCCCTCCTTATCTGGTTTGTTTGGGTCGGGTTTGTTTGTTTATGCTGAAGGCACACTGCTACTATACACGCGGTAGCTCGTTCGTTCGCTTTTAAAGAAATTTCCTCATGCCGTTCGCTACGCTCGTTTTACCCGCTCGACTATTTTCCACGACCACCTTTGTCTTAAGGAACAAGTGTTACTGAGGTGAAAAGCTACGAGAGGCATCTTATGCAGGCTCATCTGCCACTGACGAAAGATGCTTTTTTGTGCAACGGTGTGTGTGAGTGCGAGCATAGCACCCGGAATTCACCACAATTACAATTTCTCATCACCACGAATGTAAGCAGAGCAACAATAGGAACTATATAGCATGGAAATTTGACATTTGAGTATAGGCGTTCGTGTGTGTGTGTGTGTGTGAGTGTGCATGTTTGGTAGGGAAAATGCTGTGTTTTATATTGACACGAATTTTCCGGCACTTGTGTTTGTTGTAGTTTTTCAATTGAGAACAACATCACACGTCAATGGTGAAATGTTGAATATCATTCACACCATTCCGACGCACACTTGCATACACTCAGTCAGACAGACCGACCGACCGACACACTAAACAAAAACACCCAAACACACACACACGCGTACACAAACATTTATTATCCAAAAAATCAAGTAAATTTCACCAACAGAGATTTTTGTGGGGCGAACATTAAAGTAGAATTATTTTTCAGTTTGACGAAAGAATGTTTGTTTTTCGAAGGCATATTAAAATGATGTATTTATGCCGCAATAAATGTGTATTAGAATGGAACGAAAACGAAGAAAATACAAACCAAAAGTAATAGTACAAAATGTATACGAGCATTTTCAAGGCACTAGTAATTTTACCACTTGTTCTGCAAATCAACTTTTAATCAAGACCTATGCAAGGTTTTACAGTATGGACAGCTGAGTATTAGGTTTGCTGTGATCATAGTTTGTTGTGAAATCATATTTGGAAACCTATACATACATACAAAATTTTGTTAGACTTCAAAACGAAATTATTAATATTTTGTCAACATTCAATTCAATTTTAATTTATAACGTCTTTGTGAAGCACAATTGCACTATTTTAAGATTTTAAATAATGCTATACACAGACGACAACCTTTATTTGCATTAAAAAATTCTTAATTTGAATGAATATTTACCCCCGACAGACATGTGTTTCCAATATTTTTCGGGATTAGATCTTTATGGAATAGATACATGACATAAAGGAAGAATAGCAGCTATGATATTAGCAAAATAGCTCAAAATTTGAAAGAATGTTGAAAATTATTACCAACTATCCACTTTTTTGGGTAGCCCACATATAAAGGTAACCCCAAAATATGCGGGTCTTGAGGATTTTGGACAAGTTTTTTCAATAAAATTGACTGTAATTTGGTATGTTGTGTTCTAATTGCGTACCAAATTTCCCCGCCTAAAATATCGATATTTGTCCAATTTTTTTACGTAGCCCCCCATATAACGGTACCTCTAAATTTATGGTTTTACATTTTTGCGCACGGTATCTTCATGAATTTTTTTGCTGAAATATTCTCTGGTATTTTTTAAAAGAATCTAAAAAATGGGTGACGTACGGGATGATAGATACCAAGCAACGGCTCTGATTAGCTTTAACATGACAAAGCCGATGCTTATCTTGGTCCCTCTTTCATCTCAATTGTGGACACTGAGCTCCCGCGGTGTCACCTGAGGTAACTACTTTCATCATCCGTTGAAATAGTGAGCTGATTTGTACCACGAGTTCACCCGAAAGAACTACAAAAATGGGTTGAGGCGTTTTCCTACACTCGGAAAACCCCTCCTACAATCAAAAAGCAACGAAAAAAATAGTCACCTCCCCATAACTTGGAGGGCTGGTAGTTAAGGAAAAATACTGGCTACAGAATTTACATCAGTCTGTCTCAATTTCGTAAAAAATTGACAATAATGCAGTAATTTTAACAGACATACAATAGAACATTGATAGAAGAGTGACTTCCACCAATAGTCAGTAAATTCACGCAAAGATTGTCCTTCATTGCGTAATTTTTGGATAGTTCCACGTTTTTCAGCACCAATTTTCTTTTGTATTGGGACTTATCTCGATTTTTAATTCGAAGAAAATAAAAAACCATTTCAAATGCATTTAATGCAATTTACAATTTACGCACGTTTGCTTTGTAAAATTGACGTGGAGTACGAATAAATTTTCGGGTAGCAAATGGTTGCCAAATGGTTGGTTTGTATTCTTAATTTAAACATGAATTTTGAATTAAAAAAAAACTTATTTCGATTATATGATTACGCAATTGATCTCAGGTAATTCTCAAAACGACTCTTTCAATTTTCTATGTTCTTCAGTAATTTTGAGTTATAATACAACATCCCATTTATTACAGATCTCTATATTATCAGTTATAAAAAATATTTTTGTTAAAATAATACAACAATTCTTAATTATATATAAATATTAATAACTATTTCATTATATCCATGTTAAATTCGATCGACGGCTTTCGTTTTTCAAATTGCTGAAAAGTAGCCAACCGAAGACTGCAGCTGCAATCTGAAGAAAACAAACAAATAATTATAATTAAAATGGATTTGGAATTCACAATTTCAAATCGCCTTACCTCAGTCATAATAAGTAGACAATTGACAATATTGAATGTTAACATTTTTTGAGACAAATATTTGTTGAATTGGTCTTCACAACCCACTGTAAAGTAACTGTCCGCGTTGGTGCAATGTTCTTCTTCACAACAACTTTTCGGAATAGCATGTTGGATGGCAGCATAGTCGGCGGTACCGTTCACACCACAACAATGCAGCTGAAATAAAAACAATAGAAAATTGTTTAAAATTGCCATACCACCCATGATTTTGTTTTATTTATTTTACCCATTTCTCGTAGTAGGCCAATGCACCAGGTTCTTTTTGCTCTTCGACCCACAAATCTTCGAAACCCTTTTTCACAGATCCAGCCAATCCGTCACGCGTACCCTGAGATGCCATACTGGACAATAGCAATTGGATCAAAATCATGGCACACAATATGACAATAAACTTTAAAATATTTAAATGCAAATATCAGTGAAGGGTTCGTTTTGTTTTAAAGTTTCCTTACTTACGATCAGAAGTCTTCGTTTTGCTTCATGTATCGCCGCCAAACAACCAAATATGGAAATGAGTATAATGGCAACACCCAATGCGACAATTAATCCACCTGCCAGATTTTCACCGATATCCACAGTGGTCTCCTCGCCATACACCACCGTTTTGTTTTGCGATGCATTCACCAGTACAAATATTCCAAATCCGAATAGAATTATGCCAAGAACCTAAAAAAATAATAATTAAATTGTCAAGAAGAGAATATAGTGATGGAAAATGAAAATAAGTGGTAGATGAAAGAACAAATTGAACAGGTGATGTATTTCCTAAACAGTAGTTAGAATTGTCATAAATTTTTACTTTTGCATAACAATATGAAATCAGAAAAATTGCCCCAGCAAAGCAAATACACCACTTTATAAAATATCTGCCAACAAATTTTCTATCGGATTAAGATCCGGTGGTTGCGCTGTAGCATTACGTCAATCCTTTCGGAAACCATTCCTGAACCCACAAAACTGGTAAGACATTGAACCAAATTTAAGAGAACACAAAACAAAATTGCGTCAAACTTTTTACTCGAAAGATTTGTCCAAGTAGTAATGGTAAACAGGAATGCCAACTTCTGATTGACTGTTATGTTGATTTTAAAGTATTGCCATCTAATTTTGGCATATTTACTAGATTTGCGTTCCTGAACTTTTGAAATTATTTCGTACTCTGAGAGCGATTTTGAAATGTATCCCTTTTACTGGCTTTGCTGTTTAAAAAGTACTGGAACAGACCATATATTGACAAAAATATGAAATTTTTAATTAGACCTCATGTCATTTGTAAACCGTGACTCACAATGTTATAAAATCTACTCATGCAAAACTTAAACTCTCCAGATTTGAAATATATATCGTTTTATCGCCTCTACCTAAAATTGACTTTTTGCCTAAAAATTGGTTTCATGTCCCATAGTGAGACGTCGCAATTTTGCACCATTTTCTTAAAATCGGACAAAAAATATATAGGATATATTTATTTTATTGACCAAAAATGTTGATATATGACTTCCTTCGTAAAATGTGAATATATTACAATAATCGCGAAAATGTGCAACTTTTTCGTATGAAAAAATAATAAAAAAAAAACAGTAAGGAAAGTAGTAAAGTCGGACTGGGCCGATTATATGATACCCTTCACCACTTTGGGTATCCTAACAATTGCATGTCTATGTTCCATCTTCTCCAACCTTTCCTAACTTTAATTTCATTGGAGCAGATTTAGAGCCGTCTGCGTAACATGGGGAAAATTTTTGGAAAACGATTTATAGCAAAATTGATACACGCTATTCGGTACGCCGCGTTGTTAAAAATATAATCTATATGTGGGAGCTATATCTAAATCTGAACTGATTTTCACGAAAATTAACACACATCTTTCTAGACTTAATTCAGTACGCTATGCCAAATTTTGTGCAAATCAAAGGATATATATAGGGACCTTGGTGCACCATTTACATAAAATCGGACGAAATAATATATGGGAGATATGTCGAAATCTAAACTGATTTTCCCGAAACTCACCACTTATCATTTTAGAGTCAACTTAGTACGCTTAGCCAAATTTTGTCCAAATTGATGCATATAAAGGGACTTTGGTGCACTATTTACCTAAAATCGGACGAAAATATATATGGGAGCTATATCTAAATCTGAACCGATTTTCACAAAATTTAACACACATATTTTTCTAGACTTAATTCAGTACGCTATGCCAAATTTCGGGCAAATCGATGTATATATAGAGACTTTGGTACACCATTTACCTTAAATCGGACGAAAATATATATGGGAGCTATATCCAAATCTGAACCGATTTTCACGGAACTTAACACACATCATTCTAGACCTAATTCAGTACGCTATGCTAAATTTCGTGCAAATCGAATGATATATAAGGACTTTGGTACACCATTTACCTTAAATCGGACGAAAATATATATGGGAGCTATATCCAAATCTGAACCGATTTTCAGGAAATTTGACACACATCATTCTAGACCTAATTGATTACGCTGTACCAAATTTCGTGCAAATCGAAAGATATATAGGGGCTTTGGAGCACCATTTACATTAAATCGGACGAAAATATGTATGAGAGCTATATCTAAATCTGAACCGATTTTTCCCAATTTCAATAGGGTTTGTCCTTGGGCTGAATTTCATCCAATTCGGATTATAAATGCGACCTGTACTTTGTTTACTATTTAACATCGGCATATAGACGGAGGGACGGACATGCATAAATCGACTCAGAAAGTGATTCTATGCATATTCTCAAAAGAAACCATGTGTCTATCTCGTTTCCTTTTGTCTGTTACAAACATATGTACAAAGACATAATACCCTGTACTACACAATGGTGAAGGGTATAAATAGGAGATTACGTCATTATTTGCATTATATGAATGGCATGTATCCACCTAAAAATTAATTTAAACAAGTGAAAAAGCGTTAAGTTCGGCCGGGCCGAACTGGCAGATAATTGAAATGAATATATAGGTGACATACCAATAAGTGAACCTATACCGATAATTCTACATATGATGGCTATGCCTAATTAGTGACCGACATATGCCAATTTTTCCTTTCCTTCACGAGGTATAATTATATAGGGGAGATGCTTGTCGTCAATTTTAAGTTTTTTATCACGATTTCCTTAGAAAGCGGAATGATTACAACCGAATTCCAATTTTTAGAATTCCATAATTTGTAGGGTAAAACTGACTATTTCGAGTAACGACTATACCCTGTAATATGGTAGAATACCCCTACACACGGAACTAATCAATAAACTATTTTAATATAAGGAGGGGATTATATGGGAGCTACCCCTAAAAAGGCGAATATTAATAATTTTTGGTAGGAAGATTTGTTACCATATGCGACTACAAAATACCAAATTACAGCGAATTCGGTTGAAATCAAGAACCCCAAAATTGTGGGTGTCTTATATAATTGCTACCCGAAAAAATTGGCCTATATTTAAAATTTTTAGTGAAGAAATTTGGTACCCATTAATAACCCATTGTATCAAATTTCAGCGAATTCGGTTTAGAAACGCGCTTAAACCCCCCAAAATACCACAAATTGGAGGTATATAGGGGCTACCAGAAAAAGTGCCCCGTATTTATAATTTGTAGTGCAGACATTTGGTACCCAAAAAGAACCCAAACGTACCAATTTTCAGCGAATTTGGTTGAAAAACGCGTTCAAGAACCCGTAAGAAGATAACGTGATTAGAACAGACGGACGGGCATGGCTAGATTCTCTTAGAATTTCATCCTTATAAAGAATATATATATATATACTTTGGAGGGTCGGAAATGAATATGAATGATGGAATGACAAAATTAATATACCCTCTACCCTAAGGTGGAGGGTATAAAAATATCTACATAATCTAAACATCGTGATGAATCAAATGATATCAAAATCACACAAGACTGTGTAGCGGTTTGTAAATTACAGCGACAACAAAACAAGATATTGAGGAAAATTATTTGTTTTTGGTTCGAAGAAAAATTGTCATCATATTTATTTATCTTTCAATTTTATACAAGAAAATTCGGAAAAAATGTTAGGGTTATTGTTTTTTTATATCCAAATTTCACCGAAAAATTTACAAAAATTCAAAATTCCCTTTTTACGGGTTAACGAAATCCCACTGGGTTAACGAAATCCGTTTAAATTTAAACGTACTATAAGAATTCACCTTGCGGATTATAGCAAGACACTTCCGATAAATTTTGGGGTTCTATAAATAGGAATAATTCTTAAAAAAAATTATATTTTGATACATACATTTTAAATTGCCCCTAAATCGCGCAATCCTCAAAATCATTTGACTGCTAAGATGTACTACATGTTGCTTTGAAGTACCCAGAACCTCGTAAAACCGAAAAATCATTATGCTTTTAACGCGCATCCGATTTCGGTGTACACCCAAAAAAAAAAAATACATCAATCTATACCTATTTCAATGTGGTCCATTAAGAGCCATGGATGACCCAGCTCACAACATTTTGGAGATAAATTGGGTACATCTCTCCTTCGGCTGAAGTTTTTAAAGTTATGTATATTTGTATATTTTAAATAATCCTCAGAAAATTCAATTAACCCCGCTATATTTCTAAAATATTTCTTGCCAAATTTCGGGTTTTTGGAAGGCCAGTTCCTGCCGTTCTAGTAGATGGATTTTCATTCGAAACCTTACAGATCGCTGGTACCCATGTAATTCAGTTGACAGATCGAGAAAAAGACAGATCAATTAACCCAAAACTATTCACTTCTTTTCATATATTTAAGTAATTCCCGAGTTAGAAAGGTGTGAACCTCTGCTTCAGCTATGTTAAAAAATATTGTCTCTCGTTACCTTTCGCTTGTTACAAACATATGCACAAATGCCTTGTACCCTGTAGCACAGTGTGGTAAAAGATATAAAAATCTGACTGGAAAAATATGTTTTTTTTTTTATAAAATTGATGGCACAAATGTTTACCTTTGAATAAATAGTACTGTGAAGCTGTGCATATTACTTACACAAAATATATAATAATCATATATTTAAAGGTTTGGAAATTCGTGACATGTCATTGAAACTGGAAGAAAATCAAAAACACCCAAAATCGTGCTTCAAAATCTCAAGATAATTTATGTCATATCACGGAATGCTGTTAAAATGTCTTCTTTCCAAATTTGGTAGCTCACAATTACTATATATGGTATTGGAATTTATAATCAAAATATTCTATGAATATAAAAATATCAGTTGTGGTTTTTTACAAAACTTTAACGAAGAGTTCTTGAAACTGAATTTTAAAGAATGTTCGTTATGACCATTTAAATAAAAAAGTGATTGATCTATTTTACGGTCACAACCATCTAAAAATACCTTTGTATAATAAATATATATAAATATATAATATTTAAACCCAAGATGGTCAAAATTCTGTTAAAAATGTTTAAGGGAAAATAACAGCTGGTATTATTCTACGTGCTTTAACTAATTTAATATTTTTTAAACATAGAAAACATCTAAAGTAGTGCAAAAACCACAACTTGAAAAAATTGCGGGAAACTATTCGTTTTTTTAATAGGCTACCCATCTTATTAAACCAACTCCAATATTCCAACACTGTCCAACACATTTCAGTTATCATTCTACAAATAAAATAAATTTCAGATGCATCCACAGTGAATATTTTTATTTAATGAATAATGCAGTGAATGAGCGACGACGATGGATGGTGATTATCGATGGATGATTCACAAAACTCACAGCAAAAATAAAATTTAGCAGCAGCAGGATATGCTTCAGTGTTGGTGTTTCGAAACCCATGGCGGAGATTTTTTTATAATTTGTTTCGCTTTCTCTGTTACTCGTGATTTCTTATTTATTTGTGTTTTTTGAGTTTAGCATAATTAAAAACGGATCACTAATTGTTTATCATTCGTACCGTGGCACTGAAAATAAAACGATCAAAACATAAACAAAAAAAATAAATAGAATATGACGTAAGATATGCATTCATTTCTAGTTTTCAAAATTGTTTATATGCAAGAGAAAGTGGAATTTTTTTTTATTAACGTTGTTTTTGCATTTTACACTTTTTTATATTTCAATTTGCAAACTTTAGAATGACCACAGTTAATCACATAAACGCTATTGAAAATTAATTATCTACTTATTTAGAAATTACAAATATTTTTTTCTTGATAATAATCTCGTTACCGGAATCGGATATTCAAATGTCACAACAATATGAAACTGTTTCGTTTCGCGCACTATTTAAAACTAAAATCCAAAGATTTCATTCTATCTGCTGATGGTTTAGAACACCTACATCTTCTTAGCCGATTCATTTGGTTTCTCATTCGACATGATGCGCATTTGCAATAGAGTGTATTTAGACAAAAGATATAGAGAAGTAAATGACTCAGAATTGCAAACGACAAATTTAAATAATTCGACAAAAGTAAACTAAATGGGAATTGAATGAATACTATTGCGATGGCACGTTAATAAGTTTACGTGACGAAAACATCCTAATATCAATAATACAATAACGTCACTAAAATTGTCGTCGACGTAATTCTTTACATACATACATAAATATACGTACTCACACATTGCCAAATCTGGCCCAAAATACTTTTCTATTTTGGAAATAAAAAACAATATACAGTCGAAATCGTTTATAACGACGATCAATGGACCGGCGAGATCGGTCTCTATAAACGATGTGTCTTTATAAACAATATAAAATAAAGGACAGAACTTTATGTATAAATTATTGACTGAGGATGTCATAATTTTTAAAAAGCACGAATTTTGCCCTTGAATGGTCATATTGACTACAGGTTCGGCCCCAACTGTGCTTATTAAGGTCATGACATCATATATCTGGTGTGCAGGTCCTAATTCTGATTCCCGAAACGAATACATGGATGTTATACATCTATTACCTAGAATGAATAATTTGATTTGATTTGACTTCCAAAAATCCTAACGAAGTGAAAAAGCAATTACAATGTACATATCGGGGTAATGTCAAAAAATTGTTCGGTTCAGAACAATATTACAATACACAATCACATAGACGACCAAATCGAAAACGACATATCTGAAAATGGCATACAACATAATTTTTCCTCTCAATTTGTCAACATCCGACTCAAGTGTGCAGTATCAGACAACGTGTTCGAGTCGATGGTATATTGATCGAGCAAACTAATGAGATTTCTCGCAAATTTTTATACACTTAGCCTTGGGCTAATTGGCTAATAAGGGCAAAATGTGCTTCAAGATGTTGGTTTTAGACTCCATGCTTCTTTGGATGAAATCCGGTACAGTCAATATGAAATCGATTTACAGATGTCCATCCATTCGTCCGTCCGTCGGGCTAGTAAGCAAGTTAACCTCGAAGATAGTAACCAATTTCTTCCAAACGTTGCACAATTGAATATTTTAACCAAACCACTTTAATGTTTAAAGATGGGAATTATAGGTCCACTCCTTCTAGTACCTACCCACAAATGGTCAACATATTGAAAATTTGTTAATACAATATCAAGCGAATTGAATGCCGATTTGATGCAAACATTTTAAATCCTAAAACTTTTACCAAACCTTGAGCATGTCAGAAAATCTAGTCTATTCTATATAAAGCGAAAAGAAAATTCTGTGTAGTCTAAACATGACAGACCCTAATATTTATGATAAGTATATAGACTTAGTTTAATTATAGGTCCATCATGCTATATAGGTCAATCATCTCAAATCGACATAGAATGAAACCACTTCTCAGAGAATATGACTATGCTCTCATATTGTACCTCTCCCTTGTTCACAAATTTGAAAAAATTCGCTTAAAGCTTCAAAATACAAAATATGGGTCAAATATATCCCATTTGCAAGTAGTAGCAATTTAAAGACTCTGTCTTAAATAATACTATCTATATCGCTAAATCTGAATCAAATTGTATTGTGATCAAAAATATGTATATACTATCCAGTAAATTGGATATTCGATGAAACATTTAATGTACACTTCACCAATTGCTGGAGGATAAATGAGAAGAGTTTCAATGTATGTCAGAACATTTATTATAAGGTAAATAGGATTCGACCGCGCTCTACAATAATTTTCAGACTCTTCTACACTTGTTTTATATTTCAAAATAGCAAAAGAGTTTTTGTTTATATTTTTATACATATGTATATTCATTCTATATTTTATCTTTTGCAGCGGCTGCGGTCGGTGCTGTCGCAGCTTTCTCGACTGTGGTCAAAATTCTGCTTTGGAGAATTGCTAGTGATGTTGTTGTTGACGTGTGTGCTCGCTCCCCTGAATAGTCATTTCACTTGAATCGCGAGTGTCGTAAAAACGCTGACAGTGATCTTGGATCTATTCTAGATGCCTCCCACAACAATTCCGTAGCAACTTATTGATATTCTGCTATTGATGTTGTTGTTGTTATTTACTCGGTAAGTGGGCAAAGCTTTTGTTTTGTTTTTATTTTCTCTTTTGACTGGGCGACTGTAAAGTTTTCATATTTTTTAGTAGTTGTTTTGGCCATATTTTACTACAGCAAGTTCAACAATTTTGTGATATATGGCTATCTGTTTTAAACCCACTCGCCTAACATATAAACAATTATCAATACACTGCAAGAAAAATTTTAAAATATTGAACTTTATTTTAATTTTTATTTATTTTTTTAAGCCGGAAATAATTTTTATATAAAAAACTCTGGGCCTATAATCTAAACCACTATAATAAGCGGGACCTTTTCATGGGTACTAGTTCAAGATATGGGCCAATATTAAGAAGGTTGTGTTCTACCCTCTGAGAACTTAATATGAGAAGTTAAAGCTGCTTCGGCTGGATAATGAAGCTAGGTCCTTCAAAATACCGCAAATGGGTCGGTACCCTTAAATGGAGACTATTCCAAAGCATTGACCCATACATGTTTATATTCATTGAAATAAACAGAAATTTATCACAGGCAATCCAAAACCTGTTTTTATACCCTTCACCACACTGTGGTACTGGGTATTATGTCTTTGTTGTAACAGGCAAAAGGAAATGAGATAGACACAAATACCGCAAATGGGTCTGTAGATGTTAAATTGTAAACAAAACATTGATCGCATTTATATTCGATTTGGATAAAATTTGGCAAATTTATTTGGCATAGGCAATCCCATAGAAATTGGTTTTAATATATATTGTTCCACATTTCTTAATATAATGCAATAATATAGACTAATATATATTAAGATTTGCACGAAATGTACAGAGTATATAGGTCCAGAATTTATGTGTGCCAAGTTTCAAAGTTAAATTTCAGAAAAATAGGAAGCTGAAAGTCCAATGTAAATTAAACATAAATAACAAATGTTATTCTGTTCAAATTTGTGAAATTTGACACAGAGTACTGAATTAGGTCCAGAATGATGTGTGCCAAGTTTCGAGAAAATCGGTTCAGAATTATATATAACTACCATACATAGTTTCGTCTGATTTGAGGTAAATGGTGCACCAAAGTCCGTATATATCATTCGATTTGCATGAATGATGTGTGCTTAATTTCGAGAAAATCGGTTCATATTTAGATATAGCTCTCCTATATAGTTTCGTCCGATTTAAGGTAAATGGTGCACAAAGGCCCTCTATATCTTTCGATTTGAACGAAATTTGACACAGAGTACTGAATTAGGTCCAGAATGATGTATGCCAAGTTTCGAGAAAATCGGTTCAGATTTAGATATAGCTACCATATATAATTTCGTCCGATTTGAGGTAAATGGTGCACCAAAGTCCCTATATATCTTTCGATTTGCATGAATGATGTGTGCTAAGTTTCGAGAAAATCGGTTCAGATTTAGATATAGCTCCCATATATAGTTTCGTCCGATTTAAGGTAAATGGGGCACCAAAGTCCCTCTCTATCTTTCGATTTTCACGAAATTTGTCACAGAGTAATGAATTAGGTCCAGAATGATGTGCGCCCAGTTTCGAAAAAATCGGTTCAGATTTAGATATAGCTCCCATATATAGTTTCGTCCGATTTAAGGTAAATGGTGCACCAAAGTCCCTATATATCATTCGATTTTCACGAAATTTGGCATGTCGTACTGAATTAAGTCTAGAATGATGTCTGCTAAATTTCGGTTCAGATTTAGATATAGCTCCCCTTATATGGTTTCGCTCGACTTTAGGTAAATGGTGCACCAAAGTCCCTATATATCTTTCGATTTGCACGAGATTTGGCACAGCGTAATGAATTAGGCCTAGAATGATGTGTGTTAAGTTTACTGAAAATCGGTTCAGATTTAGATATAGCTCCTATATATGGTTTCGACCGATTTAGTGTAACTTTACTACTTTCCTTACTAGTTTAAATTACTGTTGCACACTACCCGCAATTAATGCAATAATATTTTTATAGACAAATATATATTATGTTTGACCTGGAATATATTTATACAACATATCTACTATGGATATCAGAAAAGAAAATAATGGTATATTTAATTGGTACATAATAAACCAAGGGATGCAGAGACGTGAATGGTTTACTGCCAATATAGTTGTGTGTTCATAATATAGCTTGAAATATTATGTTGTGGAAACTTTGGATGGGATAATACGTTTGCCTATTAGCGCCAGAATTGTTAACCCTTGTAAGGTGATCGATATAAGTGGGTAAGGATTAAACCAAAATGTGACTTTGGGAATTTCGAATGTAAATTGGTGTATAGAGTTTGGTGTAGTTTATAAAATTCGTACTTTAACTGTGCGAAATCTTATAAATGGAAATTAAATTATTATTTGGTGAACGAATAATTTTGAACTTAGAGTATTATGACAGAGATTATAACCTTGGTATCATAATTGGTACTTAATAAACGAAGGGATGCAGAGACTTGAAGGGTTTACTATTTGTTGTGTGTTCATAAATAATGCCAAATTTGGTGCTATTGGATTTGATAGAAGCAATATGCTTCGAATATGGAAAAAAAGTGTTACAGTTAAAGTTGGTGCGTTAGATTGCGACAGAAAATGACATTACGAATTTCGTATGAATATCACTGTTGGTGTAAAAATTCAGACCATTTTAGATAAATAGTACACTTATAAGAAACATTGATACAAGTCGACAGTTCTCTTTAAACAGTAATATTTGTATAAATTGCAAATATCATTGGTGCCTGTTGCGGACTCCGACTGCAGCGAAATGGTCTGACTCTGGCATCGACTCCGAAGCCTTGGTTACAATAAATCAGTAGTCAGATATCTTAAAGTGAAACATGTGTTAACAACACATGTAAATTACTTCCAATGAAAAAAATATTTTTTTGTAAAATGTAGTATTTAAAAATTTTGGCACAAACTGTATTTTCGTAAAAATAAGACACAGCTTTAGATAAATAGTATACTTATAATAAACATTGATACAAATCGACAGTTCTCTTTAAACTCCACAGCCTTGGTTACAATATATCAGTAGTCACATATCTTAAAGTGAGCCATATAATAAATACTATAAATAATGATTATGATTATTAAAATGACTAAATACGAACTTGACAAACATCACTTTGGACTTATTTCGCTTCAAACAAACAAAATTAAATCGGACTATTTATTTTTCCCATATATCTAATTCTGCCGGTAAGCCCGTCTTTAGACGGTTTGCAGGTCTATGTTAAGAGATTATGTTACTTTTGGTAGAAAGAACAGGCAGTGGAAATTTGCCAAATGATTAACATTTATTAACGCCAGGATCAGTATTAGAAATAGTGAATAAAAATTGGTCTGCTACAGGATTAATACATGCCATTCTAAACAAACATAGGATAAGTCTATATCTATACTAATAAAAAAGACTTACTGACTTAAGTATCAGAAAAGTACTACATTTGGTGCAATTTCGTGAAAGGATAGAGGTAAAATAGGGTAGGTCGAATCAAAGTTGAGAAGTAATCCGTATAAAAACTTGAAATTGGTTTTGCAAGTATATACATAAGTATGTATACGAAAAGTACTAACCAGTACTAAATGTGTGATGGAATCCTGAAATTTGAAATTACATCACAGTCGGAGTGTAGCATTAGAATTTTCAGTATTTTGGAGATTTTGATTATATTTTTTCGCCCAATTAGCTGTAATTTAGTATTTTGAGTTCTTAATAGGTCCCAAATCTCTCCACAAAAAATTATGAATATATGTCAATTTTTTTCGGATAGCCCCCATATAAGGGTACCCCTAATATTCGGTATTTTGGGGTTCTTGAGCGCATTTTTCAACCGAATTTTCTGCAATTTGGTATTTTGTAGTCGTAACAAATCTCCCTACCAAAAATTCCCATATAACCCCCTTTTTATATTAAAATAGTTATCTGATTTGTTCCTCGTTTTTAGTTTGGTTCTAGGACTCTGTTGTAATCATTTCACCTGCTGAGGATAGCGAGACAAAAAATTAGAACGTAAAGTACGATAATGAACTATAGCCGCATTTAGACCTAGCATCTGTGTGGAGGTTCCGGAAGAAATTATAAGGTGGGCAAAGTTTGGATGAAATCTAAATTTTCTGAAACGGATGGGGTATAGAACCAAAGTGTATACACCCTCATTCTGAAATTTGTATTATGGTTTACATAATACGTTTTTAAAAATGTCGGTATGGGTCCACTTTTTGGTATGTTCCCTATATTTTCATTTCTAGAATCTGTCAGTATATCTATGGTGGAGGGTATCCAAAGTTCGGCCCGGCTGAACTTTACGGTTTTCACTTGTTTTACTTTTCATTTAAACATTTTACTTTATGAGAACACACGCTTTTAAGAAACAGATTTCTTATATCCGATAATTGCACATAAGAAAAAACTCATATAAGAAAGAAATCTCTGGCCTTTTTCGAGTTTCTTATAACCGATATCTACTGTATTAAAACTACACAAATAATGAACCTAATTTAAAATGAATAATTTAAAATAAAATTGAAAATAGTTGAAAATTTTTTTTTTTTTTAATTTGATTGACATTGTATTGAAACTATTTTATGTGAGAATAAACAAAATAATTGAGAAGTGTAACATTGAATGTACACGCGATCATTGTAGGTACACGTTTTCACATAAAATTCACGTACATTTTGCGACAAATGCAAGAATGGAAAATCAGATGACATTCTGAATCGAATTGTGCTTGCCTTAGATTATTTCGGTTGAAAATAATAATAGTTCCCAAGGAACATGTTGTTCCTCAAAGTACCTAAAATGTTACTATGCTACGGGAAATATCAAATAAGGTGGTATCATGATAATAAGGTGGTATCATGTCTAATCGTTGATCAATAACTTTGAAATTATTAACACAACACCTCGCATATATCACAAAGTGGCCAATATTGCTAATTTTTAGTATACCAAAATTACAGCTTATTAAGATTTAAAACGTGCCCAAAACCCTTTAAGCATGGAAAAATGTGGGGACTATTCGGAAGCATGGGCGAATATAAAATTACAGCCAAATACCGAATAGTAAGGGATAGCGTTTTGAGGGCTACCCGGATACTTGGGCCAATTTTGATCATTTGAAGCAGTGCGACTTTCTGCTCAATGAGCGAACCACTATTGAACTTTTTCAATAGGAAATACTCTAGTATTTGTTGACCTCTAATCGGAGTAGTAACAATGAATGTAGAAATTTCAAAGTTCTATCTTAAATCGTTGAGGGTATAAAAAGCTTACTTAATATTGAGGTACCATTACGTGGAAGTCTATAAATATATTTGGAAACATTTAATAAAAACCGAAAGTCAAACTTATATGTCTATGCAAATTTATTTTCCACGAATTCATGTTCCACCGAAACATTAGAAGCCAAAAATAGCAACAAGTCTCACTCATAAACATTAAATTGCAGATATGGTGTACTTTAATGTCACTTTATGTGTGCTCTGATTAATTCCAAGGTATTACAAACGACCTGTACTCTCTACCTTATAGAGAAGGGCGTAAAAACAAATCTAAAATGCAGAAAACTATACGTCAAAAATTTTGCTAAGGCAAGACAACGTTTGCCGGGGTCAGCTAGTAAATAAATAAAATTCAGTCGCAAACTGAGCACAAAGGAAAAGATCGACCCTTTTGAGAAGTATATGTATGTACACGTTTTCCATTGAATGCACGCAAATTTTGGAACAAATGCAAGGGTGGAAAATCCACGGGAAATATCCAATCAGGTGGTATTATTTTATGGTGGTTGTATGCCTAATCGTTGGTCAATATCTTTGAACTTATAAATACAACGCCGCACATATATCCGATGTATCACTGTGAAAGATCAACTGGAAGGATAAAAAACTAACAAAAAAACAGAAATATTTAAAAAATAGCCAAGGCTAATATCTAATGTGAAGTTTTTACCAAAAACAATTATTATAACAATGAACCTCATGACTACAAAATGTGACTATACAATTACTTTTTATACCTTCTAATACTTAGAATCATTAAAACGGACGTGACATTTATATGAGGACTATGTTACATCTACCCGGATACTTGGGCCAATATCGATAATTGTGAGTAGTATGTATCCCTAATATTAAAATAGAAACAATTCTACTGAAAAACGTTTCAAAATATCGAATATTGGGGTACCGTTATAAAGGTGCAACGCTAAACAAAAATAACAACAAGACTCGCTCAAAAACATCAAAGTTTAGATATTCAGTATTTATACCCTACACAACTATGTTATGTTATGGACCAACCTTCACGAAATTTTGCATGTAGGATGGGTTCTGGCCAATGAAGACCCCTATTGTCGGTTAATATTTAAAGGAACGCGAATTTTACACTAAGAAGGGGATTGAGACAATGAATAAGCATGCCTGTTTTGATAAAGATCGGTCAATATTTAGCAGATCAAATGGGCCCTGACTTTTGTGTGAAAAATTACAAAATTTGTATTCATTGGCGTATATATTTACGCCTGAAGGACATAGACCCAAGAAGTTGACAGTAAGTCCAAGAGGTGTGGCTGACCTTTAAATTGATACCAATTATATTGTCGTAAGTACTCGGATGTGTGAGTTACCCTTGAATATTTACAGGTGCTTACGTATTGGTATATTATTTAGTAACCCATTACCACACTAAAGGGCGGAAATATAGAGCTGATCGCTTTGAAGTTTTACATGAGGTTCCAGTTATGGCCAGTTATGTTTTTTCGAGTCGATCTATAGGTCACAATTGATAGTCGAACATCATAACACAACCCACTGTAAAGGAAATCAGGACAAGTAATTAGAAGGCATGTACTGAATATTAGTAATATTTGTTGACCTCTAATCGGTCAAGAGGGTGCAACTATCGCGAAATATTGCCCAAGCTCAGAATGTAATACCACAGAAAGTTAGATTTTCGTGGAAGTTGTGTAGGGTATCATATAGTCGGCGACGTCCGACTATACTGCTCCGCTCTCTGGTTTAATCTGGTTTTATGTCAACTCTGATAAATACCATGGTAATATAAACAATCTGTACCCTTCATTATATGGTGGAGAGTATATAAACAAATGTTAACTGCCGAAAATTATACATCAATGATATAGCTTAGACAAGACAACTTTTCTGGGTAAGATAGTCTGTATATAAATCTTTATTCTAGGAACAATCTGGTGCCGTGTATCATATTACATCTAAGACGACTTTATACTCTGCACTATGAGAAGGACATTTATTATACCTGTAATCTTTGGGTCTTTTGTGTATGGCGAGCTATGCCTTGGTAAATTTTCTAGAGAGATCCGGTCCAAAAACGTCTTCAAACTCCCCAAAATACCGAAAATTTGGGGTATTTGAAAGGCATTCCAATATTTATAGTAGCAAGAAAATGTATTACCAAATAAACACTCAAAATACCTAATTTACGTTCCCATGTTATAAAAAATTAAAATTTTAACACGTTCAAGTGGTTTGAATTTTTTTATATATGTAACATATGAATGTAGTGACGTCAAACTTTGTTCATATTAAATCTGTGCAGGAAAAATAATTTTATGGCCATGGAAAAAATTCGGGACTCAAATATTAAAATTTTTTAATTTTTATAATTCATACATGTGGTTTTAAAATACCGTTTTGAATTATACTATTATTTAAATATATTATAACATGCTTGATATCTTGTATTTTATTTATTAACTAAAAAAAGATTTCCGATGTAAAACAAGTAATTCATCGAAAATACTTACTAATATTTTAAAAAGTCTTCTAATATAACATACTAAGTATATATACAATTATCAGAAGTTTAAATCTTAATTCTACATTATTTTAAATAATTATAACCTACATTGTTTAATGTTGTTAATCTTTACAAAATAAAGGGTGATTTTTAGCTATTATCTTTTTGGCAACATTTAAAATAAGATGTAGATAATATGACTAGAATAAACTAAATTCATATCTATGCGATAAATTACAAAAGTAAAGCTCAAAACAATGGAAACATTTCGAAATAAATACTTAAACTAAAGACATGACTGGGGTTACTCTACTTTAACTATAAAATCGTCGCAAATCTCTGTAATTTCGTATGCTGTCAATCAAAAGGCAAGAGAAAATGGAACCAATAAACTGTAAATGAAGGAAAGCATTAGAATTTTGTATCAAATAACAGTACAGATATACCCACCTCGGTCACAATGATTACCCAACTAAGAATATTAAAGTACTCAACTTTTGATTTGACATATTCACGATATTTGTCGGCACAGCCGTCCTTGTATAAATTAAATATTTTGGTACAATTGTGATCTTTGCAGCAACTTGTTGGTGGATATTTGTCAAGGAGGTAATAATCTTCAGGGCTATTTTTGCCACAGCATTGTAACTGAAATCATAAACAAAAACGTACCAGCGTTAATGTTATGGTTGTATTTCAAAACTCTTCTTACTTACCCATTCCTCATAGAAGGATAAATTTTCGCTAGGTTTCAAATGTAGCGGATCCCATAGCTCATCAAAACCTTGCTCCAGCTTCTTCGAACCACTATTCAGCGCTGTATAGCTAATGCTCACCAATACAATTTGCATTACCAGCAATGCTATTAACAGGACAGTAAACTATAGATGCAAACAAAGGAAATTACAAAATTAGTTTTAAGGAGTTTTTATAGCCCGATGAATGTTTACTTACACTGATCAACATATTGGAAAATTCAAAGATGGTTGCCACTGTTCCGTAGATGGCCGTAAATATTAACACTCCTCCCAAGGTCATTATGACAATGGATGCCAATTCTTCGCCATGATCAAATTTTTCATCATCTACACTTTTGTGTAGCCATGATCCGAACCACGTCAATATGGAACCAAGAATCTAAAATGAAGGCAAATATGAGATCATTTTTAAAAGTGTATAAATTAAAAGTTTCCTTGTGTTGATTGTGTGTAAGAGGCGATTTTAACCGCCATATAGGACGAACCTCATAGCCGACGTCATTGGACATTGACGATATTTTCAAATAGTTAGCTGAGAAACATTTGAAGCAATTACAATCGGCATTTTGAACAAATTTTCCAGTGAAGAAATTGAAATAATTAGTTTTCATTATTTATTCCAAAATATTTCTAAAACTAAAAAAGTTTGCAAATAGTTAATTAAAAAATTTTATTTTCTTGTTTGAGTAGGCGTAATCCGATTGCCATATAAATCACAATATTTGATATTGAATGTACTCAATTAAACATTAAATACGACAAATAAATAAACGACTGTGATCAGTAATTAAAGATCAGAAGTCTGACGGGCCTACAATATGATACCCTTCACCAATTTTGATATATACAAGAGAGGATCCTAAGATTCCTATTGTTAGTGAGATACATACCATTTAAACTATGTACAACAAACGTCGTTCTCAATCTGATATATATATACAAAACTTAATGTGAATTGGCCTGACTTGTGTGTTTGGTGTACCAGAGCGGGAAGAGATATATATGAAAGGAGAGATGGTATTTACCGGGTAAACCATTTAGGTATTTACTATATTGAATCGCTAATACAACATATTACATCCTATTTCCGGATTTCTGTTATCAAATCGATTCAAAATGGATAGTTTAAAATACTTTTAACACGTGGGTGCTAGTATAAATACGGATTATTTACCGAAATATTGGGTGTAGACTTATTAACTGACAAGCACTTGGCGCCGACTGGCAAAATTTGGCTCTCATGTTTTAAATCTTAAAACGAATACTCCATGTTTTGATATAGCCCCCATATAACCGTATTTCCCGATTTAAGGTTATTTTTGTCTTTTATACATATTGTACAATCAAATTGGTTGTAATTTGGCACAGAGAGTTATCAATGAGTATCAAATATCTATGCCAAAATTTGTCGGCGTAGGTCCATATTTTCTGGTGGCTTCCATATAACGGACCCCGATTGGGTAAAAACTATTAAACGGCTGAACCACTTGGCGTAGGTTAATAAAATTTCGTTCACATATCGCCAAAATTTTCGGTATGGGAAATGGGATCTTCAAAATACACGTCAAGTGGTTCGCCAGTTAATCCACAATTACTGTAAATCGTCATTCAAGATTCAATTCAGTATGGTATGTCCATTGGAGCTTTGGTTTACCATTTTATAAAACTTCACTGATACTAAATATATATGAGTCAAACATATCACTTGGGTGAACTAAATCTGAAACCTATATATCGAATTTCAATGGGGTTCATCCTTCAGCCAATAAAGTGGACTGGGCAAATTTTAATCTCATCCGTATCATAAATGCGACCCCTTTTTGTAATGACCATTATAGGTGTGAATTCTTAAATCTTTTTTATAAACTATTGCATGCTTGGAATTTTAAAGAATTCGTTTTTATAGAACAAAAACTTCGAAGAAAACTATAAGGGTACATTAAAAAAAAATCATGGGCCATTAAACAATTAGCTCTATTAAAGGCGGTGAATTTGTAAACAACTGTTTTTTTTTATTTCATCCGATGTATCCGTCACACTTTCCGACATCATACGCTACAGTATAGCATAGTTCCAAAAGAAAAAAGTGACCTTATTCCTATATTGAATGGTATAAAAAGGTAAGCCTGGTCGAACTATACACATTTTTCCACTTATACGACATTAAATTCAAATTAAATTCAAAATTTCCACAAAATCGATATTTGAAAAGTGAACATTTATTCCATAGCCTATTGTCAGATTCACACGAGTTTAGCATAGCGTAACGAACTGATTCTAGAACTGGGATTTCAGGTTTACTTTAAAACACTTCATATTTTATAATTTCGCCAGGTTTCATTTATAATGGTGCACGAATCTGCCAAATTTCTACGATATTTTACGTACTTTACAGACACTTTTATTTAAATTATTCAAATTAAGAAAAACATTGTAACCCTGTGTAACTTAGAATTGTTTATAAAACACACTAATCACAAATATGACAACATACATACACATGTGTATGTATATGTAGTATTAGCCATCAATGATTCATAATAAGAAGAAAAAGATGTTTGAAAAAATAAAGAAACTTCCGCAATGTCTGCATTGATAATAGAATATTTTATTTGTCCAAACACACAAACAATTAAGAAAACATGAGCATTCAGGCACTTCAGGTAACATACAACAAACAGCAATATTTTTAACACACAACTTCTATCGCAATAACAACCGGTAATTTTCGAATTTTGTTTATTTTTAAAATATGACGCGGCGCTATATGACTAATTACTTTTTGGCCTAGCCATGGTCGGCGGTCTATTACAAGACTATTTTTTTTTTGTTTATACAATTGCATCATCGTCAAATTACCCCGAAATACACTTACCGCACAAATCACATTCAATATAATCACAATTATCTTGTAGGTCGGTTTAGAGATATACATTTTGATAATCTGCACAAATGAGCTTGAACTTAAACTAGAATTATTCGTTTATAAGCGATTTACGCAAAACAACAATCGTAAAAATTATATTTGCATTTAATAGCATTTGCTTATCGCTTGGACAGAACACATATTTTGAAATAAAATCGTATCGATCCGCAAGCACAGAAGCATCCGTTAAAGATTCGCGCGTTGTTCGAACTAAACGCCAACATGTGACAAATACTCGGAGCGTTCCCTCGCCGAAGCAAAAAATTGTGTAAAAAATTGTTTAGCCAAATTGTTAAGAGAATTTCTCTCTCGGTGAATGAATAGAAAATGACTTGTCTTTGTTAATGACACAACTAACTGAAATCTCAAAGTATAAAAAACACAAACACTGAGACCGCAAATGAGAGACCGACCAACAAAGTTTGTTTTGATGTCATGTATTAACAACATTGTCGCATGTACGCATATACATACACGACTGGCACAGTGTTTCAGGTAGCTTGATCCATGGTACAATTATTCAAGGCACGCCATAACAACATATAAATTACAAATATTTTTCATATTGTGGCTTGTTATGCCAGAGTCGTATTCAAAATGTGTGTATTTGTTATGTTTTGAAGAATATAAAAAATTCATTCTAAAATCAATTTGTTTGCAGATGAATTTTGCAACATTGGTAAGACGAAATTTATGATTTTTGAATCCACTCTTTTCAACCAATTTGGTATAAAGGGTTCTGGAAAAGTTGATTTGATTTTTTTAAAAAAACGTTTAAGTTCCATTATAGGCGGTTTTTTTAACAAATCTATACCCATTTCAGGCTTGAATGTATTAAAGAAAATCTAAGGAGGATTATAGGCATGGATTTTTAAGAAAAAATTTAATAACCTTATAGGCGAGGATTTTTTAAAAGAATATTGATTGACCGTAATAGGATTGAATTTTTTTACGAAGAGCCGTTTTAAGTTTGAAATTTTTTCCATCGACCAGTTTAAATGTGGATATTATAATATTTATTTACCAAGCTGTTGGCCAATATAATAATTAGCTTCATTTTAAGATATTTTCGTATGACCAAAACAATTTTTGCGCGCACATTCCAAAAATTTGATATTAAAATGTTAAAAAAATTGTAATATTGCCCATTAGCAATTTAAATCATAAATTTTCCAGCTATAAAAATGTTCATTCCACTGTGCTTTCACAGACAAGATGCACTGCATGATAGCGCTAAAAACAATTCAGAGGAATTATAATCGAAAGTGAAACATTAATTTATCTGTTTGTGTTTTTTTTTTTTCTTCACACTCTTGAAACATGTTGGATGTTCGAAAGGAAAAAAAAACAAAAAATGACGAAAGTTCAAACAATGGACATCTTTGCTTAATGAAACTTGCCAGGGACATAAAAAATCACCGAAGAAACATTGTCATAGCCACTAACATAATTTTAATCGATGTTCGTTGTAGTGTCAAATATAGCGGAAAATTAATAAAGAGACTATGGATCACCAATTTCGGATAGGGGGAGATAAACACATAACATACGATCTATTCATCCATCTATCGCTACACCAAAACCAAAACATTCTTCAGGCACTCACTCGAACAACAATTCAATGGCGGCAGATTTCAATAAAAACAGAATCATTAAAATGTTGAAGCATCAGACATACGGACCAACAGACACCTGATACAATTTGTGGGGTATGAAAATGAGTAGGAGGTTGTGGTTCAGAACTTTATCGATTTGGAATTTGTGTGTTCTGCAGTGGAAATCCAATGATTTATAGTCAATGTCAATTCAATGCAATAATAGAATGAGCAATTTTCGTTGTCTCTTTAGGAAATTGCTTATAAAAATTATTTTGAATGGGGAATTATATGACAATTGAGTTAAATTTTAATGTAGGAAATGTGCAAAACGGAATAAACTTCAATGGAATGTAAAAGTAACTTAATATAATTAAAAATGCATCCATGGATCATCAGTGTAATATAATCCGTAATAAGGGGAAATTGAATACCGTAGATGTTGGGTAAATCTTCCAAACTTAGTTTAAGTTCAAAGAATTCTGGTCCACTCTTTCTGGTACCTCCCCCACAAAGGGTAAACATTTTCAATATTTATAAATACAATATCAGGCGACTGGAATGTCCGATTTGAACTAAATTTTGCACAGCTTGTTATCCTTTCCAAGTCTAGATCAAGTAAAAAATGGGATCTATTGGTCCACCATAAATTGTCAAAATTGTCAATATCTATAAATCCATTATTAGGCTAATAGAATGTCCGATTCGAACCAAACTTTGCAAAACCCATTTTCTTTACGAAGTCTAGATCATGTTCGAAGATGGGTTCCATTGGTCCACTCCTTCTGGTACCTCTCCACAAATGGACAAAATTTTCAACATTTTTAAATCCAATATCAGCCGAATGGAATATACAATTTGAATCAAATTTTGAACTATTATCATTACAAAGCCTAGATCACGTCCGGAGATTGATCCCACTGTCCTACAGATTTAGATATAACTCCCATATATATTTTCGTCCGATTTTATGTAAATGGTGCACTAAAGTCCCTATATATCTTACGATTTGCACGAAATTTGGCATAGCTTAATGAATTAAGCCTAGAATGATGTGTGCTAAGTTTCGTGAATATGTTCGTCCAATTTAATGTAAATGGAGCACCAAAGACCCAACGTTATGCCGATTGGAACAAAATTTGCACAACATACAGAAGTTACTATAACCTACCGTGTGTCAAGTTTTGTTGGAATAGTCCGATTTTAAGTAAAAAGAGCCAAAGCCCATTAGATATTTGAATGACATGTTTATGGATAGATCCAAGTTGGTTCACATTTAGATAAAGATAAAAAAGATAAAATGATCCTTCAAAAATGCTACGTCTGACCGGATGCATCTGTGTAATATACCCATAGTGGTGAAGGGTTTCATATAGTCGGCCCGTCCGACGTTACTACTTTCCTTACTGGTTTATTTGTTTAATTTAGTTTAGATGAGAGGAATCACCCTCCAAGAGCCCATAATCCCAAACTACAATGTAGATATGTGCCCTAACTTTAATACTGTCAACTCTATCGTGACATACATACGGACATGGCTAAGTTGCATGGAAATATGATTTCAATCAAGAATATATACTGTCTCTAGTGGATATTTCGAAATGTTGCAAGTATAATAGAGGGTATAGAACTTACGATGGTGGGTCACCATCTTCTTTTCAGTTAAATATTGTTAAATTCGCCAGGAATCTCCTAGTTGTTATTGTTTTTATATAGTATACCAGAAGTAAAAATCATACAATTGTAAAACACACAAATTATGTTATCCGCTTCCTCCTAAAAGTATGCTGCGATATCAGAAAATACAACAGAAAAGCTATGAATAGATGCGAACCACTTATGGACAAACCGACGCACATGGAATATACGAGTACTTAATCAGATTCTCAAATTTTACAATATCTCACACAAATTATCGAATATTATTATAAGAAACAATACAAATTCCAGGATCAGCTCTTGGTAATTATAATTAATTAACTATATACTAGCCATAGATCGTAAAACTGAAATTATATGTATTTCGTTAAATCTAGTTGAACATTTAAATGTGATCAAACATTTTCAATTTATTTCATATTTTTATTAGTTTATAAACAAATTATTTTTATTAATTTCATTATTAAGTTATTTGTTTTATAAATGCTTAATTGCTTCGATAATGTTAATATTATTAATTAATCTGTTCTCGATACTAACATTATTACAAAATATATATGAAAGTCTTATTTAATCTAATAAGAACTTATTGTAGGCACTTTATTTTATTAAATGTAAATTTATTTCAATATAACAATGCATATTTATTAGAAAGTCTTAATCTTAACATCTAAACAATTAAAGATTTTCGTATTTAAAATTAAAATAACAAAAAATAAATCAAATGGAAAATACAATATTTATATATGCAGCAACGTCAATTCCTTCATACAACATATATTTTTCAATTTCCTGATTTTATTGAAATAATAAATTTAGGAAACTATTTCAGACAAATAATAAAAAATTAAAATTGCAAAAGCGACAACTTGGCATTAAGATGATGATAATTATTACGACGGTGATGGTGCTGATGAGGTAGACAGACTAGCGAGTCGGCAATATCGATCGTTTTGTCTCCATGTAGATCGACGATATTCCATACGAAATCTGTTTCAGTAGTTGTGGCGACATTGGCAGCTTTGATGAAAAAACAATGAAACTGAAACTATTTATCTTTGGTCTTTGTTGAGACAATAATATTAGGTTTGTTTTCCGGCGATTTTCCCGAAAATGCGTTCATCGAAATCGAGCCAAATCCACTTAAAAATTTATTGATCATCATTGTTTTAAATTGATCATAATGAGGATCGGCATATTAGCTTCTATAGCGATCATGATGTTGTTGTTGATGATGATGTGCGTCACAGTTTTCCAACATTTACTTGGAGTAGTATTTCGAACGACGCCAACGATTCACAATGCTGTTGGCCATAACAAATGCAAATGTGGCACAAATTAGCTGAAATTATAAGACAAAGCAAAAAATTAGAAAACAATCTTTATAACAAATTGCCTATGAATGTACAGTGGTTCAAAGGAATAGAACTTTAATATGACGATAACTAATGGTGATAATATGATCAAGGTCTTTTCCAACATAATTCACATTTAATCGAAAGATAATATAAATGGAAGCTTTATCTTTACCTAATACGGCTATATCTATGACCCACTGTGTGTATTTTAACATAATGTCGTCATGACCACCCGCAAATAGGAAATAACAAGGGCAGACGACACAAAATTAGCCGAGATGTGGATGATTCAACATTTATGCTACAAACACTAATCTTGTTGGTCAAATATACCTATGTGTGTGTATTTTTATACATACATGCAAATAGCCAAACCACACAACTTACCTCAATGACAACATAAACGAGAACGAAAATATTCAAATATGTCCAACTTTCCGAAACGAAATTCACAAATTTTTGACGGCAACCTTCCATATTCAATTTGTCTGTTTTCGAATCATAGCAGCTGTGGGGTGGTAAATGATAATCGACGGAACCAGTGTTTCCACAACAGCTCAACTAAGGAAATACAATAAAATATAAAAAAATAATAGTAATAAAAGTAATTATTCGATCACAATTTTGGTAAGCGGCAGCGATCAAAGCCCACTAACCAAAACGCAATTCCGACTACCAACTTACCCAACGTTCAATGTTGGCAATATGACTGCCATTTTCAGGTTTAATCGGCGTTGGTTGGTCGCGCCAAATTTCATCGAATGCCTTGTCTGCGTTAATCAAAAACGATGTTTGGAATATCCAAAAGAAGCCGAGGATGATAACATGCGTAATGGCCAAAATAATGACAATCAAAGCAAACTAAATGGAGGAAACGAGAGACAATAAAATAAAATATATCGCCAAAAAAAGGAATAAATTATGTCAATTAAATTGATAATTTATTGTTTAAACAATTATATTAGTTGATTTAATCATACGCCACTTACAATTTTCAAAATGGTACTCCTTTCGCGAGCAGCACCCACGATGCCAATTATGATGAACAACAACACGGCCGAACTCATGCCGACCAGTGTGTAACCGACAGTATCAAATTTTTCGAATTTGATTAGAATAAAAGCTCCGAGTGCAATTAGGGCTATTGAAAGGATCTGGAAAAAAAGAAAATTGTGAAGATAAATAAAAAATATACAAGTTAGCGTATAATTAATAATATCTATTATACGACATGGTATCCGTACAACAAATATGTATGTCGAATGATAGACGAATAATGACATTATACTTCTCATCAAAGAAACTTGTGGCGATGAGATTTTCTCCATATTAATTTGATATGGTGCATAAAAATACAAAATATTCAATATTGATTCCAAGCTGATCAAAATGAATTTGAATTGATAGAACAATTCGAAAAAAAGATCGAATAATACTTTACATTTCCACCAACGAAGAATCTCATTAGTTAGTGTAGTTTGTTAACGGGCTGCAATAACGTTTTTTGGAACAGTGGTAATGTCTTTTAGGTGTTATTTTTAAAGGATGGCGGCGCCAAATGAGTTAATAACAGTAGGTACTGTTAGAAAGGACCATTCCAAAAAGTGAAGTGAATTGTAAAATTTCAGAAAATATTTAAATTGACTATTTAGAGCCCTAATCACAAAATGTTCTTGCATGTTCTCTTTAAAATTTTTATTACAAGACACATACAAATATATTTGCAATAGGGTAATAATAACAGCAATGCTCTTGACCAAAAAAAATCTAAAGATGGAATTTGTTCGCATTTTGTTATAAAAACTATTAATTGTTCACTGTCGAAATGTCCTTGTAACACATTTCTTTGAAAACAATATTCAACAATAACACAAATATAAACCATGCAAATTATCTCATGTCGAACATTAAGAATAAAAAAACAACAACAACAAATCGTAAAACTAGTTCAAAATGACTTGTCGTTATAGAAACAAAAAACGCAAATTACATTAAGATGGTTACAAATTCATATTGCTATGTATATTGTAACAAAAAATGAGGGACTGAGAAATTCTTTTTGTATGATTTCTTTTAAAGTAAATCCACGATACTGAGAATAAACAAGTCTTAAAAGCAAATAAAGTAGCCAGAACAAAACCCCTTCGAAGGAACTCCTAAACCCTTTTGTCGCAAAGTCGCTGTCAATATAGATATTTTTTACGATCTGTTGTCTGAGAACAGCTGACCACAAAACACAAACATATAATGAACTTAGCTATTAGGGAACCATGTAAAATGTATAAGAACAATCTTCGCAAAACATTTAAGAAAAATTACCAAAATATGGCATCATGTATGAAAGAATTTTTTACTGAACTTCTTGGCAACAAATGAAAAGTAAAACACCATTGTTCATAAAGTTCATATCACAACATCACAAATAAGGCCTCGAATGGAATATATTTTTAGCCACACAGTGGCCGTTATCGGTACTGAGGCTACCAAAGTGTGAAAACGATGTAAAACATATATGGGAAGTAGATCCAAATTCAGAATTACAACTACTTCGGTTGAACGATCATCAAATTACCAAAAATAGAGACCGAATTTGCATGGGTGTTATATTAAAATATGGGCCTGTATTGGACATTTATTGGGTACTAAATGTCTCCCCATATAACGGTACCTCCTAATTTACAGTGCTGGTCGCAATTATGATCCGATCTAATTGAAATTTGGCACATATCACTTATTTGGCCCAAGGACGAACCCTATTGAAATTAGAGAAAATAGGTCCAGATTTGGATATAGCTCACATATATTTTTTCGACCGATTTTATGTGAATGGCGCACCGCAAATTTAGTAGCGAGTATGGTATTTAGTCTAGAATGCGTTTGTTAATTGAAATCGGTTCAGATATAAATATAGCTCACATATATACTTTAGTCCCATTTTATGTATATGGTTCAACATAGATCCTGTTCTATTTGAACAATATTTTGTTGTTTAAATCGGTTCAGATGCATATATAGCTTCCTCATATATGTTATTCCGATTTTATGCAAATGGAGGAGCTTATGTCTGTTCGCTTTACATGAAATATTACATAGCGTATTGGATTGAAGTCGTTTCAGGTTTAGATATAGCTTCCATATATATTTTCATCCGATTTTATCAAAATGATATAACAAATAACAAAAGTTTGTCCGCTAGGGACGAAGTAGTGTACAACGTACCAAATCTGTTTATTTGTTTGTCCTTGACCATAATTGGAACTTCATGGACAATTTTAAAGGAATCAGCTCTATATTTCCACCCTCTAATATGGTAATGTGTTACTAAATAATATCTGAATACGTAAGCACCTGTAAATATTTAAGTGTAACTCCCACTTCCGAATAGATACATCAATATAGGTCAACCACTCCTCTTGGATATACTATCAACTTATCGGGAGTAAATATATAAGTCATAGAATTAAAATTTTGTAATTTTTCACACAAAAGTCAGAGTTCATTTGACCCGCTAAAAGCAGACATGCTTATTCTTTGGCCCGATCCCCTTCGAACCATAATTGCGGCCTCTGGAGCGACCAGAAAAACGGACAAAAATTAAGTATTTGGTCCATTTTATCCCCTAAATATTAACCGATCTAAAGATCAAAAACAATACAGACGGACGAACGGACACACATGTCTAGATCGACTCAGCTAGTCGAGATATGATGATCTTGGGGCTGCACAAAACTATAATACCCTGACAACATAGCTGTGTAGGGTATAATAACGTGTATTGGATTTTTTGTCGAGATAAATTTTGGATAGCGCACTGTGTTGCAGCATACCAAATGGTGGATGCCACGGTTTCTCAAATGCGTCCATTTACATATAGATTTTATACATATTTTTCTAGATGATTGACATTCAATTTTTCATAAATTTAAGATTGGTATGTGTATGGGTTGTTTTAATTTAGTTCAAATATCTATGTACTTCACACAGTTAATTTCGTCCGATTCCATTTCAATGGTCCTCCAAAGATGTTATGTCTATTCTATCTAAAGGATATTGTATGCCGTAAATATTCACCTCGGGAAAACAAGATCTGGAAAATATGATAGGTAAAAAAGTGGAGCTGATGACCTTTAATCGGTCAAGATGGTGCAAATATCGCGAAATATTGTCCAGGCTCGGAATATAGAAACGCAGAAGGTTAGAATCTCGTGGTAGTTGTGTAGGACATCATATGGTCGGCTCCGTCCGACTATACCGCCATTGTTGTTTCATTATTTATTTCTTTTTTATTTTATTTATTAATTTTTTTGCTAATAATCATCCTTTAAAGGAATTATCAGTATAGGCCCACTTCTAAAGTATAACACTCAGTACCTTCCGAATTTTCCTATTTACGAAAATTGAATATACTTATTTACTTTTGTGCCCTTTAGTATTGACAGTTTAACGTTGTTTTCGTACCGAAAACAAAAAACCTAAGTTCCTCTTAAGATTTAACCCACATAAACTATAATCGTAATAAGCAGTAGAACTTATACAACAATAACAACAACATACCTACTAATATTATTCTCATATATTTTCAGAAGTGAAAGCTATTAAACACTCTACAAAGGAATAAACATTTCAATTCTTTATTGTTGTTAGTCAAATTAATAAATATTTATGTGTTTCTAATCGAATGCCGGGTGTGACTCATTTGTTTCGGATTTGCATCACTGATACGAAATATCTCGCAAACAAAAACCCAACAAACTGCGAAAATATACAATTTCCCAACAACAATACCGCATCTGAATAAATGGCACACTTTTGTTTTGTATTTTTTCTTTTTATTTAACAATTTGTGTGATTTGCGTACCCGATTTGTGTGAAAAGGTGAAAAACATCGAAGTGTAAATAGACAATGTTCGAAAATAAGAGGGGTAGTAATGAAATTAACAGTCTAAAGGGATTTTCAAAAAAAAAAAAATGAAATGCTTTTTAAAATTTCTTATGGGGTCATTTGTGATTGCGACAATTGATTTTTATCGAATACGAAAGATTCATTTTTACATTTAAATAATCTGATGATTGTTAATATGTTAACAAAAATCCATCCATTACTTGGTAGGTCTATTTCGTTTATCTCATAATTATCATGATAATAGTTCTATCATAATAAATGATTGTCATATATATGCATACAATATACGTCAAATAGATCATTATAGAACAGTTTATTATGATAAGTGAAACCTCCTCCCACCTCGTTATTTATCTTTCTACACAACCCTAGTTGATATACGAATGCCAAGTATGAGTAACTCGCCAATTGCGTACCCACATGTAAACAATCGGACACATGTACCACATCGGACCAATGTTGCCTTATTCTGGCCATTTGTTTAAAAAAAAAAAAAAACATATTTATAGACGAAGTAATGAAATAATACACGTTTAGGTGTCAACATAGACAAAATGTCAGCAGTGACAGCAACAGCAGCAGCAGCGCTGAAAACGACATCAACCCAACTCTGCAAAGCATAATGACCACTGAAATCGATTTGTAAACTGGTCGGTCTTAGACCATGAAAATCAAATATATACATATAAACATGCTCGTACAAACTTATTTAAGTATTGCAACTAATGTTGTAAACATGAGAAAGTCGCGATGGCGTCTCCCAACTTCTATTATCGATAGACAACAACGATTGACAAATGTCATTTGTCGATGGACATTCCAACAGATTTTGATCACTATTGCGCGTGTGTGTGTGTGTGCGTGCGACGTTGCATGCATAATTTAATAACGCTAATAACAATAAATTATTAGCCAAAAAATGGACAATGTCACTCGGTAATGCATTAATAAAACAAATTAATTGAAATAAATCAGCAGCAGTGGTTGGTAATCAGTTAACAATTATTTACACAAATCAACACCCATGTACGGATAAATGAATGGAATTGAGCTGAATGTTCACTTTGTATTTGGTCATAATTTGTGTCGATGTGTTGGTTTATGCTTATGATTATGGCTATAGATGAACGTGTGCCAAGACGGAATCTGACATACCAAGTAGTTTGTAGTTGGAGAATCACATGCCAATTGATTGACTCGATTTGAATTCACAACGACATCTGATAATTTTTTGTTTTCATTAGAAGACGATAATTTCATTTTATTTCCTTACAACGATAGACATGCTTAACAGGGTATGGCGTTTTCAATATTATAGCCTTATTGGAAATCACTTTCCACTCACCGAGAATTGAGTCAGAAGATTTCCATTTGTACGTGATAAAAAGCAAATAACTATTTTGTACAGTATTTTTCTGTGATCATTCCAAACAGTATACAGTGGCGAATAAAATATGACCAAGGGTTTTCTCGTTTCTAAAATAATGAAAAATTATATGTGGCCTATGTCAAAACATGGACAAACATTACACATCGGTTATCCTTTCTCAATACCAAAGTTTTTCCCAATAAACGAGAAGATCTTAATGAACGATTTGATCTAAAGAAATTAGGTGAACAAGTGCAATAGAAACTATATGAATGCAATAACCCGAACTAGAACCTAATTCGTTCCGGAACTTACTAACCATGGCCCAATATCAGGTCATCCAGAAGGCGAATTCCGACATAAATACAACCCTGCATCTAAATTTTTTGTCAAACGTTATTTTTGTGGCGAACATTTCTTTTAGAAAATAAATATTTTGCCAAAAATGTAGATATCAGCTAGCCTTGGTCCCGACTCTAAAACAAAAAACACTTATGTAATATGTAATAGTTATTCGAAGGATCTATTTTGTTATCCCTAAAAATCCAAAATAAATAGAAAAACAAACACAATTATCGTAATTCACTTTTGTGGCAAACGGTGACTATGTAATTCGATCTACTAATGACAAACTCAATATGAATTCACTTGTAACATTTTGTAATTGTTTTATTCACTTCATTTGCGATCTATTGAACATGATTTTTGCAATCATCCGTTTAATGCTTATTAATAGAAATGTATTACTAATAAATAAGGAAATGTAATATTAACCAGTAAGCAAAGCTGTATAACCGGAAAGGCTGAAAAATCTGACGGTCACCTACTGCTAATTCCAGATACTGGGAAAATTTTTAGGACATATGCATGTGATAATAACTTTAATAAACAATATCAGAAAATGGGGTTTGTCTTTTTGTTCGGCCGGGCCATCATAAATATATTGGAAGTTACAGGATATTAATGTTAAAGCCCACGTGAAAATATACTACAGCCAATGAATTTGGGAAGGGTAGCTAAAATCTCTTATGTGATCAGAAATTGGTTGCCTTTGTACATAGGGGATATCAAAAAAAAGTGAACCTATGCAGACAATGTTTTCCACTGATATCTTGGAAACTAATGGAGACCAGATATACTATATATTGCAGCCACTTCTGATGTTAAATTTCCTAAAATTTACACCATACAAGTTGAGATGAAAAAACAGCAACCAACTTCAGACTGCTGTCATTTCTAAGCCATTCGTCCGACAGCTTTTAAAATTATTCCAGTGACAGCTCAGAAGTGGCTATCGTTAGAGCACTCCAGCATTTAAATGTGAATAAATCGTCTGTGTCTTGTACCGTCGCTCGTTACCGTAATACTGGTAGCGTAGCCCGACGACAAAGTAGTGGAAGGAAGAAAACAGCAACATCAGCAGAAATGGTTCGAAAGGTAATGAAGCGACTTGATCGAAACCCGCTTCGCAGTGGCCGAAAAAATGGCTCTTGAGCTGAACATATTCCAATATTCTATTCGGCAAATATTGAAAAATGAGATCGGGGTAAAGCCATTGTGTCTGGAGTATTTTGTAGTATTTCATTGGCCGTTTGAAGGCCGTAATTCGTGCCAAAGACGATTCGAATTCGAACAAATCTAAACATATTCTAAAATTTGATGCTATTTCCGATATTTTTGCTTTCATTCAATAAAATTTTAAAAAATGTAAAAATTATGGCGTTTGACTTTGTTTTAGTTTTTTATCTCATCCTGTATGTCCAAAAAATGGATTATATGGACAATTTTTCCAAGCGAGTGTTGTAAACTTCAACGCACAAGAAATACTACATATTTTCAACATTATTCGGAATAGTTCCAAAAATATTAAAACCATAAAACGTGGTCGTATATTGATGGTAGTTTGGGAAATGTATCTAAAATCTTAAAAAAACCCGCAATTTAGAGACCGAAATCATATGAGGCAATATCTGAACTGTTGATTATCTCCGCTAGGAATATTTGGAATGAAAATCGCTAAGTTACATTTTCTGGGGACTATCACTAAATATGGACCGATAAAGTTCATTTATGAACCTGACTTTTTAAATTTTTTCATATCATTTGCAACACCTCGAAATATTGACCTATAAAGTATATATTCCTGATCAGAATAACATTCTATATCGATTTATGCGTGTCTGTTTTGTCCGTCTGTTGAAATCCCGATTGAAATCGCAATTTTTTAAATAGTGCTCTGAAAAGATATTGCTAGTACTCTTAAATGTTTGGTATTGCAAATGGCATATACCGGTCCACGTTTTGGTGTAGCCCCTATATAACGTTAGCCCCCAATATTTGGTTTTCGTTTTTCAATTAAATTGGATGTAATTTTGAATTTTGGGTTATCATCGTATAGCACATCCTTGTACCAAAATGAACGCCCGTCCCCTAATAGGCAATCATCTTTTTCTCGCGTCTTTTTCGATATATTCAAGTTCCTATCATAACATGAGTTTTCTCCTAGGACCCCCATTACGTTTAAATATTTTGAATGTCATCCTCATGGTGGAGGGTATAAAAAGTTCGGTCGGGCAAAACATAACTTTTTAAATTGTTTTATATCTCGATACCTTCCACTAAGAAATAATTGGAGTTTTCATTAGGTCTAGGCCTAACATGGACCGATATAGTTCATTTTCAAACATGACCTTGTAGTTATGTATCTTGATACCCTCAGAAGATAATACGATTAAAATTGATGAACAGAAATGACAAAATCCTCTTAGAATTCGATACTTTATAGGGTATTGAGTTCAGAATATCCCTTATGCTATAGTGAAAAACAGTTATATTTGAACAGCCAAAAAAAAATTAAATAGGCGTATGGGGACTAACCCCAAAAGAGGGCGAACAAAATACTAATAATAGAATCCCAAAATACTGAAATTTTGATAATTTTTGGTGGGAAGATTTGACATCCAATTCAAACCCAATATACTTAATTACAGCCAATTGAAAAAACTGTCCATAATTCTCAAGATGCGCATATTTTGGGGGTTAGCTATATGGAGTCTACAACAAAAAGTGGACCGAAATTAATAACTTTTGGTAGAGAGATTTCATAGCAACAGAGAATTCAAAGTACCAAATAACAACCATTTCCGATGAAAAACGTTCTCAAACTCCCAAAATACTGAAATGTTATGGGTACCTTTATATAGGAGCTACCCAAATAAGTGGATCGATATTGTGCAGATTTGGTACCCAATTAGAAACAAAAACTCTCAAAAACCCCAAAAAGATGGTATATATACCCTGTCGGCAAAAGCGACTGACTCTATATTAGTTTTTTTTTTTATTAAAAGTGAATTCCAACATTTCATTCAAGAACCGGAGAACACGGAAACCTGGACAAAGAACCCAATCCAGTTTCAATTGTCACCAAAAAAAGATAACATGGCAATTTTTGAAGCCCTGCTGAGTAAATACCTACTGGAAAAATATCTAATAGTTGCCGAAGCAACCAGTATCGAAGATATTCCTGAAAAAATGACAACCTCCAACTGGGAGTCATGATCTCTAATAACTACATGAAAATGTAACTTTTTGTATGTTTGATTATCCTTGTAATGCTAAAGCTTGAGTTCATTTATATATCTACTCACAGTGTCGACAAAAATTGTCACAAATTCTCATAAATACAAATGTTCATACCTTAAGATTTTAGATTTCTTCTAATGATGAAGGTTGTAAAACACTAAACATTTTAGTACAATGCCCTTTAAAAACTTCGTCTCCCAAAATGAGAAAAATTCCTATTATTTAGAAAAATATATATAATTCAACACAGAGACATCCATATATATTTTTGTATTAATAGAAGAACACCCCAATTTAAAGTCATTTTATTACGTGTTATCAGTCGAATAATGGAAGATTCGTGAAATTCTTCACTTATGTTTAAGTACACAAAATTATCTCTTCGCAATTTAAAAGTTGGTCTTTTTTAGAATCTCTGCTGTGACATTAAATATGATAAGAATTAATGCGTTTATAACGATAAAGCGTTGAAAACATAAGCCTGCAAAAAAATCTCAATGAGAGCATAATTCTTTACATGTGACCAAAGAACACGGTGTTTGTTTAGCCGATAACAACATTTCCGTAAAGTGAATTTAGAGGGTGAAATAAAATAATTAGAAACAGACAAAGCGGGAGCAGACCTGAAGATAAAATTATATTATAATAATTTTAATGGACACAAAATGTAGTGTATGTCGCGAATGGGCAGAGTGCGAATTTATATAACATTTAAAATAATAAGATGTTAACAGGGCAGAATATGTGATCTCTGCCAGAAGTAGAATAAAATCAAAAAATATACAACGTATGAAGGCCCACGTATTATAAACACTGATACTCGGTACAAAATATATACAGACATAACGACAACTTTTAATATTTTGAATTCATAAGAGAAGGTAAATTATTTGAATTTAATTTATTTTTAATTTTCCCAATTGTAGAAAATAGTCTTGAACTTTGTGAACTTTGCAACTAGGTGCAATCTTTGAAAAACTACTCTTTAGCCCACTCGTTGTTAAATAACAATGACACCATTTCTATTCGTGTGCTTTATATTTTTTTCTATGGTGAAGGACCATCTGTCTTATTTTTTATTGTATATATAAACCATTATTTGCATACATTCAGTTTTTTTTTATAATTTTCACATTTTGGGAAAATGCTATGCTTGATGTCATTTCCCATCGATGTGTTTATATTTTGGAAACAAAAATATGACGTCTGAATTTCAGTGACAGCATGAATTCATATGAGAATAACACATACATATGTATGATCCACTTTAATATAGATATGCCAATAAAAATATATTTCTATGGCTGGCTATGTGTGACGGAAATCAGGGTATTGGAGATTTCCAACAGTCTAAAATATAAAAATATTTAAATCAACAAAAAATAAAATACAGCGCCCCAAAATAGTCCCCAATGATATTTGCATATACATACTGGGGAAAATTAGATGACCAAGTGGGTAGCATTGACCTTGGCCAAATTAATTAGATCCCTTGCCGTTAAAATTGCATACATCGTAACTGTGTAATTAATTTTAAGCTGCCTTATTTTTGGGATTGTGGGCATTTCTCATGGTCATGTGCAACAGTGCTATTATGAGTAAAATAGATATACATTTACTAGGAAGGATTTAACCCATGCTTTAATGTGCAGCAATTGTACGACGAAAAAATGTTTGTAATATGTCATTCGTGACAATGATGAATTGTAGAAGCGAGCCCTTAGGCCAAAACGTAAGCACTCCCTCGGTACATTTTTTTTAAATGATGATTTTTTTTTTTTTTTTTTTTTGAAAACAATGTTATTTTTCTTGTTATGTATTTCTATCTCTATTATTGAAAAATAAATACATAAAGAATTCAGAATTAAAAGCAACATGTTTAAAATTCAGAAAAGACTTAAGTCGGAAATTTAACCGGACAAAACTAAAGTACCCCCTAACTTAAGGTGCAGAATAAACTATTAAACATGATGTCCTCCTTTATTCTCGAGGACACTTGCACATACTTTAGATATATTTGACATTCAAATGTTAATTATTTCAGGCGATATTGCTTCCAAGGCTATTATTTTGACTCCAAAAAAAATTTCTTTAATTTCCTCTACAACTTTTCTATGTATCGTTATTTCGATAATTGTTATATGTAGACGACTTCGAAAAATTTATTTAAAGCCGGAAGCCATATCGTCTGAAATAACTAATATTTTAATTTCATAAATGCCAAAAGGATGTCCAACTTAAAATGTTTTCTGGATTTTAAAAACGTCGCTTTTAATTCTGAATTCTTTATATTTGTATTCTTCAATAATAGAGATATAAATAAATAATGTAAAAATAAAAACAAATTCTTTAACTTTGTTTTCATAAAAAATATAGAATTAACCAGTAAGAAAAGTGGTAAAGTCGGACGGGGCCGACTATATGATACCCTTCACCATTTTGGGTAAATTCAACAGATGAATCTTAACAGAAGTCGCATTTTTGATTTTCACGAAACTTAACACACATCATTCTAGACTTTATTCCGTACGCTGTACCAAATTTCGTGGAAATCGAAAGGTATACAGAGACTTTGGTACACTATTTTCCTTAAATAGGACGAAAATATATATGGGAGTTATATCTAAATCTGAATCGATTTTCACGAAACTTAGCACACATCATTCTAGGCTTAATTCAGTACGCTGTGCCAAATTTCGTGCAAATCGAAACATATTTAGGGACATTGGCGCACCATTTACCTTAAATCGGACGAAAATTTATATGGGAGCTATATATAAATCTGAACCGATTTTTATGAAACTTAGCACACATCATTCTAGGCTTAAGTAAGTACGCTGTGCCAAATTTCGTGCAAATCAAAAGATATATAGGAACTTTGGTGCACCATTTACCTTAAATCGGACGAATATATATATGGGACCTATATCTAAATCTGAACCGATTTTTCCCAATTTCAATAGGGTTCGTCCTTGGGCCAAATAAGAGACGTATGCAAAATTTCATCCAATTCGGATAATAAATGCGTCCTATACTTTGTTTACAATTTAACATGGACAGACAGACGGACGGACGGACATGCATAAATCGACTTAAAAAGTGATTATATGCATATTCTCAAAAGGAACCATGGGTCTATCTTGATTCCTTTTGCCTGTTACAAACATATGCACAAAGACATAATACCCTGTTCCACAGTGTGGTGAAGGGTATAAAAAACCAAATTACAAAGAATTTAGTTGAAAAACGCGCTCAAGAACCCCAAAATACCGAAAATTGGGGGGTACCCTTATATGGGGGAACCCTTATATGGGGGTACCCTTATATGGGGGTTACCCGAATAAATTGACCTATATTTATAATTTGTAGTGGAGAGATTTGCTACCTAATAAGAACTCGACGTACTAAATTACAGTCAATTCGGTCGAAAAATACGATCAAAACCCCCAAAATACTAAAAATTTGGGGGTACCGTTATATGGGGACTACCAGAAAAACTGGACTTATATTTATAGTTTTTAGTGGAGTAATTTGGTACCAAATAAGAACCCAATATAGAAAATTTTAGAGAATTCAGTTATAAAACGAGCTCAAGAACCCCAAAATACCGAAAATTGGCGCTACCCTTATATGGGGACTATCCGAAAAAATGGACCTATATTTATAATTTTTAGTAGGGAGATTTGCTACCCAATAAGAACTCAAAGTACCAAATTTCAGCGAATTCAGTTAAAATACGTGCTAAATAACCTCAAAATACTGAAAATTGGGGGGTACCCTTATATGGGAGCTATGCCTAAACGTGGACCGATTTTCTCCAATTTCAATAGGGTTCGTCCTTGGGCCAATTAAGTGACCTGTGCCAAATTTCATCCAAATCGGATCATAAATGCGACCTGCACTTTGTTAACAAAAATACATGGACGGACGGACGGACAGACGGACATGCATAAATCGACTCAGAAAGTGATTCTATGCATATTCTCAAAAGCAACCATGGGTCTATCTCGATTATTTTTGCCTGTTACAAACATATGCACAAAGACATAATACCCTGTACCACAGTGTGGTGAAGGGTATAAAAATGTGCTGAGGGGGTGCTTAGGTTTTGGTTGACACTGTATGCGGCATTTAATGGAGAGACGGAAAAAGTCAATTTCCTTCAGAAACTTCCTAAATTTATTCTAACCATCGCTTTCAACACTAATTCATCCACCATATTCCACGAAGTCAACCTCTTTGGAAAAGTAGATCATGTTTTATATTTAAAACATTTTTTATTCAGAAAGTCAGGCATTTATGATAACCCTGAATATCGATGGAAATTGAGGAGTCGCATGCATACATCAAACTCGATTGAAATCCACGATTACTCAAAAACTACTAATCCAATCGCTTCCAAATTTCGACACGTTTCTCTGTGAGTATATGGATAACGTTAGAATAAACCCAATTGGAGAAGATCTCCCTTATTATACCATCCACCAAATGGGTGGTATAATAATATACACTGGTATTAAATATACACTCCACATATTTAATTTGACATGTCGGTATGTCTATCCGTGAAATCACAATAGAGATCGCAATATTTAAAATAGAGCTCTGTAATTTTGCACAAACAGTGCAGTCTGGTATTGCAAATGGGATATATCGGTCCACGTTTTGGTGTAGCTTCCATATAACGGTTCTCCCCAATATTCGATATTTTGGACACGTTTTCCAAACGAATTGGCTGGATAGTTTGAATTTTCATTGAATAACATATATCCCTACCAAAAATTATTAATATTAATATTATTGGTGTAGCTTCATATAACGGTACCCCCCAATATTCGGCATTTTGGGGACTTTGGGCACGCTTTTCCACTGAATTAGCTGTAATTTTTTATTTAGGGTTTTGATGGTACAACACATCTCCGTACCAAAAATTATTAATATTGACCCAAGTTTCATGGTAATCCCCAATATTCGGTATTTTGGGGTTTCTGGACACGTTTTCCAACTGAATTTGCTGTAATTTGATATTTTTGGATTTTGGACACGTTTTTCAACTGAAATTTGGTAATTTTGTATTCTCATTGGCTGTCAAATCTCACTATATTAATAGCCCCCTATATTAATAGCCCCCTATTATCCCATCGAACAAGCATTCTAATATTTTCCGAGGGAAGAACAGACATATTTCAAAGTACTTAAGTGCATGATTTGAGTATGTTTTGTCTTAATTATTTCTGCCTACAGATTAATTATATCTCTTGAACATTTAGCAAAAAAAAAACATAACAATTAATAATTAATTTATTTCTCAACA